>NC_066364.1:97794209-98100091 GCF_013377495.2 Cygnus atratus
TTAGACGTAGGGTTAATTTTAGGGCTAGGTTTAGGTTTAGTTTTATGTTTACGCTTTTATAATTACATTTTGGCTTAGGGAAAATTTTGTTAGTTTTAGAGCTAGGGCTAGGGCTAGGATTAAATTGCAGATTTGTTTTAAGGTTATGTTTCTCATTATTATATAGGTAGAGTTTGGGTCAGGGTTATGGTTAAGTTTTAGTTTTAGGTTTAGGGTTTTTTTAAGGTTAGGATTAGGTTTAGGGTTTTGGTTAGGGCCTTTAGGGTTAGGTGTTAGGGTTAGGGTAAGGGTTATGGTCAGCGTTAGGGTTTAGATTTAGAGACTTAGGTTAGGTGTTATTGTTAGGGTTGTTAGGGTTAGGTGTTGGGTATAGGGTTTAGTGTTAGAGTTAGGGTTAGAGATAAGGGTTTAGGGATAGGGTTACGGTTAGGGTTAGCGTTAGGTGTTAGTCTTATGGTTAGGGTTATGAGTTTGGTTTGGTTTAGGGTTTGTCAGTGTCAGAGGCAGGGTTATTGTTTCTGGTTAGGATTACGTTAAGAGTTAGGGTTTATGGTTAGGATTAGGGCTAGGGTTAGGGTTTGAGTTATGACTGGATTCTGGTTATTCCTAGGCATTAGGAGTTAGGGTTAGTGTTGTTAATGTTAAGTGTTAAGGCTAGGGTTTAGGGTTAGGTGTTGGGTTTTGGGTTAGTTTACGGTTAGGGGTTAGTATTAGTTTGTAGGGTTAGTGTTAGGCATTAGGGGTAGGTTCATTTTGTGTTAGGGTTAAGATTAGTGTTTAAAGTCATTATGGTTAGAGTTAGGATTAGAGTTGCTGTCAGGTTTTGGGTTAGCTGTTGGGTTACGGTTAGGGTTCATGTTCTGAAGACTGTTGTGCCCCAGCTCATTGAGTTCTGACAAGCAATTCTCTTGCCTTGTTCTCTTCTTCTCCCAGCTTTCTTATTTTAGAAGCTTTCCCTTCTTTCTGTAGTCTTAAGCTTTATCCTTCAGAAATGAAAGCTCTGAAGTTCGATATGGTGCAATTTCAACAGTAGGTGGCAATGGGTAGCAAAGCTAAAGCGGTTGACCTCCTCGTCCTGTTGCATTGATGTTGTGTCGATTTCTGACAAACTGTTTCTCAATTTACCATCTTAGAAACAGTGTTAGAACCAGGTTCACCACCTTTATCCTGAACAATTCAAGAGGTTATAGCAATATAAACCACTGACAGGCACAGCATTTAAAAATAGTAATAATAAAAAAGTTTACAAGATATTGCAAATGATGACAAGATATTACAAAGAGATGTCGCCTGATGTCTGCTGTTTGATAATTCTCATGGTTGTGTCAGGGACTGTAAAAGAAGACTGGTCTGGAGACAGTCTTAGGCACACTGAAGAAGAAAAGAGTGTGAGAAGTTACTGTTAAAATTGCTTAGATACTGCTCTGAGAAAATTAACTGAAGTTTTGGAGTAGCGTGGTGAAGGCAAGAAATACAGCAGTGTCTCCCAGCCTCCTGCCTTGATCCATCGTATGAAAAGACTAAGGGCAAGAAATGCTGATGATATTTATTTCTACTTACCATCAGTACAACTATTGTCTGTAACACCTTTCTGCTTTTGCAAGTTTCTGTAGTTCAGACCAAGTAGATCACTCACAGAGAGAAAAAGAATGATTCTGGTACATCTTTCCTTGTCCCTTTCCTTGTCTTTCCTTTTCCTTGTCCCTTTCCTTGTCTTTCCTTTTCCCTTTCCTTTTCCTTGTCTTTCCTTTTCCCTTTCCTTTTCCTTGTCTTTCCTTTTCCCTTTCCTTTTCCTTGTCTTTCCTTTTCCCTTTCCTTTTCCCTGTCTTTCCTTGTCTTTCCTTTTCCCTTTCCTTGTCTTTCCTTTTCCTTGTCTTTCCTTTTCCTTGTCTTTCCTTTTCCTTTTCCTTGTCTTCCTTTTCCTTGTCTTCCTTTCATTTTCACAGAATCACAGAATCGTCTAGGTTGGAAGAGACCTCCAAGATCATCTAGTCCAACCTCTGCCCTAACACTAACAAATTTTCCTTTCCTTGTATTTCTTTTTCCTTTTCTTTCTTTTCCTTTTCCTTTCCTTTTCCTTTTCTTTTCTTTGTCTTTCCTTTTCCTTTCGTCCTCTCCTCTCCTCTCCGTGGCTGTGACCCTATTTTACCTGCAAACCCGCTGAGCGTTGTGGGAGGGAAGCCGCTCTCTGAAGCGCGCTGCCAGATGGCACCGCGAGCCCCGCTCACAGGACCCGGACCTACACCGGGAGAAACGCGCGCACCCCTCGAGGCTCCATTCCCTCGGCGGGCGTGGGGCTGGTGTCACCCGGCGCCCAATAGGCGGCGGGGGAGGTGATGTCATGGCCCTGGCGGCGCCGCCTCATTGGCCGGCCCTGGCAGCGGGGCCGGGCGGGGAGAGAGGGGGACGGGGCCCAGCGGGCGGCCCCAGCCTCGGCCCCGGCCCCGGCCCAGCGACGTAGGGCCCCGCCGCCTTCCGGCCGGCCCCGGGGCGCCTTGTTTTAACCGCTTTAGAAAATAAACGTTTATACAAATTCGCCCTGGGTTTTGTTCTCCCCTCACCCGGGAACTTCTGGTCCTCCTCCACCCCGTCTCGTTACGGGGAAGGTTTAACGCCAGTAGGAGGAGCAGCCGGAGCCGGTTTCCCTGCCGGGCCCCGCGACGGCTGCCGGCGCTGCCCGCCGTTCCTCCGAGCCCTCCGCACGGCGCCCCCGGGGAGCCGAACTTCTACCCCCCGAGCCGATCTAACATCCACGGGCTCGCCCCGGGCAGCCCGAACTAACGCGGCTTTCCCGGACTTTCGGCCCCTCCCGGAGGCGGGCGGGAGGGAGGGAGGGAGGCGAGGCGGGCGGGGCGCTGCACGGCGCGGCGGCTCCTCCTCGCCGGCTCGGGGTTCGTTTCGGAGCGGAGCCGGGGGCGGAACAAAGCGGAGGAGCGGGCGGGCGGCCCTGCAACAGGTTCCCCCCGCGCGTCCCGGCGGCGGCGGCAGCGCAGGCCCTACGCTTCCCAGCTCGGCGGTCTCCCGCTCCGGGCGGCGGGGCCGGCACCGGCCGCCCCCATGCGGTTCGGCTCCAAGATGATGCCGGTGAGTGCCGGGAGGGCGCGGGGGACGGCGCCGCTCCGGGGGAAAGTTGGAGCGGGGGAGAAAATGGATCCCGCGGGGCTCCGGGAGACCCTGCCTCCCCTCCCCTCCCCTCCCCGGCCCCGGGCAGGGACTTCCCCTCCCCCTTCTGCTTTTCTTCCTTTGTGTTTTCGGTGTCTTTTTTTTTTTTTTTTTCCTTCTTTCCAGATTTTCTTGCTCTTTCGCGCTGGGCTCGACTCGTTAGACGGGCTTTCTGGAGCGGAGCCAGCGCCGGGGGGCAACCGGGGGAGGGAGCGGGCCCCGCACCGCTCGCAAACTTTTTCCCCCCCCTCTCGCCCCTCCTGTCCCGCCGGGGCTGCTGGCCGCGTCGTGAGCGGGCGCCTCTGCACGCTGCTTTATTGTTCACTTTATTAAAAAAAAAAAAAAAAAAGGTAATAAATCTTGTGATAAAGTTGTTAAAGTTGGCTCGGAAAGTGCCGCGTCTGCCGGCGGGGGGTGGCTTTGTCTCCCAGCTCCCGGCGGAAGATGGTGTCCATGTTGGCGGCGGCGTGAGGCGGCGCTCCCGGGGCGGGCAGGGCCGCGGTGCCGGGGGGGCTGTGCGGGCACCCCGTGAGGGACAGGGAGCACCGCGTCCCTGGGGGAGCTGCGAGGTGGGCTTTGAAAGCACGCCGCTCCAGCCAGCTGACGTTGGACGGAAGCTCGGCACGACGACTTCGTGCGATCCTCGGCGCAAAATGCGTAAAGGCGACGGCACAGAATACTTAGTGTTCCGAGTGCGTGGTTTTTACCAGCAGGGATCCCGAGTGAAGTCCGTGTTGTTCTGAGAGGTTAAAAAAACGCACAGAAACCATCAGCGAGCTCAACACCCGCTTAGTCCGAGTTGAGGGTGCTTCAAAACGTAACCCCCCGGCGGCACGGCCTGCCTTACAGCTGCCGGTAGCTAGTAGCTCTGCAGGCATAGCTAGCCCACGAAGAGCACCCCTCTATTAAAGGGTATTTCCATTTTAACTCTCCCAGGAGATGGCTGAAGCCGGTGAAGGATGATCTGTCTGTACCAGGAGGTGAAGAATCCGTGCCGTAAGGGCAAGGGTGTTGCAGGGATGCTGTGACCTCCTTGTTTTACTATTGGCGTGAGGTTCTTCCTGTGCAATTAGGAGGAAATAATGAGCGATAATTTAATCGCACGGAACACCGAAGAGGGCTGGGTGACTTTATGGCTGTAACTAATGAGGGAGGAACAGACAAAATATGAGCTTAACTGCAGGTGAAACAGCCAACGTGTTGTGCAACTGTGGTGTTGTCTACACGTGAAAACTCAAAAGAAAACAAGCAGTAAGTATAACGAGATGTTAATTCAACCCATGTCGAAACCGAGTTAGGTAGGCACCCTTGTATAAAATCAAAACCTCCAAGAGATGCTGCTACTGGCCAGTTCCATGTCACTGAGCTCAAATAAGGGAGAAAACAAGCAGGAGCAGTGTTATCCCATCAGCACGGGTAGGTGGCAAGTTCCGGAGCTCGCACTGCCCTTGTGGCTCAGGCTTTTCTTTGGCAGATGACTCAACTCATTAGTGATTCTGGTTTTTAACCCCTAAACAAAGGGATGGATACAGCCTTTTCACATCGCGCTTACTGTGGATAATAAAAGATTGGCGAAAGCTGAATGTGACTACAGGAATTAAAAATACAAGTGTTATGAATATTACTACTTTAATCCACCTATTTCAAAACAAAACAAAAAACCAAAACCAAATCAAACTGAAAACCCAAACAAATTGAATTTTGGTATAGTCTTCAGAGAGTTATGGTTTCCAGCAATTAGAGTACAAAAGGGTATTTCAAAAGTTTTCTGGTCCATTGGCTGTAGGGTGCCTAAACAGCCACTTGCTGCTTTGAAAACATCATTTTATAGTAAATATACTCATATGAATACAAAAGTGTGGAAGAGATAATGCCAAAAGTAATTGTTACTATTTTAATGAAGTATTTATGCAGATTTTCAAAACCTCTTATTTTCTATGCTTTTTTTTTTTTTTGGCTGAACTCATTCTCATTTCTCTTTACAAAGAAATTGAAAGAGTTTGGTGTGGGAAGAAAAGGAAGGTACAAAGAAAGTCAGGAGGGAGCAGAGTATCCGAGTGCTCTTATGCTGTAATGAGGTCTTTGTAGACTTGAGCGTCTTTATATGTCATTTGTGAATGAGAAGTTGTAGGCTGGCCCTAAACAATCTGCATTATATATATAATACTTGTTTCTTGCTTAATGTTTCTTGCCATATCTCTTCCTCTTCTCCACCCTCCAAATGAAATTGTTTGTGTAAGATACTAGTTTTCTGCTCTATGTCCACCTCTCCTCTGCTCCAGAAGGTAATGTGGCCAAGGGATTAAATAGCATAACAGCGCTTGTGACCCCGAGTAGGGAATACAGTAATCACAAGCCCAGCAGGAATTCACCTCTGTACTGGTTGCTTCTGAAAAGCTTGGAAACTGCTGTGACAAACGTAACTACTTGTACTCTTTGGAGACTTCCCTGAAATTGGAACGTTTTCCTTGTGGTGATGACAGATAGGAGCTAAACTGCTGCTCTAACCATATGTCAAGACAATGTGATTAATAGTCTGCGTAAGAGTGTAATACAAAGTAATTTGTGTGTAGCTGTACTGATGAAGGTAATAACAGGGTTAACATGGTCGAGCTGTGTGAAGTTGTCTCACCTTTCATCTGCCAAAGGCTTGTGGGAGTGTGACTGGTACTGCTAAGTAGTGAAAAGGAGTTGGAAACACTTTCAAAAATAGCATATTTTTTTGCAGCATAATTGATCTCTCTCCCTGGTTTTACATTATTACCCTAAAGATGAATATGTATTGAAAAATAATTTGTGTCGTTATGCATGCTGGATAAAGGCTTTTCTCAGATAGTAGGGAGGTAACAGAGGTTAAGTTACCCTTTAATGCCCCGTGAAGTTTTGGATCAAAACACCTTGAATATCTAGACAAGATTCCAGTTGTTCTCAGTGGTCTTCTCTAAACTGCTATGCCCAGTAGGCACTGGACTTTTTTTAAAGTAGGGATTAAAATAGGGAGTTTCGTTGCAGAATACTCACCAGTTTGTGGACATGCGCATTTTAAAAAGACATTTTAAACCATATATATATATATATATTATATATGTAAAAGGTTTATTTTATATATATAAAAACAAGTTTTTTTTGCTTGTTTCAATGGGCAGTAAATTGGAACTGCCATATAGATCCTGAATTACTGAAATAGTGTAGTGCTAGCCCGTCTAGGGCAATTTTCTTTGGAAATGCTTTTCTTACTGTTTAACTAAAGAAATCTTAACAGAAATGAATGTCTTGTACTTTGCAAGATGAACATAGAATCATTAAGGTTGGAAAAGACCTCCAAGATCA
Organism: Cygnus atratus; assembly: GCF_013377495.2. NCBI lineage: Eukaryota > Metazoa > Chordata > Aves > Anseriformes > Anatidae > Cygnus > Cygnus atratus. Next base: position 97,800,702 of record NC_066364.1, read on the forward strand.
TCTGGTCCAACCCTCCCCCTACCACCAATGTCACCCACTAAACCATGTCCCTAAGCTCCACGTCCAACCTTTCCTTAAACACCCCCAGGGTCGGTGACTCCACCACCTCCCTGGGCAACCCGTTCCAGTGCCTGACTGCTCTTTCTGAGAAGAAATGTCTCCTCATTTCCAACCTGAACCTCCCCTGGCGCAACTTGAGGCCATTCCCTCTAGTCCTATCACTAGTTACCTGTGAGAAGAGGCCGACCCCCAGCTCCCCACAGCTTCCTTTCAGGTAGTTGCAGAGAGCAATGAGGTCTCCCCTGAGCCTCCTCTTCTCCAGACCAAACAACCCCGGTTCCCTCAGCCGCTCCTCACAGGACTTGTGCTCCAGACCCCTCACCAGCTTCGTAGCCCTTCTCTGGACACGCTCCAGGGCCTCGATGTCCTTCTTGTAGTGAGGGGCCCAAAGCTGAACGCAGCACTCGAGGTGCGGCCTCACCAGAGCAGAGTACAGGGGGACAATCACCTCCCTGGTCCTGCTGGCTGCACCATTCCTGACACAAGCCAGGATGCCGTTGGCTTTCTTGGCCACCTGGGCACACTGCCAGCTCATGTTGAGGCGAGCGTCATCTATAAGTCTATAAATAAACTGACCCCCAGGTGGAGTTTAACAGATTGCTATGATACCAGTAAGTCATCTATAGCATCTCAGTCCCGTTCCCTGTAGTCTATTAATTATTTAAGCTGTGATCAAGTTTATCAACCACATAGCACTGTTTTTCTCATCTGCCTGCATGGATTTCAGTGCGTAAATGGAACTTCAGAGTGAGCTCTTCTAAGAATATGCCTCATCTCCGAATTTGATTGAAGCATTTAGTATCTGTTATATGTTTCTTTAACTGAATTTCTAGTTATTGTTAGACATTTAGAAGTTGCAGTATTGCAGTTGTATTCAGACATTTTAATGTGGTATTCAGTGTTTAAAGTATTTTGTCTGGAATGCTGAGTGACACTTAGGTGGCTGTTTTGGTGAGCTTTCTTACCTCTCACGCTTCTCTTACAGGCTGTCATTATTCATGATAGAAGAACATTGCCGTGAGTTTTCTAGGGTACTTTTTTTTCTTTCATGTTGTTACAATATGATCTTTTATTTTCTGTTTCATGATTAATATGAAATGCTTTTAGTTTCTCAGGTGGCTTTCTTAAACACCTTAGCCCTCCGTTTGAAATATTTGAGCCAAATTACTCAGCTGTATGTTGAACACCTTTTGTTTCTTTGTGTGGCTTTTGTCAGAAATGGGGGAAGGGTAATATTGCAAATTCATGCCAGATCAAGCTGTGTAGGTCAGGAGAGTTGTTAATTATGCTGCTTCTGATTTGTTCAACAGTTCAGGGTGTGAGTGCCCTGTGGGACTCCTGCATTTACTGTTTCAAGGGCTAGCATGCAGAGATGAGGTTTGGGATGGATGGATAATTTATGGGATTTATTTTCCCCCCTCTAGTGTTAACCAGATGGGATTTCTGCTTTATTAGTGATCAAGTCTGTTTTGTGAGATTAATTTACATGCAAGTCAGTTGGACTTTGAAAGAGGCAGGTATAAAGGTTACCTCAGAGGAATAAACCAGAAGAGTGGAAATGGCGTTGTGCCTAGCATTCCTTTTAAGATTATTGATCGAGAAACAGTCTCGGAAATGCCCCGTTCGCCTAGCCCTCTGTCCCTGTTAGCAGTCTGCCTCGGGGACTCTCCTTTCTCTCCCACAGTGCATGTTGTTACCGAGCTTGTTTAGCGCCGGGCAGAGTCCTGCGGTGCAGCCTCTCGGAGGAGGCAGCGCCATCACCCCGAGGAGGCTGACTCCAGCTGCCCTGTGAGGCTGGGTGGCAGAGCTCGTGGAGGGCTGCTTCTGCCTGGGTTCACAGGGGCACCTCAGGACTCTTCTCAGCTGGGCACCGTCAGCTTCCTGCAGAAACTTATTTAATGCTCTGGAAACTGGAAGAAACTTGTAATTACATCACAAGGTAATAAGCAGATAAAGCTCTCCTCCTTGCTCTCAGTTTTATTATCTTCAGGCCTGCTTTCTCGCAGCTGAGTCACTTCTGAGTCAGGCAAAGCATTTTTTTTTTTTGATCTCCAGTTCTCAGAGCCTCAGATGATATGTGTATAAAGGTCACCAGAACTCCTGGACGTCATGTGAAGGAGACCTAATTACCTTAGTCACTGTTGCTTACCTGTTTTAGAAGTTTCAGTGGAACATGAAAGAGCTGACACACTGTTTAAAACAGTGTTAGATAACTCATGCTGTGGTTTGGGATTAACGCTTATGGAGAGGGCACAGTAAATGAATTGGGGAAGGAGCAGTAATCATGACACTGTCGTGATGCTGGGCAGGCTAAAAGGCAGAAAGCATTTTTCGACTTGCTTTTGTTATTTGCTTTTTGTTAATCATTAATATTCAGGTTCTCTCTGTGAGTGTTTAATTAGTCATGCCCGTGTCCTCATCAGTTGTTTCACCATAGTAATAGTGTTACGTGGATGTTTAACTCAAATCCAGTTATGTATAAATGATGAGCCTTTTTGTTGTCGTTGCTGTGGCATTAATGCCAAGTATTTCATTAGTGAGATGGTAACCTTGTTTCGGAAGCAATTTCTTCTATGCTACAGTGATGCTTCCAGGTCTTCATGCGATCGGAACCTTTGATGAATGGCTGTGTGTTGTACCCTAACTTTTATTGGCATCTAATTTAAAAAAGGGGAATTAGAACACTTCTTGCCTTGACCTTTTATGTAAATCCTACTCTCACATTTTTATTTCATCTTTTTGCAAATTAAGACACACAAATGTTAAAATCAAATATGTACTGCAGTTATCTATCTTTCTGCATAGTCTGATTATGAAATCAACTCAGAAAACCCTTTTTCTGCAATGTACCTGGATTATAGTTATTGTACCTGCACTAAAGTAAAAACATGGACACTTTTACACTGCTGACTTTAAACGCTTCTGTTCTTGTTATTTTGAGTTGTTTAATATCAAACATCTAGTCTCTAAAATACTAAATGCTATGTATCAGAGCATTTAATAAAGGGAACTGAAGCTACTTGTTAAAGGTCATGCAGCAAGTTCAGGCTGGGATTTGGGTGACCAGAATTCCCATAGAGTCAAACAAACTGGTATGATGTTGTGCAGCAGGAATACAAGTCTGCCATGTCCAGTGTAAAGTATTAAATGAACTTGTTTACAGTAATAATGTCTCCTCAGCGCCTACATCTCCTGTGTCTCTCCTTCTGTAGGGTAAAAAAGCCTGATGGTAGTTCATTCTGTTCATGCTTGAGATCAGTCCACAAAAGAGATGTTTGCTCATGTCAAGCTGTGATTTTTTTCTTGTTCTCTGATACTTTTATTTTGTGAGGCTTAACTGCTTAAGGAGCAGTTTAGATCTTGGCTGAGATTACCAGTTTCCCTCTATTACAATAAATCCCATTGTTTCTTTAAATTGAAAGTTAAGGCAGAGTCTCAGGAGTTGTGTATTTTTCTTATCTTAAGTTTCCTTCTGTCATTAAAAGAGGAAAATCATGTTTTCTTAGACCTTCGGAGGGTTCTTTATTAGTGGAGTCTTTGTTATCCCATTTGAGTCCAATGCTGCACTGAACTAGCTGTATGCTGCAACATGCAAATCAGAAGCATGACCAGACACAGGCACTGATGTAGAGCATCCCTATTGCAAAAGGGATTGCAAAGTTGTGCAAATGGGCTGGGCCAACAAACTATGCAGAAATGTCCAAGAAGAATCTTACTCCCTGTAGCTGGGGCTGTTCTTCAGCTGCTGCTGTCATACCTGTGCACAGTTATAAATCAGTGATGATTTCCTTGCTGCTTGAAAGTGGCAGTCTGTCTGGTGGTTTGTTTTTTGCAGTGTGTCCAGACACTTCTCTTCGCTCCGCTTTCCTCGTTACATAAGTGTATGCTGCCCCAAATGCAGAACCTCACCCAAACTGCTATCTGGGTCACGCAGGGCAGTGATCCACAGCTCCTGCCCTGGCTTCTCAGGAAAGTGAGAGGCTTAGAGCATTGCAGGGCTGGGAAAACCCTGTAAAGTGGGATTCCTACAACCTGTTAGAGATGCTCTGATCTCAGCTGCAGTGAGACTGTTTCTCAAGGTAATGGAGCGTTACAGGAAAGCCTGTCTTACCTAGCAGTAAATGTGACTGATTTCTGGCTGCAAAAGAGGCAAGCGGATGGGGAAGGGAAGAGGTCTCACAGAGTCATGAAAAGCAGGGTGCTCAGGGGCCAAGCAAAGTATTCCAGACCTCCTTGGAGGTCTCCATGAAGCTCTACTGTGAAATAGGAAAAACGACAAAGCAACACTGCCGCGGGTCACGTGTGAGCAGCATTCCTGACAAATGTTACCTCCCTGTCCTGCTGCCCCCTACACCACAAACGTGATCCCCTCGTCACTCCTACCTGTGGTGTATCTTCCAGCATTTTGAGAACAGACTTTACTACAAGTAAAGGTTGGTGTGGGGAAGCTGTGGGAACAGAACTGCATGCCTCTTGTCCATGCAGCGTTGTTCCTGTGCTATTGTGCATAGGTCTTGCCCATGAGGCCTTTCTGCAGGGTGGTTTCCCAGTACTGCACAAAACCATTGCTGTTTAGAGAGCTCTGTGCAAACAGCAGTCAGTGAAGTTGGGGTAGAGAAAATACTTTCTACCTCCAGGGAAGCTGAAAGAATGTCCAAATAGTAATGGGCTGAGGGGGATGATTTCTGGAGTTCTTGGGGTAAAAGCAGCCTGTTGAAGAACCCTGCATAGTACAAATGTTGATTTAATCTCCTCTTTATTATCATTAAAAGTTGCTGCAACATCACCTCAGTGCCCACCATTTCGCACACAGCCATCTGTGAGGATCTCTGTCGCGACTTTGCTCATGACAGTGTGCCACGCTGCCTTGCACTGGTGAACTGCTCTCCCTTCCTTGCCTTCTCAGCTGGTGTCTGTGTACGGCCTGGTACTGCCTGGAGAGGGCCCTGGGAGTGAGCGGTACTTAAATAAAACCTGTCAGATGCTGATCAGCTGCACAATCCGCCAGCCTTCTGCAGCTCCTGTCGTAGTGCTGTAGAAGCTGAATGTTTGCTGATGAAAGTTAAAGCATGAACGTTAGAGAAGCTCTGCGTTACAGGAGCAAGGGTTTGATCAAGTGAGGTGCTTGGTGGGCTGACAGAGGGATTGGTGGAGAAGGTTTCCCCTGTGGTTCTGCTATAGTTGATAAGTTGTACATATCCTATTATAATGTGGTTGACTATCCATCATTTCCCCACCAGTCCCTTTTTTCTTGCAAAATAACAAAAAGATCCCCTCTGTTTTGGTGCAAACGCTCGATGTGTCTTCTGTGCCTGTTGAATGTGTACCACTGTAGTGCAGTTTTATTCATGGTTGCTAATGACGTCCTGCATGCTTGCAGCCCAGAGGTGTTAGGACAGAAGCTCCTCTTTATGACTTTGAATAAGAAGTGCAGTTGCTGTGAAACAGATACGGTCACCAAGCATAGACATTTCTGGGGATTGTCTCTGACACTACTGGTGGCTATGTTGGTTGCCTGCATTACCATGCATGGACAGATAGCTCTTTAGCACAGTAGCAGTCATCTGAGTTTGACAAGTGAAGGTCATTCTTCAGGGTACGCTCCCATCGAAACAGGAGTGTGCTCCCACCCAGAACTGGTGGTAAATTGGAAAGGGTTACCCTACTACAAGGGTATGGTGTGATGTTACACCTAATTAATTTAATAGTAGGGTGCTGCTCAAATGGATGCTCTTGTTCCTTTGATTTCCATCCCCACCCAAAGCCACACATCTTTTGTAGCTTCCCCTTGAACTTAGCAAGGTGCTGGGTGACAGTAGCGTGGGAGGAAAAAACACCGACACTAAAGGCAGAAAGGAACAAAAAAAGTTCAAATGATGGAAGCGTTTTGCCATGTGGCTGCATGATCTGACCTAATCGGGGAATTAGAGAAGGACATGACTGTTGCCTCTGGCAGCTCACCGTTTAGGTGGGCTAAGCTGTAGCAGCCAGATGCTGCTGCCACATGCTTTCCTCGACTTCCATCTTGTCTTGAGCGATGGTAACAAAGGGTGTTTCTCCACCATCTTTGGGTATTCTCACTTACTGCAAGGATTAAGTTGGACTAAAACATATATTTATCTTGGTGAGAGTGAGAGGCTTGTATAGCAGGAAGCCTCCTCTCCCTGGCAGCAAGTGTATAGGAAGCCAGAGCTGACCTTGAAAGCAGTAAAGCATGCAGGCTTGTGCTCTGGGGTCTGAAATTCCTGTTTTTTCATTACCGTTTGTCCTGAAGGAAGGTGATGGAACAGCATGTTCTAGAGTTGCAGCATAAAGGAGACGTTACTAAAATGCACTAAAGGAGCAGTGTACTAAAATGCCCGAGTTTCACATTGTAATGCACTTTTGGATACCAAACTGGTCAGCCTGTATCATAGAGCAGCCCAAACAGTATATCCTATGACTCTCCCCGCACCAAAATTACCCGCATGGTTAAATGTGTGTCATTTTTTCAGGTTCCAGAGGTGTGTTCGCTGACCTACCTCTGCAGGTCATGAGCATTTCGTTTTGTCAGAGATCTGTCATGGAAGCAGGACTCAAGATTTTGACAGCTGTGTTCCTGGAGGAGTGTCTTAACGTGATGTAAGGAGTGGTATTTTCAGAGTTGTCTGGTGCTCATCTCTGTGAAGTAGTTGGGAATGGAGTAAACCAGTATTCTGCACACCTCCCCACCCCCAACTCGCTACATAATTTGCTTTGTTTTACTATTAAATTGCAGAACTTTTTTTTTTTTTTAAGTCTGTTTGATATAGATACCAACTCACAGAAGAAAAGAAGGTAAGCAGAAGGTGATAAATGAGCTCGGTGTGTGGGCTGGGCACTTGTCACCTGATGAACATGGGTTCGACCTGCGCATTCTGGTGGGCTGAGGCACAGTGCTCCCGGGTACGAATGCTGCTCATCTTTTAATTGGTGAGATTATTATACGTTGGCTGGAAGAGTAGAAAACTGGTATTTTTAAACCCAAGAACAAATTGCTGCCTTAGCCAGCAGGCAGTATGGTGTGGGTGGTAGAGTTGCCACTTTGCTGTGATAGCCTACCTGTTCTTTTGAGGTGTAGGTTGTTAAATATGCTTTCATTCCTGGTACAGGTGTACCTTCACTTTCCTTTGTGAAAGAGTCCTGTCTCATGCAAAGTCTGCTTCTTCTAGCAGGAAAAAAAAATAATATATATGTATATATACATATTTATATATTTATATATTTCCATTGTAAGAATATATGCATCTTAATGGGATATATTGAGAGGTGTCATTCTCAAGTGTCCCAATGGGAAGCACTTGATATGGCTTCTCAGAGGCCTCTAGCTGTCTAGGAAGCTGAGCTAGCAAGAATGCTTATTCCCAACGGGAGGATATAATGCTCTAGAGCAGCAAGAGCAGCTTAGTTTCTTTTTGATTTAATTAATTTATGTATTTACTACAAAGACTGTCTCTGGGTTTGGTGCAAGCACAGAAAATTGAGATGATTCAGCCTTGAGTTTGAGTTCTTAACTCCATTCATTATGCATGGATGTTGTCTTGGCTTTAGGCTCTTCTGCTAGGTGCAAAGTGTTGCGATACTGAGGAATCGGATGAGAAACAAATGTAAACCTCACTGTAGTTTACAGGATTTAGACAGTTACTGTTTTCCAGTGTAGTAGCTATGGTAAGAATTATGTGGAAGTGTATCACTTGCAGGCACACAAGAAATTCCTCATGTGTACCAAGCGTTCGTGACGGTGTTGAACACCGAAGACAAGGCAGAGCCTGACTGAAGGGGCCCGTCTCCAAAGATCCAGTCCTCCTTTCACTGACTCCACGAGGAGGAGGAGGAGGAGCAAGCTCCAAGCAAGACACCAGGATTGGCAGTCCAAACACTGTGTGTAGGCTGACTTTTCTGCCTGTCAGCTTGCAGTGTTTTTTTGTGAAAAGCCCAACAGCATGGAAGTGGTGGCTCGAAGGAGCCATCTGTAAGGATATGGGGAGAGAGCTTCTGAGTGGAGAAAGGGGAAGAATACATGAGGGGAACATGTGAAAGTGAGGAACCCCAACGCACAGATGGTAACGGGAAGAGACCCGTGAACATGCTGTGGTGTTGTACGATGTAAAGAACGTTGTCAGGATCTGTTTACCCTGAATTCTTGCAGTTGTTTAACAAAATTGGTGTAAATCCAAGCGTGGAAAGCGTGGATTCAGGTCTGAACAGAATGAGCTATGCGTGACATGTTGGCAGCTATGGGTGCTCAGTAAAAGGCTGTGGTTTCTTACATATGTTAATGAAACCAATTTTGTTTCTCCCTTAAAACAAACAAACTGGCCCATATGTTTTGGAACTTTTCCTTCTGCTCAGTGCCAAGGTTGTGATAAATACGTGCAGCATTAATGTACAAGTGGCTTTAAAAGCTCCCCCTGAATTGAGACACCCTCGCCTTCAGTGATACGTGGTGGTTTAACCCTAGGCATGCGGAGTGTGTAGAAGCGTGGTGCTCCTGGTTTTGGTGTTCATCCAAAATCGTAAGCTTTGTTTGTCTGGATCCTTCAGATCTCTGGGAGGACTTTTGCTCTGTTCTTGTGTCTAAGGATGATGGAAGAAAATAAGTCAGGAAAAATGTAATGTGGATTCAAGGTGAAATTCTTGGTTTGTAAAGATCTCCTCTTAATGACCTTATGTGTAATGCACTACTGAAAGAGGAGGGTGTAGGTTAGGAACCCTGTATTTACCAGTCACAAGCTACGTCTGACAGATTTTACAAAACTAAACCAGCTAAACTGGGATGATGATGATTTTCTGTTAATTTGGCAGGAAGATTGTAATTTTATCTTCCTCATCAGTAGGTCTGAACTGAAGCACTGAATTTTGTCTTTGGAGTTGCAGCCCATGAAGTAGGTGGGTCCCAAACCCACATCCAGTAACTTCAGATGGTAACAATGCTTGGCCAGAACTCAGTCTGTTTTCCATGCAGATCTTCAAATTCCCTTAATGATGATTCAGAAACATGCCTGATAGTGAGATGTAATATGGCAGAGATTGATGTTTGTGCTATAGCTTTTGCCCAGTGTACTAGTGTATACTAAAAGCAGATGGCTTTCTTTCTGTTGTCTCTACTTTAAGGATTTAAAAACAAAAAGGAGGGGAAAAAAAAAGCAGCTTTCTCTTTGCTGTTTCCTACTCCCTTTTTCATGCCCAGAAGTGCATGTAAGTGTACATTATGTTTTAAATCCTGGAAAAACTGACACATTTACCAAAGATAAGTTTATTATGTATTTGTATTTTATCTTTAAAGTATACAAGCAGTAACTACCATGCCTTTGAGAGTAAAGGCTGAGTCCTGTTTTCTCCTGCGATACAATTGAAAGGGAAAAAGGCCATGCTTTATATAGACTGGGAATAATTTGAACAATTCTATGGTGCTTCCTACAGTACTCCACCTACCTTGCATCATAACTTCCTTTCTCACATTTATGGCTAAGAGCCAGTACAATATAAACGGACTAGTGTGTGCTGCAGATGAGACAGAAGGAACCTGACTCCCTGTATTTAGGTGTGGCTATAGGTAAATATTAAACTTTACTCTGTGTTTCTATTGAACCTAACTTTATTGAACAACTGCATATGAAAAAATCAGGGATAGCAATCGTCCTGTATGCCTGTCTTCTAGTAAGTCTATTATATAATCTTTTGCTTACCTTAATCTTCTGGTACAATAAGTGACTACGTTGCCTACTAAAGGACTGGTTTAAGGTTCTGAGGAACTTCATGTGAAAGGCTCACTGATTTGCTTTATTAAGGTATATTTTGCATTAAAAATCAAATTGAGGCCCACAACTGCATGCCAGTTCCGAATGCTGTTTTTCAGAACATGAAAATCTGCCGTTGTCCAGCCTGTCTTCTGTTGTTTAGAAAGTTGCATCAAGTCAGCAAAAATATGTCTTTTAGCAGCTGATTTCTTCCTGGCAATCTAGGAAGGTGCAGCATCAGTGTTCCCATTAGGTAAGATGCTTCCTTGTAAAACTCTTTGTTTGAAGGGATTTTATATTAGGAAAAACTGACCTGTAGTTAAAACTGTAGGTATCAGGTCTGTGGGTGGAATCAGTTATTTCTCATTTCTGTTATCTATACTTAAAATCTGATAATCTATTCATTGTAAAAACTGTGGTGCTAATTTTTCAGCCAACTAAAATTATCTTCTAAAAATATATTTTATTTCAGGATGTAAATTGTGTTGTCATTCTTCTCCATCCCATATGCTGTTCAAAAAGCTATTTTGCATTTGAAACAATGGCTTTTCAGTGGTATATATTGCTGCTTTGTAATCATACTTTGTGGTGAAGTCGTTGAAGGACGTGCGATGAGCTCTTTTTTGGAGGCTTGTTTATACAGCACGTCAGGTGTATATGCTCTCCATGTTGTAGGAAAATATATTGTCTATCCTGAACCATTTGCATTTTAATATAATAGGTATAACTCGGATAACAGTAGAGAGAATATTACTGTAAAACATTGCATTGTGAACCTTAAGAGTGACTTTTAATGCATCCTTAAAGATGAGATCTAAAAATTTGTTATGCAAGCTAAGACATTATTTAGCTGTGTTATGGAAAAAAAACCAGCCAGCAACAGGAGTATTGTGTGATTCAAGAATATTAATGATCACTCTAAAACACAGAGAATATGAAATGTGGCACAAAAATTATATTATTAGCACTAATGCAAGATAATAAAATGAATCATGATTTCAGAGGCAGTGTGCTTGTTTGGCAAGCAAATAACGTTTTTGTCTCTGTCATTGCCTTGTATGCCTTGGTCTCCCAGTCTGTAAAGTAGGAAACTGCTTGCTTGTGTCAGGACTTCCTGGTTATAAAATGCTTTGAAGATGAAAAATACTACATGAATAGATGCCACTGTTCATATTGTATATTGCATGGTATGCAGGAAAAGATTGCATTAGATTAGGAATTAAGGGAATAGTGAAAAATGGGTAAGTTAGTATTTTTAATGGACCGTCTATTTGTGTGTAATATTTTATAAGATAATGAGTTTTTCTCTAGAAAATTGTTGTCCATTGCTGAAATTTAATGATCTGAATTAGATCTTTGAGGGGAAAATAGTACGTTTGTCCTTTAAACAAGGGTAGTTTCAGGAATTCACTAAGACCTTGTATTTTAAACCATATCATAAAAAATAATGGAGTTTTCTACTGAATATGTGCACTCTGAGATTACTGCTTAAATAATTTAAGCAGTATAATTTAATATTACTTGTATATTAATTGGAAAATGTCCAACTTCAGAGCCTTTTAATACCTAAGATGTATGATATCACTTTTACAAAAAGTTAAGGAGTAAGAGATCTTGGATCCTTTCAGACACAGTCTCAAAGCTCAAGAGAAAGGTAAGTTGCATTTCTATGTTTCCTCCATCTTAATCAATAATTGAGGCCTTCTGACCTAAGGGAGAGATTGATTAAAAAATGGTATTTTGCTGGATAGATGTAAATTTTAAGGCACGTGTTTGCTCAGACTTGTATTCCAAACAGTTCTGGAAGCTGTTCTTTGTTTTTAATGTCACCAAGTAGGAGCCAAAATGCAGTGTGTTCATAGACTATTGCTTTTGTAGAGCTATCTGTTCTTAATATTTCACTTTAAGTTGAAAACTAATTTGCAGCTGTTGAGACCTGTTATAGTTTATTTAATGTCAGTGCAATTGTATGAAATGATCCTGTTGATGAGCTGACAGCACGTGTCTGATTGTCAAGTGTAAGGCTATTTAGAACTGACGTGCAGGAGAGAGGTGGAGGATTATAAGGTGGGGTGTGACTTGCTTTAATTGATACCTTCTTCTGTCCTCCTTTATTTTGGTTGCTTTTTTTGCTACATTCTCTTCCTGTTCCCGGGTGTGTTACAGTCCAGACTTCGTGGCTATATTTGGAGGTGATGCATAAATAATACAGGTTGGAACAAAATAATACATTTTATGCTGAGAAGACTTGAAGTTGTAATTCATGACAATTTGGATTTTCTTAGGTTTGTGTCTTAAATGTCAGGCTTTTTTGAGACTTAGTCTTCCTTTATGTCTGGTACTCTGCTTTCCCATCCAGTTGCTTGTAAGTCATTCATCGCAGTCATTCCTTGCAAAAATGATCTCTTGCTTTAGCTCATGTGCCCTTGGTCATCCGTTTGCCCTTGGTGCACCCGATCGAACTGCCTCATTTGGTGGCTCCATAACTGCAAACTTTATTTTCTAGGCTGTAGCCGAGTCAGCTGAAATTTGTGGTGTGACTTTAAAAGGAACCGCTTTGCTAGATGTACAACACATCCCTGGTTCCTTGCAAGTGTGCTGCAGTACTGGGATGCTGCTACAGTGTAAAGCCTTTCAGTGCTTATAAACGATGAATACATCTTGGGGGGAGGAAGTAGGCTGGAGGCATCCTTGGTTTAGAATTTAAACCCTTATTTTAGAATTTAGAGTCAGGTCCCTAATTAAAAGTTCTCAGCCTTCTCCGGGTATTCCTAAAACTCAGTCCTTAGAAGTCAGAAAGAGTGAAAAAACATAATCCAAGACAATATGGAATTGTCAGGTATTTCAGCATTTGCCTCGATGCTGTCTTTGAAAGAAGGTGTAAGGTCTGAATGAGATTTGTCTTCCCCTTGTTTTAGTGTGTCTTTAGTATGTCTGCTCTGTAAAACCACAGAAAGGCTGAGGTTGGAAGGACTTCTGGAGGTCATCTGGTCCAACCCTTGCCAAAAGCAGGTTGCCCAGGACCATGTCCAAGCAGCTTTTGAGGATCTCCAAGGAGGGACACTCCAAAAACTCTCTGGGTGACCTGTGCCAGTGCTCTGTCACCTGCACAGTAAAGAAGTGTTTCCTGATGTTTGGATGGAAACCCTTATGTTCAGTCTGCCCCCACTGCCGCTTGTCCTGTCACTGAGTACCACTGAAAAGAACCTGGATCAATCTTTGCATCCTCCCTTCAGGTATTTAGATGCATTAATAAGATTCCCCCTAAGCCTTCTCTTCTCCAGGCTGAACAGTCCCAACTCTCAGCCTCTCCTCATAGGAGAGGTGCTCCAGCCCCTTGATCACCTTGGTGGCCCTTCATTGTACTCTTTCCAATATGTCCAAATCTCTCTTGTATGGGGGAGCTCAGAACGGGACACAGCGTGCCAGGTGTGGCCTCACCACTGCTGAGTACGTGCCTTATTCATGCCTACCTTGAAACTGAGTTTGATTTTTACCTTTTGCGTGTTGTTGTTTTTTTTTTTCTTTCCATATTCCTGGGTTTTTATTTGTAACTGTTTTAACATCCTCGGTTTCAGGAAGCAACAAATGACCGCTTTAATCTAGCTTGATGTAAGGTACAGGATTCAAACTTCCAAACAAGGTGTCACAAGAGTTGTCTTTTTTTTTTTTTTCCTCTTTTGTTGCTGCACAACAATCAAACAGGAATATAAACTAGCTGGTAGGGTGGTTAGTGGATGTTTTATTTGAACCCTTCCAAGGGGAAGGATGATTACTGGGATCCCAATGTGAGGTGGCGCATGCCACATCAGCCACCAAGGGTTTCGAGCTGCACTGAGAAGCCGTAGCAAGGTTCTGGTTCATGCCTTTGGTTCTTTACCTTTTACCAGCCCTCTCTGGGGAGATAGAAGTCTCAGTGATTCATGCTGCTTGCTAAATCCTTTCCCTAGGCTCAGATATAGCCAGTGTGAAGCAGACTACCCCTGGCTGGAGTCCTCACGGAAATGTGGATAGTGGAGGAGGCATGGTGACAAATGTCACCGCCACTTGGGTGAGAGAGGAGTGGCACAACTGCTTGGTGGACTTCCAAATGGTCTCAGAGTTGTCCTGGAGCTAGGGGGAAGTGGAAGGAGGTACCTGCAAAAGTCGTATGCATTTTGCATTCTTTTTAATTACTTCAGACTTTTCAGAATTTGGGACATGTTTTTAGGGAATTTGCATGGGGTGGTGTTTCCCTCCCACCCCCAATACCTAGAACACGTGCAGATACCACCAAGTCTCAGAAATGGCCTCCACACAGCAGGTTTGAGTGCTCGTGGCCTAATGTGTTAGTAATTATCTTGAGCATTGTGGATGGAAATCCCAACTCGTGATCCTTCCTGTATAGCTGTCTGTGCTGGTAAATCCTAAGGATTAACGGCTGGAGATAAACAGGCACACTGAAGAGTGAACAGCCCTGCTAGGGTCAAATTAGGTCTGCTTTGTGTGTAATGCCATGTTTCTGTATAATTTTTTAATTTTCATCTACAAGCTCTTCTTTTAAAACCAACAAATCTTACTGCTGACACACCACCTGTGCAGTTTAGTGTTGTTGTGAGTATAAGATTATCTAGCGTTAAATGTGAAGCGTTTGTGTTTTGTGTTCCTATGTAATCCTGCTCTAAAGCTATATGAGAGCCTATTTTTTATTTTATACTTCTCTGCCCTAGTTTCTGTGATTAAATGGCATTTTTTACCTGGTTGCATATGACATCTCTCGCTGTCAGCCTTGTGAAATACTAAATCTAAAAAAACACAAGTGTTTGGTGCTGAAAGACTGAAGCAGAATATCGGAGGTGCTATTTGGAAAGCTTTGTCTGCTAATTTAGGTCAGTACATCAGCATGCTACACAGTAAACAACACAACAGTTGTGCCTGTCTTCCCAGAGTAATAATAGGCATGTGGTAAGCTGATCTTACCAGCATGCCTGCGGTGTGTTTCTGGCCCACACAAAGCATACCAGGGAGGGAGTGGCAGCAAACAAACCTCTGAACTGAGGCATGTGGGTGAGCAGCTGTGGTCCCGGTGGCAGGTGGGGTGCATGGGACGCTCCCCTCTGCCTGAACAGCAGCCCTCAGTCCAGCTGAAGTCGGCATGTCCCACTCCATTGGCCTTCCTGCCCTCCTCGGGATTCGCTGGGTTGGCAAAACAAAAAAATTTTTGCTACCTTTGCATTTTTTTCCACATTCTCTCTACTCATTCCTCCCTTTACAAGCTCTGAGTTGTTGTTATTACTTTTTGCTATAACATGACAAGGAAATGGTTGAGGGATCTGAATGGTTTCCAGAGGACTAGGGGCAGTTTTGAGCTCTCCTTCTGCAGGCTTTTTGTGAGTATTTGTAGAAGGTCTTTAGGAATTTATCAGAAAGCGTTGTCTTGGGGAACTGTGTAAAATCAGAGATCAGAAACTGTGTATGCTGTTGATGCTGAATCTGGTGCAGTCCCAAGGCCTGAAACACTTCTGAAGTGTTTGTGCTGCCAAAAGCGGGACAAATGTTTGTGCTCTGTATAACACCACATTTTTGAGTATGGAAATGTTTTAATAGAAGTTCTTTAAAAGAATAAAGGTGGCTTCTCTCATAGGAGTGGAGGGGGTCTTGGCATTTGCAAGACCACTGGAAAGGCTTTGGAGACTTAAAGAGATGTTTGCGTTAGTACGCTGGCAGAGTCACTGAGGGGAGCATTGTAAAACCATGAAGACAATGGGCTAAATTCCACTTTCATCAAAAATGACTTGTTCCAGAGTATTCCCAAAAAATCGTAGAATAAATGCTTATAGCAATGACCTCTTCTTTAAACTTAGAAGAACGTTTTATACATCCCTCTTGCCTTGTTTGAATCAGACTCTTTTTTTGACCTTCGAACCTTTGTTCATGAAGATGTAGGCCCCTTCTACCCTCTGTAAAAACGAGGAGGCACAAAGATTCTCTAACATTATATTTGTGTCTTTTTCTGGCAAAGACAGGTTTTCCATCTGTGTGGAAAAGGCTGAATTGTGTAGCCTTTTGATAAGGTTTCTATTGCTTGAAATTTGTAGTAGAGTAATTGCTTTCTGGAGACATTTAGCTGATTTTTATGATGCTGGGAGTTACATGATGAGCAGGCAGTTGGTACTCATGTTCAGAATAGATTTCAGAAGAAAATTGATGTTCATTTTTAGTTAGCTTTATATTAACTTTAATATTAATAGCATACAGCAAGGTAACTGGTGTTCAGAGGCAGTAATGATCAATATGTTTTATCAAAGACTAAATAAGGAAACTAATTCTTAAAATGTGTGTCTTCTAGTTGTGGCAGGAAAGACCTGAGCAAGGGTAACATCTAGCTGTGTGGTGTGTTTATACAGAATAACAACCAAAGATAAAGGATCCATCTACAGCAGTGAAGAGAAAGCCAAGTAAAATAGCACTGCTTTCCTCTTAGTGGCACTTGGGGGGAAGACCTTGTGTTCATAGAATCGTTTTGGTTGGAAAAGACCTCTAAGATCATCAAGTCAAACCGTTAACCTAGCACTGCCAAGTCTACCACTAAGTCATGTCCCTAAGCAGGGAAAGTCAGCTTGTGTTTCTGAGAAACTTTTTAATGTCAAGTGTTACGGGAGTGCAAATTGATTCCAATTCCTATTTGGAAGGTCCAGTCGTCTTCTGCAGACATTACTTCCCTTGTTTTTCACAATAAAGAAAACTTCTGAACTCTAGGTATCTGTCGTGTCAAATGGGTGTGCAGTATTTAAGTATGGTAAGGTAGAAGAAATATGATAACATCACCTTAAAAGAGAAGGAAGGAGCAGGAGGTCCAGTTATTAAAAAAAAAAAATAATAATAAAGAAAGAAACAATACTTCAGTAACATAATCGAGGTGCACAGAGGATTACTTCTAACATCTCACTGGCTTGTACCTGAAAAGGAAATCTGGGTTTGTTTTGAAATTCAATATGCACAGTAGTTCATGATGAATGATACTATTATGTTGAAAATAATGCAATTAATGAAAATTGTGCCTTCAGTATGCAGCCTGGTTTTGTGTTACGTATGCTGTTGTCTTTGTCTTTTCCAGATGTTTCTGACAGTATACCTCAGCAACAATGAACAACACTTCACAGAGGTGCCAGTCACCCCGGAGACAACATGCCGAGATGTGGTGGAGCTGTGCAAGGAGCCTGGTGAAAGCGAGTGCCACCTGGCTGAAGTGTGGTGTGGCTCAGGTAGGTTAAACTCCTGCTTTGTGAGCTGCTGGGCATTCACTGCTTCTGTTGTCGTAGGGTACAGAGACCTGAAAGACATGGTTCTGTCCCAGAGAGTTTCTGCCTTACATTTTTGTTAATCTCTCCATCAAAACTGGTGTATAATAACACATCTACAGGAAGGTACACACATACAAAAAATGATTGAAAATAAAAGAAGCAGAGCCAAGCATGTGGATGTTCTTATGCATGGGCAGCTCTTCTCCAACTCTAATGAGTCTGTGAAGGGTGTAGGGGAGTTGTTCTTTATTTATTCTTCTCCCCAGCGGTATAATCCAAGTGGGTTGCGTGGGCTTTTTGGAGTGGTAAATATTGTTAGTTCTGTGGACAGTCTTCTAAATTCCATAGGCATTTTCAAGTGCTTTGGCAAAGGAAGACTTCCTTTTTCAGATGTTGACTTTGTTGTTCATGATGGCATTAATTGATTCTGGGAGGGAAGGAGTGTTATCAGAAGCAGCTGCAATTATATGAAGTACTTCTAAAGAAGGTATATAGTGGATAGGAGGGATGAGATGAGGACGGGACAGTAAAGTAGTTTGTCCTTTGAGCTGGTGGAAGAGAGGTTTTGTGTTTGTGGTTGGTTGTCTTCCCTCCCTCCTGCCTCCCTCTTTTTCTGTGTTCTTGCTGATTTTTGTTTTGGAAATTCAGGTCTCCATAACTTGTAGTGCTCTGTTGGGACTGAAGAACATGTCAACAAGCAACCCAAAAGCTAAAGTATGGCTAACTTGTCTGGCTTAAATAAGAAGGGACTCTTACCTCTTGTCTCCATGGTACTCATTAGATCCTGGTAACCACACAGAGGTATAGAAAAGATGAGTCACTGTCAGGATTTTTAAGTCATGAAAAATTATGTTATTTGATCCAGCTATTTTGAGATGCTTTAAAAAAAATTATAAAGTAATTAGATGACAAGGACAAATGTTCCTGTCTCTCTGCTGTTGTCTCAGGCCTATATCTCTTTAAAGAAGTCTTTGGTGAGATGGATATTTGCATGAGATACTCAAGTCTGGTCTCTTGATTTTTAGTCCTTTCTGGTAGAGATGTAACGTTTTTGATATTTCTAAGTTTTAAAAAATGCAATAGAATTTTTTTCTTTCTGAAAAAAAAAGAAAAAGAGAACATTTTTTCTGTATAAATGATACTGAAATAAAATCCACAATCCAAGGTGGAAAGAGATATTTTAGGAAGGTTTTACTGTATATCTCTGTCCAGGTCTGTCTAAATCAATGCAGTACCAAATTCTACAGTGGAAGACAAGTAAAATAAAGGTTTAGGTGTATGTGTAGTTTCATACACTGAAATTATAGTTAGTCTTAGCTCCATGCTCTATTATAGAGCAGAAGTTGTGATGGAAAGGAGTAAATGTCCTCCAAAACCAAAGTGTCCCCCAAAACCTCCTTACCAAAGTTGAACTCCTACTGAAGTGTGGGTAGTTTCTCACTTTTTTCCCCATACCTGGCTTCTTGATCTACTTTTGAGGTGCCTGTGTAAGATATGTCAAGGACAGCCTGTTTACAGTTACAAAATCAAGTTGTCAGCCTCTCTGGTACTGGAGGAGATAAAAGAAAATAGATAGAATACAGAAACAAAGTGAAGTGGAGAATTTTTTTTCTGAGATTAGCAAAATTTCTTTTCTTTGCAAAGCGTATTCTCATTATGTTATTTGGTTATTATTTGGTTATTATTGGTTACTGGCACAGTTTATTGTCAGAAGACCAAAAAAACCCAACAAAAAGTATTGTTTGTTTATACAGTTAAAATATTGGCACTCCTTTTAGAAATCAAATTACTCCTGTTCCCTTCACTGGTCCTGTCATATTTACTAATTATATATTTCTTTATACAGACACCGGTGCATGTGTGTGTGCATGCAACACTGTACAGTATCAGATTATACTTGGTAACAAATGCAGTAGTTTCAAATCATATGCCATAAAGACTTGAATACTGGGTGAAGTATACACGTATTTCTAAAAAAAAAAAGTCATTTCTTAAACATCTGCGTAACGTCCAGCAGCAAACATTTGCAAAATATATTTTAATGTATATTTTGGATTTATTTTTTTTGGAAAAAAAAAAAACAACTCTCAACTTTACCTTATTTTGCTTTAGGTGTCAGCGTTTTGGTGTCAATGTCTCGTTTTGCCAAGATGGTATCATGGCTTCTATTACACTGAACAAGTTAAACTTAATTTTAAAATAAACATGGCACATGCCAGCCATCCTTACGAGGTAGAAACAGAAGATGTATGCTGAAAAATGAGTGCTTAGACTTCAATTACTAACATTGTTGTGAGGTAGCTTGTCTCTTTCTCCTGATGCATGCTGAGGAATTTTAGCTTCTGTTGTCAGACCATATTAAACATACTTTGAAACATTGCTGCAAGTTAGCTTGAGGCACTCAGTTTGCTGAATGAGGGCAAGTTTACTGCTCTCCCTGTCCTCCCAGTTTTGCTTGAAATTTGATGAGTATCAGAGCAAGCTTGCTTGATCTTTCTATTATCATCAGAATTCTGTTAGATGACTATCTTGACCACAGAAAGCACAGAAAGTGTGTGTCTATATGTAAAGGCTTTTGTCTTTTTTTTTCTTTTTTTTTTTTTTTTTCCTCCAAGGGGGCAGGGAATAAAAACTGAGGTCTGATAATTTCTTTTCTTCTTGAACTTTTCAAATATAGTTTTGTTTGGTATTTGGAAATCTCCTTGACCTTCCTTTGAAGTCACTGAGTGGTATTGACAGAATCCTTGGGTAAAGGGCATCTCCCTTGATGATAGAATTTCAGTTGAAGTATTGCCTAGATGCTAGAAAGCTATCTCGTAAGCCTGTTGTATATTCTTTAAGATGGAAATCTGACAGTCGCGTTTCTTTTTTTCTTTTTTTTTTCTTCAAGGGGGGAATTAAGGTTTAGCAGATGAAGAGCTTTTTTAGCTGTCTAGACAAGTAACTGCCAAGAGATTGCTTCTTCTGTAACAGTGACCTACTTGCTTATTCTGTAAAGCTAATCTCTTTTGACAGTGACTCCAGAAATTTTCTTCTAGATTGCTTGAGCACAGCTGCAGCATTTTCATTTCATTTAAAGAAACCCTTTTATGTTGAAAAAATCTCTTCACATGCTGCAAACGTGTTAGTAGCTCCTCTTCTTATGAAAGTGAAAATATTTATTCTTAACACCAACAATTTTGTCTGTGAAATGATTATTCTTTATTAAGATAGTTGCTTTGAAAGACTCTCTACTGGATATGAATGAACTCTACTCTGATTTCTTCTTTTTTTTTTTCCTTGCCTAAATAATGAAAGGAAATAGCCAACAAAACCATTGTCAGAACAAATAGAACTAATGGTATTTAATTTCAGTCTTTGTCTGCTTGCCTTATTTCTCAAAATGGGAGCAATATCTCTTGTTCATCTGGTACCCCATGCAAATGGATCTAACCTGATCACGAGCCTCTCAGATACTGTGACAAAATCCTGACTACATAAAGTTGACCTCTGTAACATGTTAGTCAACTGCATAGCTGCCATCACTTTTAACATAGGCATAAAAACATATGTTAAAATGTTTAGGATAACAAAAGCAATTGCCTTTATATAAATATCTGAAGGACAGTAAGTAATTGTAATTATATCCAGCCTGTGAATGCTCAGCTATGAAGTGTGTAAAATTTGAAAGAACAATGTTTCAGAAAAGGAGTACCAATAAATGAAAGCCGTTGGCTTAGGCTCCCATTGGATTTTTGGGATATCAAAAGGCAAAGAGTAAGGCTTAAAAATTAAGGTGGGACTGAATCCTGAACTTGGGAACAAGAGCAAGAAAAGCAATTCAGTGGAACTCATGCATGTAACTTTAAGAAACTTTATCTCAACTGTCCGAAAAGAATAGCTGGTTCTTACCTGAGTCACTGTGTTGTCTCACAAAGCAAATTGGCACCTGTAGGAATTGGGGTGAAGAGCCCTTGAAGAGGAATGATGGAACAGTAAGTTTGTCTGACGTACCACAAAAGTAGGGCAACAGGTCCACCAGTTTTGCTTCTGCGGCGGTGAGTACCTACAGTGATTTGCAAATACGAAACTAAGGCACTTGAGCCAAAAGCTCTAAATTGCCTGTTTGCGTTCCGTTGGGCTGTGATGGTGCCTCAGCTTTTCCTTCCTTTAGACTTCTAGAGGGCTCTATCTACTTTTCAAAGGTGTTGGTTCACCTTCAGAAGCAAGGGTGTGGTGCAGAGCCAAAGAAAAGTTAGAAATGCCTTGGATGAGGGCAAGGGTGTGTTGCAGAGCCAAAGAAAAGTTAGAAATGCCTTGGATGAGGGCAAGGGTTAGGACCACACTGAACCTGAGTAATAACAGTGCTCGAGTGAAAGATGATGAACAGATATTTTTGTTTTGTTACGTGCCGTAGCTACATAGGGATGCAATAGTAAGCTGGCTTTTTATCTTTCAGAACGTCCTATAGCCGATAATGAACGGATGCTGGATATTTTGCAGCGCTTTGGGATGCAGAGGAGTGAGGTGCGTTTTTTTCTTCGACATGAGCGCTCTCCCTGCTGGGAATCAGGTATGTGTTGGTCTCAGCTTGTTCATTTGCTGAAGTAAAATTTAATTTCATTTCTCAAGGTTAAGGGAACGCCGTACATATATTGTATGTTAGTGTTGCTAGTCAGTATGGTGTTGCAACCCTTTCTGGTCTGACCTTTATTTTCTTATGAATAGGGAATGCTAGTAACAGAAAACTGCTCTTACTATTTGCTCTCCTTTGGGTTCTTAGTCATTTTTAGTAAAGACTTCATCCTCCCTTGCCTGGTCTGGGCATGTTATATCTGAATGGAAAAGTTAGTAGCTTTTCTAGAGCTCAGAACTACCATAGCATCCAAGGGCATACTGTGTTTACATGTATTAGCCACAGTTAAATATCTAGAGGTCTGTGATTAATCTCCTAAAAAAAAAAAAAAAAAAAAAAAAAAAAAAGGAAATCTCTTCCGTTTAATTTAGTAACTAAATTGTTTTCTGGTAATGTCATTTATTATGTGAGCTTAGTGTGTTTCACCTGGATAGTATTTTACAGGGGGGATAAACTTAGCATAGTTAGCAAAAAGTAGAGTTCTTTGGTGTTTCTCCCACAATCAACACATTCATATTAGTTTCAGGAATAGAATTAAACAAAATGGTTAGTCTCTAAGTTCTCTACAAACGTAATAACACTGCATTGTAAATCGTAAGTTTGAATCCTATAAAAAATAAGACATTTTGCCTTTCAAAGTTTTCCATACATCACATATTAATCTTTTCAGTAGAAGAATCCTTAAGACGTTTACCTTTATATCAATCTGTTGGATTCTTCCTCCTCCACTTTTCCTTTTGGTCTTCAGAAATCTTCCCGTGTTTTGCAAACACTGTATTTGTGTTAAGTGGCATTGTACCCAGCGTATTTTAAAATAGCTGAACATATCTTTGTTTGAAATGTGTAATGATGATGGAATGAGTTCGTGAAAAGTTAAAGCTATGCCACTTCCATATAGTAGAGGTCCTATGGCACAGTTTAGTTGTCAGGTTGTATTTTTTTCAAGCTCAATGTGCTTAGTACTCTTAATATAAGTATTATGGGCATTTTATTGTCCATAACATAGCTAAGCACTATGTTTGAGGAGGACCAAATGAATCGTTAGGAGCTCTGCTGTACTTATTAGTCTTGCAGGGATTTGCTCAGATAGGCAAAAAGCTAACAGAAGATGGCTTCATCCTGTAGTGCATGTATGTCCTACAGGGAAATTAGTGAGCTTGGTATTAGACATCTAAGCACCATTTGCACGTGATTTGATGGAAGCATTTAAGTAGGATTCTAGTTAAGTAGCATCTCTCCTGTCAGAATGACTGTCAGGATGAAAACATTTTATGATAACTGTTAACTGTTGTTGTTCATATTCTCTGTGAGACAGTTTAAAAAAAAAAACACACAACACATCCAAACATCTAGATGCTGGGTTTTAAGACACTGTGGTGCAAATGCATTTGCAATGTCATTTGCAGAAGGCAACCCAGTTTTGTGACAATGCTTTTCTAATGCAGACTTAGGAGGGGCCAGCTGCCTGTTGATCACAAGAGAAATATTGAAATATCCTACCTTTGGTTAAGCTGTTCTCGTTTCTGTTTTTGAACAGCTTTATGGTTTAAAATAAATATTGACATTGAACAGCAGCCTCTTCATAAAATATCTTGTGTCATCATTTAAGCTTATCTTAGAGATAAGAACATGGGAAGAATAGTTCAGACATTATAAATGAAGAATTGTTGATCCTTTTTCCTTTTTTATATTTGAATGCTATGTCTAAAAGGATAAGAAAAATCCAAAAATGTCTTACTGTTTATGTTATCGTGTATTTCTATCTAGGGACTGGACAGAGGTCTCAAGATCCATCCCTAAAAAGAAATGGTGTGAAAGTGCCTGGTGATCGAAGAATGGAGAATGGAGTAAGTGCTTGATGTAATGGACAGCACAGCAAAAACAGAGGCTTCCGTTCCTTTGAGATACTTGTGCAAACCCTACCCTGGAAACTAAGAGATGATAGTGGAGAAATTTCTAGTGACTGCTCTAAAATAGACATGAAGCCTCTAACAACTATCACCCTTGTTTTCAGTTCTTAAGACCTCTCTGAGATCTGTTAGCTGCCAGATATGTGTTTCTGTGAGTGATCTTAGAGCAGCAAATTCAGCACCACTTTCCCTCCTCTACTCCCATTCACAATTCTCTTCTTTTTCTTCAATTCACTGATCCTTTCCACATTCAGTTTGGTGTCAGAGAAATGGCCTGACTTAGTTCTAGGTTTCAAGTTGAAACCAGTTAGTGTCTTAGAATTGAATCTTGTCTGTCATTTATTCTTGCTCTAGAAGATACAATTATGGATATGTGATTGAATCTAGATTAAGAAAAGACGTGAACAGATGACTAATGTGGTAGTACTACCTTTGATTTCCCCACGTCCCCCATCCCCAATTTAAATTTTCCAGTTTCTTCAACTTAAGTTGAAGTGCTTCGAATTGCAATGATGTACCTGCAACCACCAATCCATCCTGCCATGGGCTGATCATTCCGGGCTCAGTCAGTCAAAGCTCAGTCATGCTGAGCTTAATTATAAATGGCTTTGAAATGCCACTTTAAAACGCTGCTGGGATTTTGCTGGAAATATTAATTTTTCAAGAATGTTAGCTTATATGTGTTGCTGGGTTGGGGCACACATCTGTACAGGCTTAAAAGTAGTTATTTCCTTAAAGTAGAAATATGCCATTTCTTTCTAATTATTCTGTCGAATACTTGGTTGTTACTATTTTTAAAGACTTTAATCATAGTTTTCTGCAGTAGCTCTATTGAATTGCATGCTAGCCAAATTTGAAATTCTAGAATGCTCTGGATTTTCACTGACAGGTCAGCGCTCCAAGGATGGATATGACACTGGCTGAACTTCAGGAAATGGCGTCACGTCAGCAGCAACAAATTGAGGCTCAACAGCAAATGCTGGCTAACAAGGTGAGTTTGGAATAAGATTGTTTACAGCCAAGAACAAAGGCAGTAGGAGTTGTATGAGGTAGAGGGAGGGTTAGAGATTTGTGTGTTGGTTTTTTTTCCCACCTCTTTTAAACAGGTATCTTCTTTTCTTTGGCTCCCACTTTTTAAATTTGCAAGTCAATCTATACAAATATCCAGTAGTAGAAGATTAAAATAATGCCAGTGATTGAAGTGACCCTGTAGCTTACTAAAATGATGGAGCGTATAGCATTAATATTGTCATTCATCCTGGTGCCTCTGCCAGCCCTGTTTGTTCTGTGTGGTGACCAGCCATTCACCAGCTTGATCACTGAACAATGCTTTTGTCTCTGGGTATAATGCTGTCCTGTAATGATATCTCGCTTTTTACTGATAGAGTTCAGTGTGCCTGGTTTCCTGGGGCAACTGTCTGGAAAAGACGGTGTGCATGTGATAGAAGTAACTAGGACAATGATTTATAAAATGCTTGCTGAACAATAACAGAAAAGCTAATGATGGCACATGGGTTGCTCCTGAATTGTTTAGGGAAAAAATATTCTGAACACATCTGCAGAAGGGTAGCATGGATTTTGTATTCGGCTTTAGCATTTTTGCTGCACGCTACTCTTGAAAATACCACTGTTAGTGCTGCTTTTGGCAGAGAATCTTTACATGCAAGCCCATCCTAAGGAGCGTTTGACTATCTAGGTGGATGAGTTCCCAGGCCCTTCAGAATGTGCTTTGCTGGCAAAGAAGGCTGCTGGGGCTCCTGTCTCACTCCTCTTCCTCTCTTGGAAGCCCTGTCTCTCTTGGCTGATTCACTCAGGTGATGATAATAGAACTTGGTCTTTGTAAGATAGCTCTGAAAGTAAGATAATCTTTGTAAGATAGCTCTGAGGTCTTTGTAATAGCTCTGAAATTGTAGTCACTGTATATATAGAACTAGAAATAGAAACATTTTATACACTTGGTGTAAAGGAAGCCATACAAGACATCAAAAAAAAAAAAATTACAGTTTGAGTATGGATGGCCACCCATCAAGTAGGTGTCTGTTGCCTGCGGTTGGTAGCAAGCAGAGTGGCCTTGTGGTTGTCCCACTGGGGAATTTTTCATTAATTTTTCATTCTTTTGTTCCAAAGAGAGGCTTTCCATTGCTTCTTTCCTGCCTTCTGAAATCAGATGCAGTATTAAAAATAGATTCAGAAGGAAAAAGACGCTTTCTTTTTAGACATGGGCTGTAATATATTTTTTTACTTTTTTCCTGTATGGGAAAATATAGTGTATACTGTATATAGTGCAGATACTGCAGGTGCTGCCTGGTTTTCTGTGAGCAAGCTCACTTTTCTTTCTTTTTTAATCAAAATGCACAAGAACCCATGTTTCTAAATATGACTGGGTATGTGTTTTGTTTTCTTTTTTTTCCCACAAATTATTTTTTATATTTTCTTTTGGAGGAAGTGTTCTAATGTTAGTAGCCGCTGAAAGTTGTGGCTCTTGGTCTTTGGCTGGATGCTTGGGAAAGTCTTAGTAGTTCTACCATTGGAATAACCTATAATCTCCAGAACTGAGAGTCATACCTAGCAGCCAGTAACTTAAAGGAAGGCCAGTACTTAAAGGATCATCTACAGATGACCTAGTGGTTTCTTTTAGCTCTGAACTGACGTCTAGTCTGTATATATGGAGACTAATAGTGCACAGCCCTACTCATACACTCTTGGAGAGGTAAAAGAATCCTCTCCATTGAGATGATGTCTGTTGTGTAAGTGGGGCAAGGTCAGTATAAAGGTTTTCCTATGTCTTGAATTCTGTTTTGTGATGTTGGTGATTATTACCTGGAAATGGTAAAATTTCAGAGCTTTGCTGTGCAGTCATTCCCCAGCTTAAGGAAGTTCTAATTGAACTGGAAAAAAGTAGAATGAGTGAGTAGAAAGATAAAGAGTGATCAATAATTTATGGAATACCTTCTATATATAAAATATATAAATGACTATAGGTCATGTTGGAAAATACTAAAATGTAGCATATGATAGAGAAGCATAAAGTACAGCATGGAGAAGGTAGAGAGGAAATAACCACTAATTCTTGCAAATGAAGAACAAAGTAGTGATTAAATGAAACTGGCAAACATCATAGAACATGAATGCTAATTTTTTTCTTAGCTTAAAAGGATTTGAGCAATTTCATGGAAGAAAAATGTACCAAGGGCTGTTAGACATGGATACTGCCTTTGTTTCAGTAGGTTCTTGCGCTACTGAATGGTGGTACCTGGAGGATGGTATTGGAGCACATGTATTGGGCATCAGGAGGTGCTTGCCCTGTTCTCACAGGCTCCCCTTGACACTCTGGGAAGTCAGGATACTGGGCTGTAGCAACTGATGACCTGAGCTGCAATGGCAATTGTATACAAGTTTGACACTGTTGCTGTCAATACCTTACCATAATTTCTTTTTTAAAATAAGTGAATAAATAAATTCCTTATCTTGTCTATAGGAACAGCGTCTGAAATTCCTCAAACAGCAAGATCAGCGACAGCAACAGCAAGCTGCTGAGCAGGAAAAACTTAAGCGATTAAAGGAAATTGCTGAGAATCAGGAAGCCAAACTTAAGAAAGTGAGAGCACTGAAAGGGCATGTGGAGCAAAAAAGACTCAGCAATGGAAAGTTAGGTGAGTTGCTGCTTGGAGAAAGTAGGCTGTGATTTTTCATGGAGCATGGCTCTTGGAACTCTAAAATCTGTGGTGATTTCAGTGATTTAGAAGAGGTATTTGCAGTATTCCAAGACAAATTAATCTTTGTTTTCACATCTCACATTTACCAAGAGAAATCCTGAATGACCAAGAACAAAAAGTATTCTCTAATCGTATTTCAAAATATCCCATAAGTGCATTTCTAGTCTGTTTTGAGCCTAGCATTTCTGCTCTTTAATTTCAGTGTAGGTTGTTTCCTTACTTGAATACCTTTGTGTACCACAGAAACTTTTTCCATTCTTTATGTTAAAACTATGCATATATTTAGACTGTTATTTTCTTCTTGGCCTGAAAAAAAAAGAAAAAGATCTGATTGGCATGTTACCTGTGTTGCCTCTTACGCAAGAGGTAACTTAATGACCAAAGTGGCTGTGTATTTTCTTTTCAGTTACAAAAATTACACTAGTGTCTGTCTTTCTACAGTACTAGTTGGGTGATTGCAGTTCAGCAAGTTGGTGCAGTATTAAATATTTTATTTCAGACTTCATGTCAACATACTTTCTTTTGCCTCTCTTTTCTTCCTACCTCCATGTCTGTGTCATACAGAACTTGGCATTTTCATGTGCACTGAAATGAAAATATATTGTTTTATTAGAGTAAAAAGATAAAAATTAAAAATAGTGTAGTGCTTTCCAGATAAAAACAAACTATTTTCTGTGGGGAGAATGCATTGTCTGTTCAATATTTATCTTGTGTAATACAACTCAGTTTGAAGGAAGAGCACCACAGTGTAACACAAAAGACACGAGTTGAGATCTCAGAGCATGTGTGAGCATGCGCTATCCCCAGAAGGTCTGGTCTTGGCACTTGCTTGAACAGCTACTGCTTTGGATTTTGTTCTGAAATACAACAGTTTTGGACAGTGAGAACAGCTGATGACAGCTGTGTGTAGTAAACCCTAAAAAGGCTTTGTTTAATGTAACAGCTCGAGTGTTTTATCACTATGTCATTTATCTTTCCTATGACTGAAATTCAAGAGTTTTAAGCATCATAAATATGGCTTGTGGCTGAGTGAGTGTCCTCTTGTGGAGTCTGAGCATTACATAAATTTTAGCAATCCCCCCCATGAGTACTTTAAGTAGATGGGATTTCCATAATCCCGCTACCAAGTTTGCATGTGCAGCTCCCACAAGGAAGAGCTGGTTTGCCAGGGGCCACGGGCTTGCAGCAGCCAGCTGCAGCCTTTGTGCCACGCTGCTCCAGGGGACAGCAGGGCGCTCTCTGCCCCCGCCGTGCTGCTTGGGAAGCAGCCCACGCTCAGCTGTTTCTCAGGGCGACTATTGTGCTCTCTCGCCCTCTTCAGTGGAGGAGATTGAACAGATGAACAGCCTGTTCCAGCAAAAGCAGCGTGAGCTAGTGCTGGCCGTGTCAAAGGTAGAGGAACTCACCAGGCAGCTGGAGATGCTGAAGAACGGCCGAATTGATGGCTACCACGACAACCAGTCAGCTGTAGCTGAGCTCGACCGCCTGTACAAGGAGCTGCAGGTAACGCAGGGCTTGTGGGCGACCCACAGCTCGAAGGGTGGAAAGTTGGTTGGGTCGCTTCTTGCCTTGCTGGGAAGAGATCCCGGCGCGCTCGCTCTGGGCAGAGCCGCGCGGTTGCCCAGGTGCTGCAGATGGAGGACTGGAGGCACTGTGCTCGAGGCAGGCAGGGGATGGAGTTTTCAGTTTGCACCTCTTCCCTGAGCACTGCTTGGAGACTACCCAGCGTTTTCCCAGCAGAATATAATCTCAGGAGTTTGCAAGCAAGGCTTGACTTTTTAGGAGGGCTTCCCCTTTGTAGCTGTTTCCTGTCCTTCATCCTGAAAGTTAATTTAGTTAATTTGTTTTGGTTTTGTTGTCCTCCCCCCATCCACCCCCCCCCCGCCCCGTGAATTTATTCAGCTGAGGAACAAACTGAACCAGGAGCAGAATGCCAAGCTGCAGCAACAGAGGGAGTGTTTGAACAAGCGCAACTCGGAGGTGGCAGTCATGGATAAGCGTGTTAATGAGCTGCGGGAGCGCCTCTGGAAGAAAAAAGCAGCTCTGCAACAGAAAGAGAATGTACCGGTAAGTGCTGGATGTTTTAATTGAAAATATGTATGCATTGTTTGTGGCACATATGGACTGAAGTAACAACTTGCTTGTGGGGAGGGCTGTTCAGATGCTAGAACTGCGATTTTTACCTATTCGTGGTGGAAGTCTTGTATTATTAAAGTACTTTTCATGGTACATTGATGTTAACCTACTTACTGTTTATGGACAAGAAGTCGTCTTATGCTGTCATGGAATCTTTTTCGTTGTTGTTATTACTGCATCATATTTATATCTGTTAAAGTTTAAAAAAAGCTTCATTTTATGTACTAGAATATATTTTTTTCACCTTTTTGACTTATGGCTCTAACTCCCTGATGGATAGAAGCTACAGCATAAAATTCTTTTTTTTTTTTTTTTTCTTTTTTTAAATGTTTTAAGGTTTCTTCAGATGGGAACTTACCCCAGCCAGTGGCTTCTGCTCCAAGTCGAGTGGCAGCAGTTGGTCCTTACATCCAGTCCTCTACTATGCCACGTATTGCTTCCAGACCTGAACTTTTGGTGAAGCCAGCATTTTCAGATGGGACACAAACTTTGCAGGCACCTGATGGTCCGCTAAAAACGCAAACTCTGCCGAACATGCGAGCCGGGAGCAGTTCACAAGCTAAAGCTCTTGCAGGTAATGGCTTGAAATTAAGATTTCTTCTCCAGAACTGTTTCATTTTCTTCTAATTTACCAGCCCTGATACGTTTTTTTCTTTTTAAACAAAATACTATTTTATGTGAAAGTCTTCTTGCAATTTTCCTGACCCAGTGAATATATTTTATAAACACTGAGGCTATAGGATTCAATGTGTTATTCACTAGGACGATTACTTAATTTATAATTTGAGTTGTTATACAGCATAGAACATAGGAGGATTCTTCTGTAAATTAGTGATCCCTTGTGGTTTTTTTTACTCCTAAAAACTGTACAATAGCGTTTGGTCGTCTTTCTAGACAGTCTTGGGGCAGACATGGTTAACAACATGTTGACTGGGCTTAAAAACTGACAAAGACAAGTTTTCTGATCATGCATTTTTGAAATGACATGTAAAAGATTAACAAACATTGCCTTCTTTATAACATTTCTTGTAGTTGATTGTAGCATAGAAATAGCAATAAGCTTGCTGACATGTTGGTGACACAGGAGTACAGAGAGACATAAATCCAACAACTGACGTGAGGCTTGGCCTCTGTTGCTTTGAGCATTGATGGAGGTTTGCCTGGCTTCTCTATCTTTCTCCTATGAGATAAAGTTCAGCTCAGTGAAAGTCAGGAGAAACTGGAGAGATGCAGATATCTCTTCTGTGATATCTTTCAGACTTGCTTTTCAACGGGGAGATAGGAGAAGCTCAAATCTTCCCAAAAGGAAAAATGGAGGCTGTGCTAGTGGAGCAGTTTTGTTCCTTTATCTCCCTCCCCTCTCTCCAGTGTCAGCAAATGTTTATGAAGTACCAGGTTTCTTTTGCTCTGCTGCTGAATGGGGAACAATTTCGTTTTATCTAGGTTTTACAATCTAAACTACTGGTATGGATTTTAGCTCTGGTCCATACAAAATTTAAATGTTTGCTACAGAAGTACATGGTGGTGTGCTAGTTAAACTAAACCAGCACTCCTTACTTTTCTAGCATTTGGGCAAAACGACTGCTTTCCTAGAGAAATAGTGTCCAGTACTTCATCAGACTGAAACTTCTCTCCTTCTCCTCATCACTAGTATGGAGCTGGATACAACTTACTGTAATAGAGGATTAGTGTTTAGGAAGGTATTTGGTTGCAAGTTGCAGACATCATCGTAGTATTTTGAAGCAGACTGGATGTTGACTCCAGTGAATGTAAAGATTGACTTTAATGCAGTGCCGCAGCATTACACACTGAACATACAGGTTTTCTGCTGTTATGGATATCACTAGCAGGATTTGTTTCTACTTTAATGCATCGTGTTTTACTTTGAAGCATGATCTTTCCTATCACTTCTTACTATCCTGTCACTTTTACCGTACTGTAAATATCCGTGGAAAGTTCCTTACTAACTGGAAAGAAGCAGTATAGAGGTTTCTGGTATGAATGCTTGCAAGTGCAGGCACATACTAGGACAGATAGCTTTGCTGCTAATTTAGTATCTGCTTTTGAGCTGGGCTTTGCATTCTCTTTTTAAAACAAACAAACAAACTTGGTCTCGGGTGTTGATCTGCTTGAGGGGTAGGAAGGCTTTGCAGGGAAATCTGGATAGGCTGGATTGATGGACCACGTCTAATCACATCACATTCAACAAAACTAAATACTGGACACTTTAATAACCCCATGGTCATAATAACCCTATGCACCTATATGGGCTTGGGGAGGAATGGCTGGAAAATTGCCCCCCAGAAAAGGACCTGGGGGTCAACAAGTAGCTGAATATGAGCCAGCAGTGTGCCCAGGAGGCCAAGAAAGCTGAGAGCATCCTGGCCTGCATCAGAAATAGCGTGGCCAGCAGAACTAGGAAAGTAACTGTCCCTCTGCGCTTGGCACTGGTGAGACCACATCGTGAGGGCTGTGTTCAGTTTTGGGCTCCTCACTGCAAGAAGGACATTGAGTTACCCAAGCAAGTGCAGAGAAGAGCAATGAAGCTGGTGAAGGGACTAGAAAATGAGACTTAAGAGGGGCAGTTGAAGGAATTGGGGTTGTTTAGTCTGTAGAAGAGGTGCCTGAGGGGAGACTTCATTGCTCTTTATACAAGTGCCTGAAAGGAGGTTGCAGTGAGGAGGGTGTTGGCCTCTTCTCAAGTGACAAGCGATAGGATGTGAGGAAACAGCACCAAGTTGTGCCAGAGTAGGTTTAGATTGAATATCAGGAAGAATTTCTTCATGGTAAGGGAGGTTAGGCATTGGAATGGGCTGC
Source organism: Cygnus atratus (assembly GCF_013377495.2). Lineage (NCBI taxonomy): Eukaryota > Metazoa > Chordata > Aves > Anseriformes > Anatidae > Cygnus > Cygnus atratus. Next base: position 97,832,997 of record NC_066364.1, read on the forward strand.
CCAGGGAAGTGGTGAAGTCACCATCTCTGGAGGTGTTTGAGATGTGTGTTTGTGGTGCTCAGGGATATGATTTAGTGGTGGATTTGGCAAGTTAGGTGGATTGGACTTGGTGGTCTTAAGAGTCTTTTCCAACCTAAATGATTCTATGATTCTCTGAAATGAACTAAAACCTTAAGTGATAGGTTTTGTAGCAGTTAATCTGGGCATGATACTTATATACTGTCTAGACCTGAGTACTACCAAAAAAAAACAACAAACAAAACAAAATCCTGTAATTAATAAGTCAACAAAGCAGTATTTTAATGTAACCTCATAGAATCATAGAATGGCTTGGGTTGGATGAGACCTTGAAGATCTCACCTAGTTCCAACACCCCTGCCATGGGCAAGTACACCTGCCACTAAATCAGGTTGCCCAAAACCCCATCCAACCTTGCTTTGAACACCTCCAGGGATGGGGCATCCACAGCTTCTCTGGGCATCCTGTGCCAGTGCCTCACCGGCTTCTGAGTGAAGAATTTCCTCCTAACCTCTAATCTAAATCTTCCCTCTTTTAGTTTAAAACCCTTCCCCCTTGTCCTGTCATTATCCGACTGAGCAAACCTGTTTCATTTGTTCTCTCCTAGGTTCTGTGGTCCCCAGTTCAAAACCTTCCCTGTCTGCTTCAGACTGGAATAGCTTAAATGCAGACAATCATGTTACTCAAGGATCAGCCTTAACTTCAGGAAAAGGAATTGTGGCTGGTGAAGGTCAAGGTATGCTCTTATGTGCTTGGCTAATCTTAAAATATGAACAACCAAGTTAATGACATCTGTTTTTCCTAAATGCCTCAGTAAAAAGTAAAATTAATTTGAGAGCACAAAGAAGTCAAATAATGTTGCAATGCAAACTGTAGTGTGGTGTTGCAGGGATTTTTTTAAATACCTTATTTCAGATGAAGTGGATACTAATGCCTTCAAAACTGCTACTGTTAAATTTGCAAGACAAAGCATTTGTCATGCCCGTGGGTCCTTAGCACAGGGCAACAAGCACCCCTTATAAACACAGTCTTGATTTTTGCACAGAACAGGATTCTAATTCTTATAATTGTGTTGTCATTTAAAAAAAATCTTCTTCCCTCTCTAACAGCTGAAGGAGAAGCTTTCTTGCGAGACAAAGAGAAGAAAGTGCGGCCGTTTTCAATGTTTGATTCTGTGGATCAGTCTGCTGGGCTGGGCACACTGCGAAAGAACCAGAGCAGCGAAGATCTCTTGCGAGAAGCACAGGTATGCAGGGAACACAAGCTACTGCTCAGCTCTGAGTTTTGCTGAGTTTCTGCATTTCATCTGATAGAGATTACTACATAGTTTTACAAATACTGCTATCAGGAAGCTCTTTGAAAAGTAACTAGGTCTTCTTTTAAAAAAAGACCTTCTAAGGAACAATGTATTTTAGGCTTTTAATGTCAGCCAGTAACTCAGTCTTTCCCTACAATTACTGTGATGAAAATCTACAATTTGACTGATCACATAAAAAAAAAAAAAAAAAAAAGCTGTGCTACTTGTGCTAGTGTGTGTGCAAATATTTTTTCCAAAGATTTTATGTACAGAGGCATTTGCATGAGGCCTTCTTAATCAGTTATGTACTGCTTAATTCAGCAGTGTCCTTCAGATGTTTGATTGCAGCAAGATTTCCCCCCCTAAATCTTGACACGGGTGTGATTTGATTGCGTAGGGGTGAAGTAACATGGGAGAACTGGGGATGTCAGGTGCTCCATTGGAGAGCAAGCTTCTTGCCTACAGATTCTTGCCCACCTCAGCTTTTAGAGAAGTTACTGTGCCCAGTCAGCTTGATGTTTTAAGCATGACTGCTACAGGAGGAATTATGGAGAACAGGTTCCAAAGTATAAATAACTATGATAAAATGTTTTGAGAAGCCTCTGATTCCCAGGAGGTTGTAAACAGTATTGCAGAAATAGTGTAAGTGCTAGATACCATGTAATTTTTTGGGGATCTTTGATCCTTCCTGGCAGATCTCTTAAAACGTGTGGTTTTTTTTTCAGTTTAATCTTAATTAACTTTTTTCTTCTTTCAGACAGCCAATAAAAATGTAACAAAGGTACCACCACCTGTCCCCACTAAACCAAAACAGATAAACTTGCCTTATTTTGGTCAAGCCAGTCATCTGCAACTTTCTGATACTAAGCTGGATGGAAACGTGCAGAAGCTGCCTTTGGCTGTTGTAACTATGGGGAACAAACAAAAACCAGTGGCACAGCAGCCCTCTCATCCTTCCCAGCAGATACAGCAAAGAATTTCTGTACCACCTGTAGGTCCTTCTTCTAGCCAGGAACAAATCCTTCCCTCCTCCAAACAGGAAAGTCCCCCAGCAGCAGCTGTGAGACCTTTCACCCCTCAGCCATCCAAAGAGACCTCACTGCCACCATTTCGAAAGCCTCAAACTGTGGCTGCAAGTTCAATTTATAGCATGTACACACAACAGCAGACTCCAGGGAAGAACTTCCAGCAGGCAGTGCAAAGTGCTTTGACGAGAGCGCAGACCAGAGGACCACACTTCCCAAGTGGTAAGCCTGTAGCTCTCTACCTCTCTTCTGTCTTCCTAAGCCTGAGAGAGAGATACTTTCCACCTGATCTGTGGATACAAAGCTGTTTTTGGGGGAATTAAGCAGGTTAGTGCAGCTGTAAGAATCTTGGGTGGATCTTGTCTGTTGTGTGTAAGCATTAACAAGGAGCGCAGAGCATCTGTATTGTGTTTGCAAGTTGATTAAGTACTAACAGTAAGCCTTGTTAATGGTTTAGTTCTGTTTGGTTGATTCTGCTGTTGTGCTTCTCTGCCTTAGGTAGGTGAATCAGGTTGCATGTTCTTGTTATGTTTGTTGATCAGATACTCACAGTTGTTGTTTTTTTTTCTCTACCCCTCTCTGAACTGCTCTCTAGTGTATGGAAAGCCTGTCATGGCAGGAGCTGGTGTGCAGAATCAGCTGCCGCTGTCGGAGAATGTCTACTCAAACCTCCAAGGCAAGCCAGGCAGTCCAGAGCCCGAGATGGAAACAACAACGTCTGCTCATGAGAATCATGAAACCGAGCGAATACCCCGTCCCCTTAGCCCAACCAAACTGCTGCCTTTCCTGTCCAATCCGTACCGCAACCAGAGTGATGCTGATTTGGAAGCACTACGGAAAAAGCTGTCCAATGCACCCAGACCACTGAAGAAACGTAGCTCCATTACCGAGCCAGAAGGACCTAATGGCCCAAACATTCAGAAGCTGTTGTATCAGAGGACAACTCTGGCTGCAATGGAGACTATCTCAGCTCCATCACATCCCTCCAAACAGATGTCATCAGCTGTCAGTCCTGAAAGCCCCGTGGAAATCCCAAACCCCTATGCAAGTGCAGAATCAGAGAAAGAAACGGTTTCTTCAATGCCAGAACCAGCCATTGCTGAGGAAGCAGAGAACACACCAGTGGACGAGAGCGAAGTTGTTCTTCCCTCCTCAGCTTTGGAGACAGTACCTGAGGGAGTTTCGGATGTTGACGAACCCGCACAGCCCAAAATGGAAGAACCAAGCCTGGAGGCTTCACTGCCACTGGAGGTATACATAGAGGAGTATCCTCCATACCCACCACCCCCATATCCATCAGGGGAACCAGAGAGTTTGGGAGAGGACTCATTCAATATGCGGCCTCCTGAAGTTACTGGACAGTTTTCCTTGCCTCCTGTAAGTATTACCTAGCCTACAACTTCAGTGCTCTGTAAGTCAGCTTAAGCTTTGCCATATATCCTGTGTCTATTGCAGAGATGAAGCGTATGTGGGAGAACAGGTGCACAAACAGGCTAGAAGTCTCTCTTTGGGTGTCCGCTCTGGCTGTGTGATACTTGTATCTCCAAAATGAATGACAGTAATGAAAAGCTCTGTCTCTAAAATGAATGACGTGGTGGAAAGTTTCAAATGAAATTTTGTATGCAAACTTCTGTGCTGTAAAAAGCATCCCTTATAGAAGTTTGCCTATTATACCAAATCAAAACTTTTTTTTTTTTGAGCCATACAGATTTCAGAGTGTTTCCGTCTAGTGCTGGTATAGAAACTAATTATCTTAATCCTGGATTGCACTTGTTTATTTGAAAGTGCCTTCCTTGAAAAGGATGGGGAAACTGCCTTATTTAGTTTCTGCTCTAGTAGGTCTTTGTAGACATCAGCTGCTTACGCTTTCTCAAGTGCAAACTTTTCAGATGTTTTCTGATTATTTTTGTTTGTTTGGAACTTGAATTTGACACCAATTAATTCTCAGGTTGCATCAAAATGGAGCCCTTTGGGCAAAGGGTAGGCGGCATCTTACAGTCTTGTTTGGTTTTGGAAGTTTGTATATACGTGTGTGGTATGGTGTTATCTCACAGCTGTGCATCCGAAATGCTTAATGCTTTTGGTTCCTCATAGTTTCTTTAAAAACTATCATGAGTATAATTTTAATAACCAGGTACATGAAAGTGTTTATTCCTCCATCATTTCAGTGCAGAGGAGCTGAAAGCTTTAGCATGCTTTTTTAGCCTTGGAATAGTCATTGCAAGTTTACATGCTTTCAGGACTGCGTCCTTGCTGCCTTTTACAAGGAAACTTGAGTGGTAGGATTTCTTAAATTGTAAGAACTCTGTTCTGGTTGGTTTTGTAATAATTCTGTGATGATGAGAAGAAAGTGGACCAATTTCTTAATTTTGTATTTAAAGACTTGGGTTGTGCTGACGGAGTCGTTCTTTAAAAAGCCTGTACTTTTGATATGTGTATAAATCAACAGGCAAAAGAGTATTTTCTAGGAATCTCTTATAAAACTTATCTTCACGTTTGCTTTTGCAAAACATGACTCATTTCTATTCATCTTTGCTTGGACATCTGTTGGAAATTTGCATAGCCGTATGAATAGTGTTTATTGCTGCTGCACAGCCAGCTGCGGAGAGCGCTGATCTAATGTATGCATATTCTCTATAGGAAAGAGGACAAATTCAGCTGAAGAAATAATTTCTTTCCAGTATCATTGGGAGCATCTAAAGCTGTTCTACACTTGGTTCTACATTCTTTCCCAAACCATTTTCCCTGTTTTTGTTCCTGTTAACCTCTGCTAAGCTTAGCAAAAGGTTAGGAACTAAGCATCCGTGCTTAAGAAAAAAGTGTACTTTGTGTAGAGCCTTTCAAGTTTTTTGGTTTGTGTAACATACCTGAGAGTTAATGCTAAAATAATTTGAATACAAAAAATATGCATTGTTTTCCTGACCATCAGGTGTTTGGGAATTTTATGATTTTGATGACTTCAAAGTCCTTGCCTGGAGATGAAGGCAGAGATCTTTTGTAATGTTCATAACCTCCTATATTTGTAATGTATTGGGGAAGTGGTTAAAAATAGTCTAAATTTCATAATTTCACTGCCTTAACTGGTTGTTTCTGCTGTCATTCTCATATACACAATTTTGTATTCTTGTTCTAACTGGAAAAAATTTCCTGTAATTCTGTTACGCTTTTCACAGGGGAAGAGGACGAACTTGCGTAAAACTGGCTCTGAGAGAATCGCACATGGAATGAGAGTGAAGTTCAACCCCCTTGCATTGCTTCTGGATTCATCTTTGGAGGGGGAGTTTGATCTTGTGCAGAGAATCATTTATGAGGTACAAATGCTGTCTTACAAGAGAAGGAACAGCAATCCCAGTTCAAACTGGGAAGCCGTAGCTTTTCTGGACTGGGCTGAGAACCTGAAATAATAATGCACAATGGAGGTCTGCCCTTGAAATGATAAGCAAACCCAGCACGACATGGCCATTTGAAGGCTGTTTTTTATACGTGTTAAATCCAAACTGGATATTTAGCACCAGGACAGTAAATTTGCAGGACAATTTCTTCTCATTTTCTTATGTAGTGTTCTGTCCCCCTATCTGGCATGTTATCAAATCATTTGATAAACAAAATTCACTTGGATTTTGCTTAAATAGGCAAGTTTCTGAAATTTGTTATAAAAGTTTTTGCTAAGTTATCAGGATACTATTTCTCTGAACCACTTCAGCTCCTTGCTATTTAAGGGAGCCTACAAGCTTATACGCTGTAGTTTTCTTCCTGTTGCTCAAATACTTAATAGAATTACGGTTCAAAATCCTATTTCAGAATAGGCCAACTGATTTTTTGTACAAGGATATTAGTTTATTATAATTTCACCAGAATGCAAATGGTTCCTTTCTCTGGCTGAATAGGTTGAAGATCCTAGCATGCCCAACGATGAAGGGATTACTGCACTGCACAACGCTGTGTGTGCTGGGCACACAGAGATCGTGAAGTTCCTGGTGCAATTTGGTGTGAATGTGAATGCTGCAGACAGTGATGGATGGTAAGGCTTTTAGTGCTTCCTTATGAATCCTGTCTGCAACAGAGCTGCGGCTTGGGGCTACCATAGCTCCCTCTGAAGGTAGCGGTGATGAGGATTGTCTGGCTAGCTTTTTGCCTGTTGTAAAAGACAACATTTTCCTCTTTCCTGGGGAAAGGGACTTGACTCAACATCAAAAGAGGATTTAGAGGAAGAAAATTGAGCTTTTGTTTTCAGTTTGCTCCTGTAGAGCTGGGAACAACTTTCTACAGTAGAGCAACAGCAATTTTCTGTGGTGTATTATATGAAAATGCATAGAGAGGAAAATAGGTAAATTATACTGACACTCCTTATATGAAAAAAGTATGTGTTTTAGGCCCAGTTTTCAGGAAATAGACATAACAATTTCTTTTAAATACTGAAGGCAAATTATGCATAATGAGCCATTTGCTGAAATTCCCAGTGTCCTTTCTGTGTGATAGCCATATAAGCTGCAGGCTCTGGGCAGTATTGTACAGCCCTGCAAACTTTCCTCAGTTTTCTGTCCAACACACAGACAACTTAAAAATGAAACAAAGCAGAAAGCCTACAAACTACAAGCCAGGCCTGTTACTGCTAATGAGTTACAAACACGTACTAAAGGGTACTAGGTAGCTTATCAATTAAAAGGCTATGGGAGGGCAGTGATTTATTATTATTTTTACCTGTTACAGAAGCATCTAAGGCCCAAAACTGAATACAGGTGCTTGTTGTTCCTCAACCTCAGTAGTTACTCCAATTATCTGTACTTGTCACCAAGTCAGGTTTTGAAGTCATTGTCTAGATTGTAATAGGCTTGATTTCAGGAGGATTTCTGAGCATGGGGTTTTGTTTTTGTTTTTGTTTGAAGTTTTTTTTTCTCCTTTCTTGCCCCGGTGAATATTCTTGAAACGTTGATGGATTAGGAAAGGATAGAATAACTAGAGATCCATTTGGAAAGCCAGCTTTAAGGCTCAGGCAGCTCTTAGTAACCCCTGTTACCTGTGAAAAGCAATTGCTCTGGACAATCCTGGTTTAAGTAGTTTGGGTAGGAAGCTTTCAGTGATAGGAGTACCAATTGCTGGAGGTCACACATGAGGGTGGTTTGCCCAAGGGAGCCTGTAAACACTTCTATGAGCAATAAAAGTAATTGTGTCATCTTTTTCTTCTTGGCTTGCAGGACCCCATTACACTGTGCAGCATCTTGCAATAACGTGCAGGTGTGCAAATTCCTGGTGGAATCGGGTGCAGCTGTATTTGCTATGACCTACAGTGACATGCAGACAGCAGCAGACAAGTGTGAGGAAATGGAGGAAGGCTACACGCAGTGCTCCCAGTTCTTATATGGTATGTTGATGATAGCTGAGTACTGGAGCTTGTTAGGGACTTGGCACTTGTTGGTATGTTTTTGGATGAGAAGTGGTAAGTTGCATATACTTAGGTTGTGTGCCCATGCCTCAAATTCCTCTGGGAAAGAGAGGTTTTGCCCATCTTACTGTGACAGAATGAGGCCCACTGAGACAAGCTTCATAACACTGGGCCTGTGAAGAACATCTGAGTAACAACATTCTCCTATTTTAATACAACCTTGAAATGGGTTAAGTATGTGCATCGACAAGTACATTAACATGAGGTGATGGTTAGGTGAACTCCAGCACATAAGTACTTTTACATACAAAAAAAAAAAGGTGGTATAAATCACTTGGTAGGCAGTTCGTATGTGCTGCCTAGTGTCTTTTAAATGAGAAGTATTTCCTAAAGTGAACTTTAGAACCAGGAAAAGTATTGCCAAATTTCTGCGTAAACTGAGGATAATAAGCACTGAATTTGACTTTCTGCTGTTTTTCTTTTCTTTACATTAAAAAAAATAATCCCACATTAAATTTAGGTTTTATTCAAGAGTACAGGAAGATTCCTTTTTATTGGAGAGAGTGAATGAGTATGATGATGAGTCAGTGAGGTTTTAGATTACTTTTCTGTGTGTTTTGTATGTAGTTCTTGTGTCCTCCCCCCACCTTGTCACTCACCAGCTAGAGCATCATCTGTAGGTAAGAGGTTAGAGTAATGGCAATGAAAATACCAGCTTTTTGTTTTTGTGTAACAGGAGAAGTCTGAGTTTGTGTAAGCTGCTCAGACAGTGTATTTCAAAACAGCCCAAGCTGTCCTCACAGGGCTCGGTGCCAAATATACAGTTTTCCCTATGAAAGGAGGAAGCTTATCTAACTAGCAGCAAAATCTGTGTGTTAAACAAAAATACAGTAATTATGTATCCAGATTCCAATGGGTGCTCATCAACAGTAAATGCCCAAGGAAAGTTATAGGACTAAATTAAAAATCATAACAGTTATCCAATATTTCGTACTGGTTTTAACTCTGACATGAGTTAAGAGATAGTATCTTTGTGTTCAGTAGGCCTTGAGATTCTTCTTTTGTGATTTTTTTCTAATTCTCAAGTTCAGGTTAAGAGCTCACAAAATCTTGTGGGGAGTGATTTAACTTTACATAATTAGCTGGTATTAGCAGAAATGAAGAACTTCAATTGAACAGATACATTCTTTATCAGACATTGGTAAGAAAAAAAAAAAGGTTGTATTGAATAAATGACAGAAAGGGAAATGACAGGTTTTGTGATACCACGTACAATGTACTTTGCTCCTGTCAATACCAAACAAACAAAAAACCACAGGATTCACTACTTTAAAATGGAATAATTAGCTAAAAGGATTTTATGTAACAGTTGATTAAAATACCTTTTTCTATTTTCTGCTTATAAGCTGATGAGTGTGTACAGAGAATAATTTTTCACCTTACAGCTGGAAAATGAGAAAATTCTAAAAAACATCTGTGCACGTAACTCTGAAATACCTTGGTCTAGCAGCAATTTAACAGACTTGTGTTTCTGATGTCAGTGTTTAAAAAATCATTAACATAGTGGCAGAAAATAAGAACTGGTGAGTTAAGTGTTTGACTTAACCAAAAGCAGGCAGATCTTTCAGGCATAGCTCTGAGATGCAACTTGTTTTAAAGTTCAGAAATAAAAGTGACACTGGCAGAAAATGACACCCAAGAAGCAAAATGAAAAGGGTGGTCAGCATATGCAGGTATTGCTCTTTCTGACAGAAAGAGATGACTGATGAACTAAGAGTACAGACAAGTGGTTCTTGCTCATCACTTACATACAGGAAATTTGAACGCCGGCATGAAAATCTTACCTTTTACCAATCAGTGCTCCTCTCACGCTCCCTCCCTGTTTACCTTGTGTTCTCTGAACACGATGTAAGGAAGGAATGTCTGCTGTGTGCAGTGGCTAACTGCAATACCCCCTGTTCCAGGACTGACTTCCAGTAGACTGGTGACAACAAGGAGCTAAGCGTGACAGGTGTTGAGGTATTTTTTCATAGACTGCTGTCCAGTAAGAAAGAGTACAGCAGTCTTTCCAACTGTCTTGTTTTTATATTGAGCTGTTGTGTTTTTATCATTTTGCAGGAGTCCAGGAGAAAATGGGAATAATGAACAAAGGAGTGATTTATGGACTGTGGGATTATGAGGCTCAGAATGATGATGAGCTCTCAATGAAAGAGGGAGACTGCATGACAATCCTGCGCCGGGAAGATGAAGATGAAATTGAGTGGTGGTGGGCACGGCTGAATGACAAGGAAGGCTATGTTCCCCGCAACCTGCTTGGGGTGAGTGCTTGGCATTTCTGGAGTCAAAAAAGAAAAAGCACTATGTGGAGTATTCACTGGATTCTTCTCATGCATCTAGGTTAGGTGCAGTTTCTAAAGTTCAAAGACAGGAGCTGAAGTTCTCCATTTATTCAGTGGAAGGAGATGAATACCTTGGGAGAGCAGATTAACACTCTTTGTTTAGATACCTAACAGATTGTATTAAGAGGTGCATAAAAGGACATGTATCATCACCCTGTTACCCATATCAGATTGTAATACTAACCTTGTCTCACCATCTCAGGAAAAAAATAACTTTTAGCTGAACATGATGTGCGCATAAGGTTTCATTGAAACAGGTTTCCTCACTTTTCAGAAGTGATACATGGGCACAAAGGACCTTCAGAACTGCCACTTGTATTAAGAATGAGCCTTGAGTCCATCCCTGTCTGTATTCAGGGTGCATCTTGTGCTGTGAGATAGTTTCACAGAGAGATTTAAAAGAAATGCGCTGCAAAATTCTATGGTTATCTTTTCTCTAGCATTGAAAAAGCAATCAGATTGTCAAATACAGATCATAGTCTAGGTTTTGTCCTAAATAATACTTTTACTGTATGTCAAAAGCCTTGAGTTAGTGGCCTTTCCCGTCCTCACCCTTTTCTGTGCTCTTTTTCTTCATTTTTTTAAATAACAGCGTACAGATAATAATAGGTATTTGCAGTTATCTCCCCATGTATCTCCTCGTGGTGCTAGAAAACTGCAGCGGATGGACATGTATAAAATGATTCCATTAAGATTTTTTTTTGACATATCCACTAGCCCTGCTGCAGGAGATGAGAGGTTCTGCTGATGCTAAGGATTAACTACCGTGAATTTCAGCTGATTGATGTATGATGCTTGAAGGAGGCTGAACCTCTCTCCTCATGCAGATAATTTGTACTCCTAAGCTGGTTAGATTTTGCAGGACTACTCTATCTAATGCAAAATCAGTTTTCGTTTCTGTATCACTTTCAGGTCACGCTTACCCACGGTGTACTCTTAAATTTGCCCTAACATAGTACTTCTGCTTAGTTTTTCATGTAAATGTAAACATTTTTAAACTGAGAGAGTCATCAGCCCTGCATAATAAGGTCAGAAACACAAGCTTTTTCCTTTGTTTTTCTGTCCCAGGGTAAATTGTGCACATGCAGCTTCTTCATGAACTCATGCACTCAGCCTTGAGTGCAGGTGTGCATGGAGTGCATGAGGAGCCCTTGTACTTCTGTAATGAAAAGCACAAAGCAGCAGAGCTCAGCCTGGGGATCACTTCTCCTTCCTTGCACAACACAATCCCAACAGAACCTTTGGGAGCACTGCCCAAACCCAGCGTTAATTGTTATGCTCCTGTGTCTGTTCAGTTGTTCTACCTAAGTATTCGATGGTTAGTCTCAAATATAACACTACTAGACTCTTCATGTTGCACCTGAAATCTAGGAAAAGCTGTTCAGCCCAGAGAAAAACGTTTGGTAGTTCACTATATTCTTATATTAAGCTGTACTTTCATCACAGCTTTTTTTATCCTTTTGCAGTTAGGTGCACTGGAGAAAAACAAGGATGAATTAATCTGCCTCTGTGCTCTCTCTGCCCTTAGTGACTCACTAGCTCCCTAAACTGTGCAAGAGCTCTAAAACTAAATGCAAATAGGAAAATACTGTCAAAATACTGAATTCTCAATACTAAATGAAATCTTTTGAAAACTGTCAAGTGTTATGCTGCTGTAACTTACTGACTTCATCTCTGAAGTCAGTCTCTGAACTGGCTGAGATAAGTCTTTGCTGGGTGAAGTTGTTGGTCTTCTATTAATCATCAGTAGCTGACTAGGAGAAAGAAGAAAGCTAAATTCTGGTTGTATAGGGAAGAGGGTATCTTTAAGGAGAACTTTACCTGAAAAACAGCAAGATGTAATGTAGATACTTATCACAGCTTAGAGCATGGAGGATGCATCCTTCCTAACTGTATGAAGCTCATCCTTCTATTTTTATATGCAGTAGCTATGCTTTACAGAGCAGGAAGTGTTCCCAAAGCCCTTTGCAACTGAGATCTAAGAGCTTCCCAAGCACCTGACACTGCCGTGTGCTGTGTCAAGCCATCTTCCATCCATCATCATCCTGCAGCTGAAGCAGGGGCAGCCTCCATACCTCTGTGTGTGCAGCCAGAACACGTAAATGGCACACAGCTCAAGGGCCACAGAGTGGCAGATAGTGATTTACAGCCAGGCAGTGAAGTGAATTCAACTGGCTGCCCACTAAAGCATGCCATCTACATTTCCAGGGTCTGTATGCAGACAGCTGTGCCCAGCTTGCCCAAAGCTACAGATCTATAAAAGCTGGTACGCACTGAGAGAGAGAAAACGAAACACTTTAATACCTCTCTATTTCCATTTATAGAGCAGGATAAAATCCCATAGTTGATTGAACACAAAAGTCTCTTAACTTACAAAGCCACACGCTTTTCCTAGACCACCCATCTGCGTAGAGAGGAAGGCTCTGAAGTATATGTACTTTTCAGTGCCTTCATTGGTACTGACAAGGTAAGTATTTCTTTCTGCTTGCCCGCGAATGCTGAATTTACTTTTGTTAGTGTTCTGGGTGTTTTTTATACGCATGCTTTTGCCACCAGAGATTATATTATAGAAGTGTATCCCCAAAGAGAGGTGTAAAAAAAGTAACCTTTTTAAGCACTACAATTTTATCTCATTTCTGTTTTACCCTCAGCTGTATCCGAGGATTAAGCCTAGACAAAGAAGCTTGGCATGAAATAGTACAGAAGCCAGATTCTTGAAGTACTAATCATGGATGACTTACAAAGAAAAAATTCATTTTGTGTTGGCTCCAGTATCATGAGACTTATTTCAATGACAATGTAATTTGAAAGCTATGAAGAATGTGCTTTGAAAACAAATGAAGGATTGATACATTAGCAAATGGATGAGGGCATTCTACAAGCTGAAATAACGCTCTTACAAGCAAGTGAAATTCTTCTGCCTTTGGCCTAAGCAAACCTAATGTTCAAGTACCCACTCTGATTTCTTCAAACATGGCAGAAAAGAATTTCACATTTTTCTGCATTAAATACAAGGATCCTTTCAGTTTACTGTTGGAGGGATCGTCATAAGACAGACAACTAGCTTTGTCCAAATCTATCCTGAGGCTTTTTTCCAGATGGGAGAAATGAAAGTACGTGCACAGCACCCAAATGCTTATTGCTGGAAGCAGAACATTTGCTACAGAAGCTAAGATTGAAGTGCATCTGAATAGTGAAAGACGTGACCTATCCATTAAGCAATAACTTTTAAAATACTGTAGTATCTTAGTAATTCCATGTATTCAAAATATTATAACAATGTAGTTTTAGATTACTCTTTTTACAGAGACTCATGTATTTATTACTTTTTTTACTTTTAAAACTAAATGTAGAAATTTTCTGTAGTCCTTGACAACTTGTTTTTATTTTACTGTGATACCATTAAACTTTTGTCTCCTCTTAAACTTTAACTCTGTGTTTGCCTGTTAAGTTTTTATTAGACCATCTGAAGCTGTTAACAATGTCGTACTGCTGTTCTACATTATGCTAACATCTGACTACTTTCTGTATTAAATTGAACCCCTCCTCTCCCATTCATTAAAACGGTCTTTCTGCATTTAAAATTAAGCCATAGCTGATACTTGCATGTAACCGTTGTTAACCTTAGCTTCTAAAGGACACATTTTAAGAAAAAAAAAAAACAACAAAAAAAACATGGTACAAGTATTTTCCAAATGCAAAAGAAAAAACATTGTTTATAGCTATCTATTCAGAAATAACCATTTTGTAATGAATATTATTTAATACAGAAGATCAAACCTTTCCTTAAAGGTAGAGAATTTTCCTTCAGGCTCGTGTTTTCTTAATAGGTAAGTATTTACTACTTTCTGAAAGGGTGCCCCTAAATACAAGAAATCGTAGGAAGGAAAATATAATTCCTTAAGTGGATGAAATTACATCAGCTGTAGTGAGAACTCTGCTCATATTCACAACTTCATAATTTTAATAGGTCAGGAATGGGGTATATATTAGTGATAATCTTTCCCAGAAACATTTTTTTGAGCATTGACCTTTTGTGTATTGATCATGTGTCAGGCTAACACTGCATTAACTGATATACATTCAGTGTTTTGTTAGTGCCTCATCAGCTCTGGAATGTTGTTTTTCCCTCTTAAAAGGAAACTTACTGTCCTGGACAACTGAAGCTCTGCATACGCTCTGTAAGCCTCTCTCTAAGGAAAACGCTTATTTTTCAGAAGGAATAACAGTCTTGCAAACCTTACTTCCACTGTTATCTTTTTATTTAAGTACTTTCTTGTATTTCAGAGGAAGATAAATAAGATATAGGAACTCAAAACCTGAGAGCACATGCTTTATCTTGCAAGAGTCTGATTGCCAACAGCCTCCTGCTACAGGGACATAAAGGGTCAGGATGCAAAGACTTGTCTTCAGTTTGTTAAAGTGTGTACTTGTTAGTCAAATCCTTCAAAGAATATTTAACCCAAATAAAGCTAGAGCTTAACAGAAAACACACAGGGGACCTAGACCTTGTCCAACCATGTGTGTGCTGAGATAATGCAACATCATCCCTTTTCTAACTTCAGATAGGTGGGACCTTGTGGTGCTGCTATGCAAAAAGCACTTACTCAAGCAGTCCATTAGTCTGAGCTTTCTTCCAGAATTCATGTAAAACATTTTAAATATAAAGATATTAGCAAAGCAATATTTTCAAAAGGTACACTGAGAATTTATAATGAATTAAAGTTGTACAGAGGATATATAGTAGCAAATAAAGACTGTTACGCCTATAAAATGAGGTTGCAGATTCTTCTGCTGTTGCACTAGCCCTCTTTCTTCTTTCTAATGATATGCAAAATTCCTATTTGTAAGTTAAGGCACATTCACTTTAGGATATTATTGTTTTTGCGTTGTATGTTGCTTGATTATCTCCACCTGATCTTTTTGAAGCATCTTGGGCTGATGAAAGTAGCTCAAATGACAGTGAAGCACAGCCACTATGAGAGAGGAAAATGACATGAAGTTAAGGTGAGTTTAAAAAAAAAAAAAAACTGTAGCAAGTATGCATGTTTCCACCTTTAGAATAATGAGGAAAGTCTTAAGTCAGAGAATCATAGAAGAGCCTGAATTGGATGGGACCCACAGAGCTCATCAAGTCCAACTCCTGGCTCCACAAAGGACCACCCAAAAAGCAAACCATATGCTTGAAAGCATTGTCCAAATGCTTCTTGAACTCCAGCAGACTCCCTGGGGAGCCTGGTCCAGTGCCCAACCACCCTTTCAGTGAAGAACCTTTTCATAACACCCAGCCTAAGCCTCCCCTGCCATAGCTTCATGCTGTCATCATTAAGAGTGCCTGCCCTTCTGCTCGCCCTCCTGAAGAAGCTGTCAGCCATGATGAGGTCTCCTCTTCTCTAGTCCCACAGAACCCCACTAGTGACGGGCTACCAGCCCAGTGTAACCACATTTACTATAATGTTTTAAGCCCAACCCATCACATCAGCCACTTGTTCACCTGTTGAATTAGGTATGTGTTTATCTAGCTGTATGCTAAACATTTTGTCCAGAAGGAGACTGTGAGAAATGGTATCAAAAGCTTTGCTGAAATCCAAAAAGATCACAACTGGCTTCTCTTGGTCAACCAAGATGGGTGACCTCGCCATAAAAGGAAATTAAGTTCGTTAAATAGGAGTTTCCCCTAGTGAACCCATGTTGGCTGTGACCAATGACACAAACTCATATGCATCCAGCTGGAGCAGCAAAATCTTGCACAAGTTTGGGGTTGGCTGGGAGTTTTATTGTTACCACAGTCATAGTCTTCTGCTCAGGGTTCCCACAATCTATCATCGGTGTTGAAGACGACAGAAGCAGAGAAGGCATTAAACTTCTCTGCTTTGTCTGTGTCCTATTTGTGAGGTGACCATCCTCATCAAGTAACAAACTAATGTTATCTGTGGTCCTCCTTTTGCGGTTAACATATTTAAAACCCACCCTTTTTATTGACCCCCATAGTACTGGCCAGCTTCAACTATTTGAACTTTGGCCACACAAATTTTCTCCCTGCAATGGCAAACAGAATCTCTGTAGTCCTCCCATGTCGCCCAACCTCAGTTCCAGGGGTCCTCACACTTCTTTTTCCTGCCTAAGCACTAGAAGAACCCTGTTCAGCCAAGCTGACCAAATAATAAATATTATCACAGGAGTAATTTTAGGATATTGCCTGAATGATTTGATTATATATCTCAGTTAAGGCAGAAGAATTTTTGAATGATGGGCACATTCCTCATTTAGGTCCAGAAATAAGTTAGGTTCAGGTAATAAGCAAGTCGAACACATGCAGGAGGGTAGTTTTCTCCTAGCACAGTCCTCTACAGGTCACACACAGTGAAGAAAGCTTATGTGGTCAATACCATGAGTCACTACTGTGCCTACATTTTTACTGTGTTACTGACAGAAAAGGCAGAGAAGAGACGTGCATAAGTTTCAGCCAACATTACTTCCAGTAAATCACGAGTGACTTCTGGTTAAAATAACCCATCCTGAATACGATGTGATGTAGGTACGGTTTAAAAAAGGCTAATCTTTCCTCAGGCTACTCATAAATACACAAGCTATATAAATCCATCATACATGTGAACGCATAACCAACCATAACTAGTCAGAATAGAGCAGAACAGTCTCTACTGTTAATCCCCACCACCCACCCCAAAAATAAGAGAACATTTTAGAGCTAAATGAACTTACAGTCACGAGGTTCAATTCTATTGTTCCAGTTTTCTCAGTATCCAATTTTCTAAACATTTCTGTAGTAGCAGAAAGAGATGACAGACAAGAATGAATACAGGAACAATAACTGGAAAGATTTTCTCTTCCCTGTGAGGAATTTTTTCCCAGATTACAAGTTTGTGGCAACAGTCTACAACCCAAGCCAGAAAGGGCCACTATGAAGTCACCTCACTTCAGACAGAAGTATTATAACTGCAAGGCAGTGTACGTGAACTACCTGCCAAACAGGCAGAAAAGGAGACTGAATGTTTTTCATGGTACAGTCTGTAATATTAACACTATTTGTCAACATAAAGCTGTTAAGAAGCATATTTATATTTTTAAATCAGCATTTAGTTGTGTGCATGGAAGACTGGCCCTGATTCTGCAGCCTGGCTTAAAATACTGATGCCTGGTTCTAGAAGCAGCATGTGGGATGGGCTGCAGGATTTGTATCTCAGCTTTGAAGCTGCCTTGGTTCCAGTACAAAGCTTTCTGCATAAAATAGCCTGGACTTGAAAATGCAAAGCAACAGAAGTCTGTTTAGTTATTGAACCTATACGCACTGAACAAGGTTTCCAGCCGAATCAAACACCGGACAAAGTTATCAAAGTCAATGATGAGATCTTCGTCAGCAAAACGAGCCACGATTATTTGATGTAACTGGCAGTTCAACTTGAACCCTAAAATGCAATGACAAGGATTTGAAACAAAACAAACAAATGAAAACAACCAGGGGAAAAACAAACAAACAAACAAACATTTATACACTGCCAGAAATTCAGTGAGCTACTCTGGGTTAAACTCTCAAATTCTGAAGAGTATCTACTCCATTTTGGAGACTCTGCCAACAACCTCTTCTGCACTTGGAGCAATATGAACTGTGATCGTGTCATGTACGCTCTGGTGTGTGCTCCCCCATTTGCAGTAGCAAACTGACTTTTCTAGCTCTGTAAGCATCACCCCTTGAACTAGCCACTTCCACTCCCTAGGTCACAGTATCCCTAGCTAAGCATCTAGACTAAACAGAGGCCTTTCACATCTGAGAACACAAGATTTCTCAGCTCACAAGTGATATGAGACCAGTGAGCATCTGTCAACAACTCAGCTTGAAACTGATGTAAACCCTGAAAAGAGACATAGCAATATGGTTGTAAGGATCATAGCAACATGATCTTTAAGGTCCCCTCCAACCCGTCCGTTCTATGATTCTACGAATACAAATACCTGCTGCTTCCAGCGCTCTCCTCATCTCATACGAATTCATGGTACCAGATTTATCCACATCAATGTCCCTGTAAATTTTCTGCAGGACACAAAATACAAAGTCAAATGTTGTCAACAATTCAGAGTGTGTTTTGGCTTTAGTCAGAAGACTGAAAGCAAAGCTGACATAGCCATGGGCACTGAGGGCTAAAACCTTGGGGACTGAGGACACACAATGCATGGTGGGTGTATGGTGGGAGGTGAGTTCTGAACCTGCCCAACAGCGTCCCTGCCCTGGGAGCTGTGACTGCCACCCAACTTCTGGCCTCAAGCAGACAGCGGGCTGCCAAGCAAAACACCCCAAGAAAACTTAATTTTTATTTCCTACTGCCTTATGTTCTGGTGGACTCTGGGGGCAGTTTTTGGTTGCACTTTTGGTTTTGCTAGGTAATCAACTTGGTCAATTAGTAGGACCGATGTGGGAGTTAAATAACTCTGGGTTTACTATATACATTTAACTGCTGTTCTTGTTTCCTTTTCCATTCTGCCCTGATCCTCTGAAACTAACATCACTAGCTGGGGAGAGGCTTAATCTCTCTCAGACTGAAAGACATTTACTGACTCTTTGATTGAGTAAAACACAGTTTGCAGTGACCCTACACAAAGGTGCAGCATACAGAAACTCACAGTTAAACTCTCTAATACCTATATATTGTACGAGACAAAGCAATCTACAACCACCTATACATTTTATTGTATGTTCGCCCCAAAAAGTTGTCTTACCTGATATTTCTGAATCTTTGTCCAGAGTGTGTGGAACTCCTTCAGTCCCAGTTTTCCACTCCCATCATTCTTGTTTGAGTCAAGGTAATCTCTTTGGAAGGAAGGAGAAGGATTTTCCCTCTCTGTGCTGGGTTTATTTACATGGACACACATGACTTAATTTAAAAAAAACTGCAGTTAAGAAAAGGATGCAAGTCCTCTCTGAAGTGTACATTTTTTGTTTGTATGCTTTGTTTGAACAAACTCATCCTGTAACTACACAGCTGTTCTCCAAGGCTTCTAGTCTTTCTAAACCAATAAGGTGACTGATTAGTTTAAACTATGATCAGTTCAAAAGCCCTTCCTGCTGCTCCTCTGGCAATTTTCTGTCTCTTCAATACACATATAAAGCAGCAGAGGTGATGCCAATTTGCTCTGCATAGTTGGTCAACATCTGCAGTTGTAGGTGCATGACTTGTAAGTCTGGGTTATAAACGGGAAAAGCCACAATCAAGTCTTCTATTTTGAGATTTCTTGCACAAACAGCTAACAAAAGAACTTGGGCACTCATTGATTCTCTCCCTAAAACCACTGAAGAGTCCCTACTGAATGCTGTATTTTACACCAAATTATAGCAGGGCATCATTCTGTTTTGGTAATTTTCCCTTTTTTCCCCCGAGTACACAGTTCAACTCCCACTGTGCAGAGAAGCCAGACACAACTACTCTTAGGCTTGAGACCTTCATCCTACACTTTTGCACTTATTCTTAGATGTAGAAGCTCCTAAGAGCCAGCATACTCTCAGGCTCCTGGTATTTGTTTGCCTCATTTTCTATTTGCCAGGTCCTTTTGATGTTATAATGCCGTTACTAACCCCAGCCAGATAAAAAAGCAGTTAAGCGCATGTTCAAACTCTATCACCCAAGGCTATTCGCACCACGCTGAAAGCCAGTGCCTTTTCCCAGCACAAACTCTGTCACCAGATAAACCATAACACGCAACAGCTGGGAAGACTTTAAAGCAGATGGCCCTGTCTGGAAATGGACTTTCCCCACCACCTGAAAGGATTCACTTACCATGGTCAGCAGCTAAAACAAGGGCTACCATTTTTATTCAGGGGAACCAGGGGAAAAATAGCTTTGCTGCCTCAGGAGGCACCGATATATTAGTATGGACCTGCCGCTGCAAAGGCAGCAGCTCACCTACTTCAGGCAGAAAAATAGCATCTAGGAACAGCCTTAAAGGATACATCTAACATGTCAACCATTATTTTGCATGTCTCGATACTAAAGCCATCAGATTTAATATCTTGGCCTGTAAAGAAAGAGCAAGAGACAGGATTATTGTTTCTTAATATTGTTTCTACTTTCTTCTCTTTTTTTCCCCCCTTTATGCAGAGGCATGGACGGACTCTGCAACTACACAAATTGGGATGCTAACTACAGTCACTGAGGCACTAGCAGCAAGAGGTGCCCTTGTGGCCATCACCCCACAGCGCTCTCACAGCAGGATTCTGCAAGGATGTAGAGATGGCACCAGCTGGTTTGTCCGGTAGCCCGAGTGCCAACTTACCATGCAGTGTTTCATGTCTGATTTGAGTCCTGCATGATTCAATACCAAGTACCAGCAATAGCATCCCTTGGTTACTATCAAGCTCTAATCATAGAATCATCTAGGTAGGAAAAGACCTTCAAGATCCTCAAGTCCAACCATCCAGCTCGACCTACCAAGTCCCATCACTTAATCAGTCCTTCTTGCTGGCAGTCAATTCCCTGTAGCAGGCACTGGGATAAAAGGCACCCATATGAGCCAGGTATCCAAACACACCTCACTGAAGCGCACAACCTGTGAAACAGCTCAGGCACAGTCCAAATTTCTCTGCAACCTCCTGAAGGAGCAGAACGTGTGGCCTTGGCCATATAGACAATCTCTGCTCATGTGGTGCTCTCATGGCCACAGCAGGGACCTACTGGTATCCAGCTGAAGTCACTGTTGGAGCAAAGTACTTACGTTTAGCCATGATTTTAT
The DNA here is from genome assembly GCF_013377495.2 of Cygnus atratus. Lineage (NCBI taxonomy): Eukaryota > Metazoa > Chordata > Aves > Anseriformes > Anatidae > Cygnus > Cygnus atratus. The sequence goes on from NC_066364.1 coordinate 97,853,859, forward strand.
TCAAGATACTGCGCAGCTCGAAGGCAGAGATCTCTGCATCCTGTGGAAAAGAAGAAGCCGTCACTAGGAGCTGTGGACACCATGTCATAAGCATCCTGCATCTTTGGGTTTGCTGGTTGAGATTAGCATCTCTTGGAGTTTCTGTCAGTAATGTGGGTCTACCTTTACCTCCCATGAAACCCACCTGCACCACATGCATTGGACAGTTTGGACCCCACTGGTCCTGAAGTGGCTGAGAGCTGTTCCTCTTACCCACTCAGCTGTGCCCCCAGTTAAGACATATATAATACTCACACTTCCTGCTAGCTGTCCAAAAAGCTTTTTGAAGCTAGGTTCAATGTCATCTTCACTGATCTCAGTCTAGAAGAGAGAGACAAACGCAGAATATGGAAAGGAGGAACTTTTCTGCCTGAGAAGGACTTGACACATTTCCTTGCCCCCAATAAAACACAATTTAAATGGCAAAGTTGAAGGTTTGGAGAGCATTTACTTTGATTTTAATTTTTTTTTTTTAGGGGTTCTTCAGAATGCTGGTGTTGCAAACACTGCAGGAACTAAGAACTTCTGCAGTGGCTTTCACTAAAAAAAAAAAAAAGATTACAACCAACAACAGAACTTTACTGTTGCTGCTACTACTGTTGGACTAGCTATCCTCGTTTTAAGAAAAGATTGCAAAATTTAAGCTGTCATTAAAAAAAGAAATCCTATAGACATACAGAGACACATTACTAGGCAAGACATTCTCAGCCCTGGCGAGACTGAAAAAACTGTGATCCAATTCTTATTCATGGAAACAAAATCCCATACAAAAGCACACCTACGGCTAAAGGCCTGTGCTTCCAGGTTCCTGAGAGCAAAGGGAATTTCCCATGGCTTCAGTTACGTTTGCAGACAGCACCTGATCCTGGGCACCTGGAAGGTCCAAGTTCACCACCACAGAAAAGGGACATCATTTGTTTCCATTACTGCTTATGACTCTCTTTTTTGGACGTTGAACTATGCATGTCCAAAGATTTGTTTCCAAAGTGGGATAACAGTTCTTGAAAATGCCTGCAAAAAAATGTCACCTGACTGGGCCATGCAGGGAACAAGACAGTCCAAACCCATTTATTTATGGCAAAGATATCTCAATTTAAAATATTTAAAGATATACCTCTTCAAAATTGGCCTCAATTTCATCATCTATAACCCTAGAAAGATAAAGAAATTGATATTAAAAACAAAAAAGTCACTTTTCTGATACCTTTGCTTCAATATTTAAACTCTTTTAATTATGGTAATAACAATGCATGTTCAAAGCTGGAGTGATGAACCACAGACACACAGCTGGCATCCCATTTTTTTCACTGCTATGGAAAATATCCAAGGAGAGATTACAGAACAGTAGAAAGATTTGTGCTTGCTGGGAAGTTGCTACGGAAGACCCCATACCCCTTCCCAGGGCCTCAGCCCACATGCTCTATAGGATAAGACACATCTTCAGCTAATGGTGTGCTTTGAACCAGCCCTACTGAAACCTAGTTTAGCGTTATCAAAGATAGCATCTGACTGAGCAATTCATTTGAATTTTTTTCCAGCATGATTTCAAAGGTGCGAGCTGTTTCTTGTGGTCAGCATGCTCACGAACAACAGAAAGCACATGTGTTGCTCCCTCTCCCTGGGGCTTTTTTGTTTGTAACCTGTGCTCTGGGACCCAGCTGGCTACAGTCCAACGACTAAACGCATCTGCCCAGACAAGAATTACCATAAAAAAAAATAACAATTCATCCCATTCCTAGTAAATAATCTGAAGTAAAAAGCTACATACTTTGAGTTCGCATTTTTTTCAGAGAAGACTCGGAGGCAGAAGTCTCCATTTTTGTTGGGTTCGAAGGTAGATGGCACAACAATATATTCTCCTGCAGGGAGCTTGAACCGGTTCAGCACTTCTCGGAGGTTGATAAAAGTATTGGATTTTTCTCTTGCTTTGTTTGTCAGGAAAAAGTTTTTGCTCAGATGAATATTTGTCTGGCCAGAAAACTTACGAAAAGCAAAGAAACAGAGAAAACCCACTGTTTGCATGTATTTGCATTTATAAATGACAAATAAAATAGAGATGACAGCTAGGTCTGAAAAGAAAGATGTCCATTCCTCCAAAATGAAAGAGAAAAGAGGAAGAGAACAGGTGTCTCACACCACAACACTCCTGAGCTGTGGGTGCAAACTATCTCACTGATCATCTCACTAAGATATTCAGGCCATGCTTTTATTTTGCAGATTGTGAAGACATTTGGCACACTCTTCCACAGCACATCTTGAAGGATGGATGTCTTATGGCTGATGTCTCTGCGAGCCGCAGAGCTGGTGCCACCAGGGTACCGCAGCTCTGCTCCACCTGCAAAGTCAGGCTGCCTTCTGGCAGAGAGCCCAATTATGCAGGGCTCGGAGAATAAAATAAATGTTGCATATTATAAAAGTGTATTTGGAGTGTGACATGCAGAATACGCAGGGTTTTAATATCTGGCTGTCTCAGATCTAGAAGTAAACACTAGCAATGTGCATTGCTCAGAAACCTCCCCTTCCCCTCTGCCCAGATTTTTAAGAATGCAAAACCCCTCAGACCTGTTTGTGGTGATGTTGGGAGAGGAGAGTTAAGTGACTGTAGTGTAGTTCAAGTATATTTTTTTTTAAATGCAAATCGGGTTTTTGAACCACTATGTTAAGAGTTGAGGGGCTGACAGAATACTGGTAAAGCATTCCAAAAGCACAGCATTTCCTTTCTGGTGAAACCATGTTTTATATAGCAGCCACTTATGCCACATGCTGTTCCTGTGCCTCAACAGGGATTTGTGTGCACCCATGCAGGTGCAGCAAGCCATGTTCTGAGGTCACCCTGCCATTTTGCTCAACCTATTCATCCTTTTGAGGAGCAATGACTCAGAGGTGTCTACAGCCCTGCCTCATATTGCACAGCTATGCCACCCGCCTCTGATCTCTGGGGCATGCTATTAACCACCTGAAGGTAGAACCTGAGAGAAAAGAAAAAAGACAGTGCTTAGGGAAATGAGAATAAACACCTCTGTGGAACACTAATTTTGTGTCAGGCATGAACTCTGTTGAAACCAGCAACAAGTGTGGGTCTGGGTTGGGAGAAAACCCATGAAAGAGCAGCTTTTGTGAGTTTCTGCTGCACAGAGAGCTCTTACCTCAACCCAGAACATTTTGAAAATGCAACACGGGCTCAAGCCCACCACCAGAATAAAAGGCCACTAACTTTAGGCTCTGCATAGCCAATATGGTCCTTCAGTGAAGGAGGATCCTCTTAACTGTTTCTTCCCACAAGTCATTCAGCCCCAACTCTGCACCTTGAACGCCAATGCACACTACGTACCTCTGGGGGCACCTGCAAGGAGAAAGGAATGGTGTTAGTTGTGCATTGAACAGCAGCTCCAGGGCTACTGCTTTTCATTGCTGGTTACCAGCTACATCCAAACAAGAAAAAAAAAAGAGCTTGAGAGTGAAGATGAGTACTGAGCCCGTGTTTCCTTGCAGTTTTCTGCTTCCTTACTGGATCAGGGAACCTATTTCTGCATCAAACCTTATTTGCCTCTGGGTACCAGATTCTTTGGCAAACCTTTCCCTAAGCTGGGATACTGAGAAAGCAAGCAATTACATATATCACCTACAGCTACAGAGCAAACCCCAGGCAAGATCATTATTCCTACTTCCAGTGGCAGGTAAGCACTGCTTTGTATTTCTGAACAAAATGTCCTGGTTAAGGAGCTACCACAGACACACCCCTGAACCTTTATTCAGCAGAAACAGTTTTGCAGGTGTTTTGGCTGGTTCTGCTGTTGGGTACACACTTCCCAAGCTGTGCAGGTGTCCCAGCTAGCGTCACATCCCTATTACAACTGCTCTTCTTCGGCCTCTCTTTACCACAGCCTGACAAACGAAGCTCAAACTGTATTTCTGTACTTTACAGGTGTTTCTTTTTTATTTTATTTTTAAAATAATTTTTCTGCTCCTCCATGTAGAAGCACAAAATAATAGGTGGGAAGGGGTCTCTGCGTCATCCGGTTCAAACCCCTACTCAAATCAAGGCCAATATTGACGCTAGATGGGGCTGGACCTTGGCCAGGCTAGATATGAATATCTCCAAGAACACAAATTCCACGCTCTCTGAGTTCCTGTCCCTGTGCTTGACCAGTATTTTGGTGGAGGTTAATTTTCTAAACATCTAAGTGGAATTTTCCTTGGGTCTGCTGGTGTCTGACTCAGCCCTGCTGAGTTTGGGTCAAAAGCCCAGTTTTTTTTCCCTTTTCCTCCCTGTGTACCTTACTTGCCTCATAAATTGCAAAGCCGATAGTGTGCATGTCCTCTCCCATCTTCCTCTGCTTCCTCCGATGCTTCTGAATCAGGCCAATGAGGAAAGTGCAGCCCCTCTCAGGATCATCAGGATCCTCATCTTCTTCCTCCAGCTTGATTAAATACTGTGGATTCGTCCAGAAAGTGTCTGGGAAGTGGATTTATGCAAACTGCTCAGAGCCTTGTTTATCAGCACAGCTGCTTTCAAAGATGTCAGCTAGGACAGATGTAGCTCTGGCTTCCAAATCAAGCTCTGACAAACACTCTCCTCCCAAGCCTTGCAACCACAGCTAGACGCTTATCAGGGAGCTATGTCTTCCAAGAACTTACACTTTTTGGACATCAGTCCCCACTACCTCACAGCCACATCCACACTACACACCCAACCAGTGAACACGAAGGACAGGAATTTGCAGCAACAGGGCGGGAGGGATATGTCAGGCACGCAAGGCTGACCATGCCACAAAGCCAGCACCAGGTCAGATCCAGAAAGGTCTCTCACTGCTTCACCAGGACCATGGCTTTAACCCAGCCCTTTCCACTGGGAGAACAACCACCCGGAGACTGAAGCTCCCAGAGCAAGAACAAGCAGGTGAGCAAGCATTTCTCTAGGAGAGCAGTGACACCACACTCTTACTCGGGTAATTCCTGCAGCCCCCTGCAGTAGCTCCTCGCCTCCAGTTCCCATCCAGCTTCAGCAGGCTCCACTTCTTGTACCTGTCACTTGCCAGGGTATCTGGAGTCAAATTGCAGATCTCCAGGCGGGAGTAATGCCTCAAGAAGTCATTGAACGCCATCCTGTGGGAGGCAATGCCAAAGAGAGCATCTCCTTAGCATGGACAGTTTTTCCAGCTAGCCACCTTGTCCATCTTCCCCCTCTCCTGCTGCAATTTAGCACTAAGATTTTTGGATGAATTTGCTCACTCATTTTGGAGAGTGTGGTGGGAAAAGGTACTGTGTGTGGAAAAAAGGCTTACTTACCAAAACTCCCCATCTTCGTGTCTCCTTGTCAGACGCTCCCGCACCTCCGGGTCAACACCACTCCAGTTTGGGCAGCTGAAAGACACACCCACATCAGCTATAGATTAGTAAAGGATAAACCCTAACGTAGCTGATCTGGCACAACAATTACATATTCTCAGGTTTTCAGAAGTTCACCACTGAATCTGGGCTGTTAAAGAAGCAGAAACTACACAAACGCTTGCAGGAATCACCTACCAAATCACTGCAGCTAGCACAAAAGCAGGCGTTTGCATAGAGGGTGCTGGACTGGTGGGAGATACAGTGGTGGGATGCTTCTTTTAAATAGCTCAAAGTGATCATCACAACCAGCAGAAACAGATGCACATCCCTGCAGCCAACACTGGTAGGCAACACGCAAACCTCTGACTCACTTGTCATTCCATTTCCCGGTCCACTCCACTTCCCCCCAGGGATTTCGGATTCTGATCAGCCTTTGGACACTTCCTCTGAAGTTCACCTGAGGGGATCAGAAATGTATGTAGAGTTACCCAGGGACTCAGCACTGTGCTCCCCTCCATCTTTTTAACATGAGTTAAAGGACATGGCAGAGTAAATATTTCAGTGCTACACATGACAACGTATATACACAAGCACACACTCAGCTAGTCCACAGACCTAAGTCCTGAGTCAAACTGATTTTGAATGAGCACCCAAGCATGTCCAGAGAAGGTTTATAGCATGCACAAATCAAAGCTCAAGTCAACCAAAATATCCATTTTGTCCTGCTAAGGAAATACCTCTTAGCGGATTTCAAGCAGAGGTCATGTAAAGCTACTACAAGACTGGCAGAAAGCACGTGCAAGGGGATATTTCTCAATAATCACCATCTTTCTATAAACTGCCCGCTAACGTTGAAATGTTCCCCCCCGACCTGAACTGATCAATTACAAGGGATGGGGTACTCAGCGTGGCCCTGGTGCCACCAGCCACAAGCCCTGTGACCACTCACACGACCCGCAGTGCAGCAGTACCTTCTTGCTCTTTGAAGAGGCCCTGGCATGTTATCTGCTGATCGCTGTGCACACAGAGCCCGGGCCAAACAAAGCTTTATGAATTTCAATAGGAACAGCCATTATTTTTGGGAACACACAGCACCAAATGGAGGCAGGAGCTGGGGCACTGTTAGAGCTTGAAGCAAAGCAAACAGCAGAGAATAGGCAGAGCACAGAAGTCCAGGGATGGGGCTCCAGTGTCCAAGATGAAGTCGTCTTACAAAGCCTGCAAATATCTCCAAAGGAAAAGCTTGCATAAGTCACGTCCATTTGTGAATTAAGGCCAAATTCCCTCTTCACTGCTGCTGCTGTGAGGGGAGGACCAAGTACAAGCACACCAACCTGCCTGCTAACACTGGTCACCCCCACGCAGCATCGTGGCTGCTGACTAACCGCATCTCACACTGTTTCAGCAACTTCGCAAATAACGACCGAGGTGACCAAAAGTCCTTTACACATATTAAGGATGCCACGACCTGTCTGCTTTCTTCTGGTTTTGCTCACCTTAACTTCACCAGTCACCTACTCTTGGATAGGTACCTGCCTTTCAAACACTGTGCTCTGCTGAAAGGCACTGCTTGCTATTATTTAAGGGACAACAGTAATTTTTTTTTATTTTTTTTTTTTGCTTGGCACCTGTCTCACACACCTTGCTGTATATTTAAGGCTGCCCACTACAAAGACGCGTTGAGGACCACATTGCCACCAGAGGGTAGTGTGCCCTCTGCAGACAGCTTCCCACCTCCCTGCTTACTAGGAATCAGCAGGGAATATATACACATATATATTATATTATATATATGTGTGTGAGCGTGTATATATTATTTTATATAATACACATATATTATTTTTTTGGTCAAAGACTCCAAGAAGTCAAGTTTGTGTTTTTCCAAAACACACAGATTAACTCCGTATTTCTTCAGAAAGAGACTCCAAAACCTGGTTGTACAAAAAGCATTAGACTGAAGAATTTGTGTCTTTGAAGGCAAATCTGTTGCTGCTACAGCCCAGGGAGGACTATGCTGAGGGCTTGCTGCGTTTGACCCTGTCAGGGCAGAGCACCTACCTCTTCTGCCCCGGTGACAGAGTATGCGTGTCCCTTCACCAGCTTCTGGGATGTGACTGCCTCCGTTTCGGCCGCACTGGTGATCTGGAAGAGCAAAGAAACTCAGCATGCCTGGTGCCGGAGGACTCAATGAGGTGAAACTCCAGCCTCTACAGGAGCTTTCATCTCACTGGGATGTGGCAGGGGTGGTTTGGCTGCTGCACAGGAGCAACGAGAGCAATCCAGAGTGTTGTTCCAGCAGGAACACAGGGGATAACCAGTCTGAGGCTGCCAAGGTGTCATCAGGGATCACACCCAGATCCAGTAAGCCCCAGTGCTTTGCTTCTAGGTCAAAACACCTCCTTCAGCTCCACAGTGGAGAGGGAGGCTCCCCTTCCCTTCCCCAGCATCCTAGGGCCTGCCACACACAGTGACAAGGGAGAAGGCTGCACTTTGAATGCCACTCACACCTGAAGACACATCACTGTCTCTCCTTTTCGTGACTATTGCAATAATTGTGCAGTCTGGCCTATAAACACTGCAGAAAAAATCGCTTCTTGCTAGAAAGTGACTGCTTGATATCCTGCTCTAAAGCCACTTCAACCTCTATTAAACATGTTTGCAATTCTCCTTCTACCTTTTCAGAAAGCGTATGATCTTTAAACAAGCATAGCTTAATGCTTAAACAAGCTTGATGCTTAAAAAAATAAAAAAGAGGGTGGGATCTAGCAGACAGGATTCCTGCTGCCAATTCCTGCCCTATTATTGATCCACGGAGCTTAACTTGTGTTTACCTGTTTCTCTGACAGACAAGAAAAGATTTTAGAGGATTTTTCAAAGACTAAAGTCACCAATAATCAGTTTGCAATATGTAAAGTGTCAGCAATCACCCACAAAGGAATATGTTTACTTCCCGCCACCCCCTACAAGAGATTTGTATCATTCTGGGGCAAAAATCCAGATGTCAGATTCTTGTATAAATGTAGACTAGTAAAACAGGCCTGGAAAGTCCTGTAAAGTCACATGCTGACATTAACAAAGTACTTGTCCTGCTGTGAAGTTTTCCTCTCTTATGACTCGGATTTAACATAAAGACCAGGAAGAAACACTTGAGTTTGCATTATGAATGGAGTTCTTGTCAACAGTTTACCTTCCCTTTAGCCATAACTAAGATCTAATCTCCTTTGAGTATGTTGGTTACCATAACAATACTCAAATTCATCTCACTGAGGCTAAAAGTGATGTTCAATTGTTGTAGGCACAGCCAAAGCTCCTTTTATAGTGCAGATTCAGATTTTGGCAACATGTTTTCTGATCAAGCCTTTAAGTGACTGGCAACAGACCTAGCCTCCCTGCTTGAAGAACATACCCCAGGTTGTTTTTTTGGAACCTTTTGGTACAATCCGTGCAACAAACAGGCTGTGAGCTGAGGTTGCTACATCTGAGCACAACTGGAGGAACCATTAACAGCAGCTTTCTGTCCAAAGCCACTTAGCCTGTGATAACCTGCTGCCAACAGTCTTTCTTGAGAACAAAGACTTAGATCAGGATCCCTAATGAGTTACCCATATGGTTCTTCACCATGAACCTATGAAACAGCAGAAACTTTAGGTCTCAAGGAAGAACAACAAGTGAGGCAATGAGCTTTTACAAATGAACTAATGAAATCTATGATTCAACCTATTCTCTGTTCAACCTTTGACCTGTGTCACGCACAATGGGTCAAATTCTCCAGGCATAAGGGTGAGCAGAGAGCTGGCCTTCAAGAGGCAGAGGAGAAAAGCATCCTCTGTGCACCTCCTGGAGATGGAGCACAGGTCCACCTTCCAGCCAACCACTCGTACAGCAGCCAAGCGTCCAGCAGTAAGCACACTAACTCACATCAATGGAGCAGCCCAGAAGAGAGCCTTTCTCCAGTGCTTTCTGAATGATTTTGAAGAGGTTGGGTGGTGCCTTCTGCAGCTCATACCATTCTGCAATTCCACCAGTGAAGTCCTCAAAGCCTTCAGTGGTGGTGCCACCAGAGAGAGCCTCATACGATCCGTTCAGCCTGCATGAAAACACGTGCACACACATCAGGTTCTCTATTCTCCTTTTCTCTTGGAGACAGGCATTCAGTTGTGTCAACTGTCACAGCATTTCTGCTTCCAGCAGCACTGTGGCAGCTACAAATGCATAGTATCTGCACAGTGGCAGATGCTATGATGAAACAGAGGCATGAGGAGTTCTCGAGCACAGCACAGCAGCCTCCCTTGCCCAAAGATGTCCACCCTGGCCCTTACTCACTTGGCATAGGCCTTCTCCAGCAGCGCGCTCCAGAACTCACTGCCCTCCACTGAGTGCACAAAGAGCAGCTCCCCGTTCTTGGTGGGCAGCCGGTCATCCACCACAACATCCACCCACTCCCCGTACTGCCAGAACTAGAAGAGAGCGCAAACACCTTGTCACTGTCCCATGTCCACCAACACCAATTTCCTAGAGGAAAAGCAAGCCTCCTGGCAGTAATTTCGCCAATGCTGTACATATCCCAAAAGCTGGATCTGCAAATAGAGGACAGACCCCAGAGAGAGACTCTACTCCCGTGGCTCTTTGATCAGTGGCCTTTTTCCTTCCATCATTGTCGCTCTCCTAGGGTTTCTCTGTTTTTCAGCCTGTCTTTTCAACATTCCTTAACATGTTGCAAGAGCTGCCCCACACATAGACCTGGCCAACCACACAGGTTCCTAGCCAACAGCACCTGGGGGAAGGCAAGACCCCGTTCTCTTCATACCTGGAAGTGGAAGATTCCTGCATATTCATCCTGGAAGCTTTGGTCGTTGGGAACAACACGGGCCAGAATTTCTTCATTCAGGGTGAGAGAGGCAATAGCTGCCAAGAGCCAGCAGTCCCCTGTAAGAAAAAAACAGAATCGACAACTCATTATTCAAAATTATTCTCTAGCTTACGTACTGCATAGGGATTGATCATTTTAACTAGCATGAGGATCACCATGACTGCTGAGGCGATTGATCGCCACTCAGAAGATGAATCGCTGCAGCTGTGATGAGATGATCTCTTCTATCAGTTTACCTCTGACACAGTATGTACACAAATACATGCCATTTCCAGGCAAATGTGGTATTTCATCAAGACCAAAACAAACAAACAAAAAGGCAATCAGCACCCATGCTGGGACTACTCAAAAGAAGATTTAATATTCAATAGAGTACCTGCAGGTTAGGAAGCAGCATGGTGAAAAGGCAAAGAGCAGGGACTGTGGGCACACACAGGTACCCTGAGGTGCAGTTTTTTCCTCAAAAGACCAGTGTTTTCTCAAGCATAGGCTGCTTTCTTTTGCGTCCTCCATGCTTCATAAATGCTTATTCACTTGCCATCTAGAGGTCTACCCTAGGGATGAGCTCCTTGCCAGCCTCCTACCAAACAGGAGCTCCTTTGATTTTATACACCTCTGGAGGCTCTTGCTAGAGACCTCTTTGTCTAGTCCAACATCCAACTCTGGCGCTGGCCACCAGAGAATCAGGAGAGGTCTGAAGGCAGGCACTGTTTGCCAGTCTTACATACCTCTTCATCCTTCTTGGGATGGAGCCAACATACACCAAGCCCACAGGCCAGAACCCCAGGGTCCCGGTTGCCTGGACAGTATTTTTCCACACCATCTCTTACGGAGCAGGAGACTGCAACTGTATAAACATTACCTCTGTTTTTCTGTAATTATTTTCAGAAACAAACGTTATTTTAACAAAGTGGCTACCTTTCAGTTCAGCCATGGGCATGACCCTCTTTCCCGCAGCTGCACAAGGGCCTTAGTAGTGACCCTTCACAGCAGTTCTCCTTACAGAGGAGGACATTACAGGGCTCTGCAAGCACACTCTTGGATCAAAAGGGAACGGGACTTCAACTGCAGCTCAGACCCGTGCTCTCCCATGCACAGCCTGCCCACACAAAGTGAAGGATTGCTGGGTTTTGTTTGTTTGTTTCGACCAAGGTGTTTTCAAACAAACCTGGCAACACAGTAAGCGCTTGGGAGACGATGCCCAGACACCTGTTCGGTACCAAGGATCCCTGTTTTATTAAATCTCCGAAACAGATTGTGAACTTCAGCGCTTGTACAGAAACAAAGTCCTAGAGACAACTTGCTGCCAGAGAACAACCCTGGCACTGTGGAGCTCTTGTGTGGCTGAACTGAATTAATTCCTTACTACCTCTGAATGAACACCTTACCACCTCTGAATTAATACCTTATTGTCTCCTCCCCTTCCTCCTTAACATTTTTTTCCTCCCACTGGCACTCACTGCACAACAAGTCAATTCATTAACCCAGACAAAAAAGTCCTTCTGTTGGCTTACTGAGTTAAAGGAGGTTACCACAAGAGAACAGCGCGTTATTATGGACTTAGAAATGTTATACACCAGAGACACTGTGGGCAGTGGGAGAAGGGGTTGGATGTACATATATACATGTACACCAGATCAGCAGCCTAAGCACAGCAAAACACTGCAGGAACAGCTACAAATTAGGGTGTTTTTAAGACTAACATAATCCTAAAAGAAGAAAGAGAGCTGGGATCTTCATCCTCTCATTTGTGCCACTGCCCCTCAGGCAGGAACACACATTCATACCTGGGGAAAGTTAGCAAGCCTCAGTGCAACATTTAATTTCTAACAAATAGGCAATCTCAAAGCACCCTGGACACTAGGAACATTCGTGAAACACATCAAAAAAAACCACTAAAAACACAAATTGATAGGTTAACTGGTCTCACCTCAGCCCTGCTGCCAAATAACCTACCAGTCTCAGAGTTACAAGTCCCTGGATTAAAGTTTATCAGCAGGACTGTATATAGGAGCTAGACATGTCTTTATCTGAGCTGACAGTCCTAAACTTTATAAGCAGCATCCACAGTATACCTACACAGCAGAACAAAGATGCTGCTGCTCCTCCTGTTGGAGGTGTCTTTCCTCCCAATTGCTCAACCTGTAGCATAAACCTGAGTTTCACATACTGCAGAGCTTTGCTCAGCCAGGCAAACCTGGCCACTACAAGAGGCTTCCAGAGCATCTGACATTGGTGTTACTAACCTCAGAAAAATCACGGAGGACCTCTAAGCTCTTAAGCACAATTTAGGAAAATTTTCTTTACTTTGTAGCTGTCCCATCAAGACAGACAGAAGAGAAGAAAACGGCACTTTGTTGTAAAGCCTATCTGTTGATCTTTATACTGGTTGGTAACAGGGATCTGGAGTCAGACAACCATAGATCTTATCCTGGACAACTCTGGGAAATAGCTTCTTGAGGTTAAAAGGCAGATAGAGTATGTATAAGAAGACTCACCACCCCCAGGTTTCCACATGTAAAAGTGCTCAGCAGTCAGGACGTAAGCTCTGCCTTTCTGAACAGACATCACTAAAAGCAGTCCTGATAATTCAAGTCCTGAACGAGGACAGATTTTGTGAGAGTACATAGAGTTTTAGCCTGCAGTAAACAAGCCTGAACAGGGTCTTTACCAAGTAGTCCCAGTAATGAGAGCTGGTACTTCTGTATGGCTCTTGACAGTGGCTTTCCTTAGAGAAGTAAAGTCCAAGAGGCAACTAACAGACAGGTCCTGCATATGGAGTACTCGAAAGGGTTGTCAGCCAGGCTAGGCTAACCACAGAGAATGTGTGTAAATGCACAGTAAAATAGGCAGAACAAAGTTATCGAAAAGGGAATATTACCAGGTTGTGAGTTTATTTATATTAATGAGAAGTAGGATTTTTTTTCTTGCTTGCTTCCCGTGTGCTGCTGTCAATATTTTATTTCTTATTTCTATCCATTCATCTGTTTATTTACCTAATCTCCTACTACAAACAATGTTACCAAAAAAATGCTATGGCAAAGCAAGCATACATAGCCACAAGGTGTTTGGTTTGAAACAGGTGATTCTGGAGAGCTAAGAGAGGCAAAGCTTCCCAGTGAAGCATCTGGAGGGAGCAATGGGAGGGCAGCCCATGCAAGAGTCAAAGGGGTGCCATGGACTCCATGCAAGCAGTCAAAGGAAAAGTGTACATTCACCCAACCTCAAAAAAAACCAACTTATTTTAAAACACTCATAGCTATAGCTTAGCAACTACATCAATGGCTGAATGTATTTATATTAACGCCCTGGGACTCCAGGAAGTTGTCTGGTTAGAAACAATAGGTTGTGGCAACACACTAGCAGTACAGTGGTTCCCAGTGTTGGAAAAACATGCATATAATTTTCTAAATTCATCCTACTGAATTTACTATCTTTTCCACATGTTTGTATTGAAGGAGGAGACATCTGTGTCTAACAGCAACTAAGAGATACTGTGCTCTGTATGCCCCAGTGTTGTGATACCATGGTGACATCCCCTCCAAAGAACAGGGTTAAGGGTGAATAAGCTTCCTCTCTGCAGTGACTTTGGTTTCTTCCCTCTGCTGTAATGAGTCACCAATCCCATCTGCAGCCGTTCTTGGCCAAAAACCATAATTGACTTCAGACCTGATACTGCAAAACTGATTCCAAAACTGTCTTGAAGAGCTTCTTATAAAAATCAACATTCAAGAACAGAATAAAGGATAACCCAAAGCTGAAGGGGAAGAACTTCGGTGTCTAGTGAAAGTAATGAGCTTATTGCTCTGCGTTAGCAATCCAGGATGCCTTTTCTGAGTCAGAGCATCATCCAGCACCCATCAAAACCAATGAAACAAATCTGTCGGCTGCATCTGGCCCATAGACCAAAGGCTCTTGGGTAAAAAAAAATTCATGACCTCCGCTCACTGATAAAACTGTTTGGTTACATGGCCTGTGCCAAGAAGCCTGTCACAGCAGGGATGGGCACATGTGCTTTGGACACCTGATCTGACCCTTCAATACTCTCAGATGCTCCGAATGGCTTAGCAACAGCTGTAGAACTCCCTGTGAGCACAGGTCTGTTGCTTTGTGGTCAAGCCTTCCAGGTAATAAATAGACTACAAAAGTTTTCTATGAAAAAAGCAGCATAATAACACCAAGTATGGGTTTCTAAGAGCACCTGAAGTCTTCCAGTACAATGTCCTCCAGAATATCCCAAAATGCGATGGGACATCAGTGTCAACACATGAAGTTCTAGCAAATGTCTCAGTATAAATGTGATTGTCGAGTGAAGCAGTGGCAAAAAAAATGCATTTGCATGGGACAGCTGTTAGTCTCACTGCGTGAAAAAGCACAGATTCGACACAAGGTCTTAGTAAGTCGATGGCTATGCAGAGGAAAGATCAATAGCATCTGATTTTTAATCAACAGCTGACACAGAAGACAACACCTCTGCCTAGATTCATATGAAGATAGTGAGGTGAGTCACAGCAATAGTTAGTCACGTTGAAAACAGGAAAACACACACGAACACTAATACCCTCCTGTTCAAATATTATTTCAGGAGATAAAGGAATACAAGCTGTGACTCAGTTCATGTTCTTCGGTGGTACAATACAACCTCATGAAAACATCTGACTGACAAACTATGGCAATGAATGCTTTCTTCAACTTACAGCAAGGCTCAGCATTAGCAACAGCAACTCCACAAATTGAAAACTAAGTTGCTTCCCCCGCTCCCCGCCCCGCAGTACTGCTGCTTGACAGCATTGGAATAGAAAAGCTGGAAGCCTGCAGAAGGCAGAAAGCAACTAAGTGCCTTTGGAAATGCTCATCTCTTCAAAATGGTAGCTGTTGAAATGGAATGACAATAGACTACAATTTCAAGTTCAACAGTAACTTAGCTGTAAAGTTTCACAACAAAAATAGAGGACAGGTATCTGGCATGTGTGTTATGCACCTAAACACGTATTATGCCAAAGCAGTCATCATGTTACCAAGCAGAAAAGGAACACATGAAGGAGGCTGACGGAAAGCTCATAGCTTGCTCTTCTGACATCGAATGCCAGTGACACGCTAAGGACCTGAGACACACAACGGAGCCTCATCCATGCAACTGGTGATACTGGGGTATGAGGAGAATTGAATTGACAACGTAAGGGTTTCTTTAAGTCTCAGTGCTTTTTATACAAATTGGATCTTACTGTTAAAGTACCAACCCGAATAACTTCTGAAAGAAAACACGAACATGAAACGTTAGAAATAAGCTTCCCTATCCTAGTTTTGTACAATAAAACACAAATAGCTGCAGCAAGGACTAGGACAAGAAATTAACTAGCCACAACATCCCTAACTTTATGCTGATGAAAAGCAAACAGACAGACCCGCCAACTTCATTCTTTTGCCACTCGCACTGAGAAAGCACAATGAACGGAACATATTACTCACGTTTCCTCACACTGAGGCCAAGAGCTTTCCTCAACTGCACTATCAGTCGAATCCAGAATCCTGAAAGCTCTCCCTGTAGCAAATGCTGCTTTCATATAAATAAAACGCTGCCACACAAACTCAGTAGCATGCACGGCAAAAGCAGAGAGCTTGCAGGTGGGGCTGGGCATGCACGCCCGTTTCTCCCCAAATAGCCCAGTTTTGTTGTCGCTGAGAGCTGTCAAGCAGCAGGCAATCCCTTCCTGTAATTTCTTGTCCGCATTCTGCGACTTGCCAGGTTTGCAGGGCTGCTGCCTGCCCCGCAGCACGCTCTCTTGCTGGGGAAAGAAGCACCATGCTACAGGCACAGCTGCTCTCCTCAGCAGAGCGCTGCCAGCAGAAATGCTGCTTCAACAGCAAGAACAAGATGCTGAGCTGCAGAGCACCAGCCAAGAGCTGGCAGCAATCAGAGAAGCACCGGAAAACCAGTCTGCAGCACTCCTGCTCGAATCCGACGTGAAGAACTCCGGTAGGATGCAAGAAGATGTAGGCAGCACTTGGGCGGAAAACTCGGATTTCTGCGTCCCCCCCCCCTTACCTAGGGCCCCTTGGCAGATGTCCGTACGCGTGGCTCCGCCGGCTATGAACTGCGGGCTGGCACACAGCTCCTGGGGACGACAGCAAGCCCGGCATCACTGCACCCGCGGCACCGGGGGGGCCACCGGGAGGCACCCACCCGGGGCCGGCACCTACCGTGGGTCTGCGCCACTCGACGCCCCGCGTCTTGTAGGAGCCGGGCCCCAGCTCGTTGTACCCGAGCGCGGCGGGGCCGGCGGGGAAGGAGGGGTCGTGGAAGAGGCGCCCCGCCTGCAGGCACTCCTGCCGCAGCGCCCCGAATTGCTGGCCCAGGTAAGGGACGGCGTGGCCGTGTCGCCCCGCGCCCAGCGCCGCCGCCCGCTCCTTCGCCAGCGCCTCCGCCATGCCCGCCATCGCCCCGGCCTGCCCCGCCCCGGGCCGGGCCCAGGCCGTCACCGCGCGTCACGGGGGGGGGGGGGGGTGGATATCAAACCAAACTCTGGCGATACATAAATGATAATCGCTAACATCGCACGCAGCATCAATCAGTTACAGTCTGCCGCGCTGGCAGTAAGCGCAGCAGGTTTTCCTGTCGCTGCCAGTGCTCGTCTGTCCACAGCCCTTTGTGCAGCCTGAACCACGCGCAGCTGGGGCTCTGCGAGGGTGGCTTCAGCTCAGGGGTGCGCTGCTGCCTGTAAATGCTGCTGCTGCTGCTGGCACCAGCATAACACTGCATTCCTCCGAGGGAGAGTTCAAACTGTTTCATATTTCAGGTCTGACTCACATCTTAAGAGCCGGAGAGCACTCCCCAGGCAGTGGTGGAGAGGCTAATAGCACTTGGTAGCTGCACCCACCACCTGCACTCGGCAGCTGTCTGCCTCCGAAGGACAGGTACGGCATGTGGTGTAGCATGTCCTGAGACCTGTATGCACTAAAGAACTGTTCAGAGCCATTCTAGTGGACTAAAATTAATGCTATTGATTGAAAAATGTGTAAAGAATCATAAAATACCTGGCTGTGCCACGTGCTGAGATGTGATGGGAGTTGTTCCTTGAAAACTGCAAATAAGTTGTTTTTCTTCATTGATGAGACAGGCTTCCTTGATGCACCAAGGGCCACTTTCTGTCCACTTGCTTGGTGGCTTTGGACTTCAGTAACTTGATTGAAGCACTGCTAATGATTTCATAAGCAAGAAGGCCACTTACTTAATCAGGAAAAAAAAAGAGACAATAGCAACTCACCACCTTATAATTTAACCAACAAGCCAGTTGCATCGTAGTGTGAGGGTTCCAGTACCCATAGTGCTGCTCAAAAGGCATTTGTTTGGCTCCACACAGTGGCTCAAATCTGTACAGCTACCACAGATCAGACCTCTGATTTTTCCAGAGCCACATTAAAAGCAAACTAGAGTCAGTTTAAAGCAGTGGTTTTCACTGGTCTACAAAACCAGTTTTGGTTTGTGAACTCCTCTGGCCAGTTTCCAGTAGATGCAGAAGTCTCAGTTAGGTTAAGATTTGTCACATAATAGCTCTTTTTCTTAGTCATCTACTCTGCACCCCATAGGTGACATTCACAGACCACTCTAGGGTCTGCTGACAGCATGCCCAATGCCTTTGCTTACATGCCCTCTCTGCGCAGTCAGTTACCAGAGTTTTCTTAGAATCTCTGTAGTGGGACAGGGGCTAAGACAGAACCAAAGAGAGGAGAACAGAAGGAAGCAAAGGCAGAAGGAAACTGAGGCAGCAAGAACTCAACCAGGAGGCAGTGGGAGAGGTCCCTGAGACAGTACAGAGAAGAAGGACATTAGCCACCAAGGCTTGTTAGGGTGGCCCCAAGCATTCAGGGACTGTACTATCCCAGGTGGTTTGATGACAGACAAGGACATGGTGTATTGCAGAATTTCACTCACTATATGGGAAGTTGACTGTCTAAATAGCCAACTGAACAGCCTACCCACTAAGTCCTCTGCAACAAGCTATGTTGACAAGTCAACTGCTTCCAGCCTAGCAGCAGGTGTGGATATGTGAGTCTACAGTTAGGAAAAGGGAAGTGTTTTTGAGCACTACTTGAGTCAGTCCTTTCGTGTTCTATATACCCCCAAAATACACCTATTTTCCTTAAAGAAAGGGGTAATTTCCACTTGTATGTTAGACCAATGTAATAGTCCTAGGCAAGATAGCAGCTCTAAGAAGTTACCCACTAGCATCTAGCAACTTTAGAAGGAAAAAGAAATTTGACTTTTTCCTCAAGATTTCAGCACACATGCAGCACTTCAAAAGAAAAAAAAAAAAACAAAACAAAACTGACTCTCATTTCCCAAGTGAAGTGATTTTGGCTGTTGCTGCAGAAGCTGACAAGGGGCATCCAGCTACCACTCACAGCCTGGAGTCCCAGACAGGATGTACATGCCCTTCCTTCCTTACATCCTCATCCTCATTCATCAATTGTAAGCAGTTTAGTGCTGCTCCACCTCACAGCCTCCCTCCCTCCCTCTTCTCACCTGCCCTCCTGTTCCTCTCTCTGCCCTATACAGTATACAGGTATTGTGAGGATGGAGGAGAAAATACAGCCAATGGTCCAGGGAAGGGGAAAACGGGGCTATGCACCTGCTGGACTTCTGCTCTCCTCCCCCAGGAGCACAGTAGGATGAGGGTGGTGTCCCAAAGGAGGAGGCTTGCAGCAGTGGTGATGTTTCACAATCAAGAGAATTGCTTTCTCCTCTGGAGCTAGAGGTTTCTTCATCAGTGCAAGACTGCAGCACCAGCCAAGGGAGCGAGAGGTGGTGGCAAGGCCTGGGTCATCTTGTGAAATGCACTTCCCAGCTCCCTACAGGGCTGTAACTCTACTCTTGGATCAGTCCCTCTGTGTTGTGGAACTTTATATCTTGGGCAACGACTCTAAAAGAATAACCTTATAGATAAATGTTTGGGTTGTTTCTGCCTATTAATAGCCACTCCATTTTCAGAGTAAAATGATTCATAGGAGCCCATATATCCTTGTGTTCTGGATGCAAGCTCTTTAAGTCAAGCTAATCCCTTTTCATAGTGTAAGGTCTACAACAGTGCTAAGCTGCTTTAATTCTCTTTAGCGGAGTGCTGCAGTGCAGGAGGGTTATGATATTTCCCTCTAATGCACTACAGTAAAAATGTCTAGAACCATTAGAGAATTGGCAGTTATTTTCTTCTAAGGATTTCCACAGATATGGAACAGTTTTGATTTAATGTAATTTGCAGATTCTTCTTTGAAACCAAGATGATGCCTTTTCCTGGTTCATTCTGCTCTTCCCTAGTTATTTCACCCTCTTGCTATTATCAAAAAAGGGAGAAGGGTGAAGAAAAGCATGAAGAGAGGGACAAAAATATGTAAGTCTCAGAAGTAACACATTAGAATAAATTTTTTTTTAATATTTTTTTTCTGGTTCCTATTTCCCCTCGGGGTTAATACCACTCTAGCAGCAATTTTGAATCATGGAAAACCTAAAACCTTTCCCCTGCTATAGCACAAGTGTTAGTTGCCAAGAGAAGCCAACTGCACTGTATCATCACCTTTTCTTCTTCTTTATATCCTCTAGATGGTGCTTGTGTATCATATGTAGGTCATGCTGCTGCTAATCAAGCTTGGAAATTGATTTAAAATGCACTCCTACAGATTACTGGAAACAGTGGTTTGTGGTGGACATACTGGGTGGCTACCCGCTCCAAGCCTCCATCAGAGAAAATAATTGTCCTCAACCTCTTCCCAGATGTGAGATACAGAACGGGAAAAATCCTATGGCATATTTACTACCATTTCTGAAGATTAAAATTTGATCATATTTGCATCACATCACACTTCAGCGTGCTAGTGATGCTCTAGGTTTCACCCCTTCTGTGCCCACTCACATCCAGTGGCAACTGGAGTTACATTTGTTATGCTGCATGCTCTGTATGTCCAAAACCATACAAGGGAAACAAGGAATTCTTGACAAAAATGGCAATTTTAAAATACCAGAGCACCTTGCTTTTCCATGTACAACATTGCCAAGGCTTGCAGCAATCACAGCAAAATCGAAGCTTGTCTCTGGGCCACAGAAACGGAGGAAATATCAGAGTAAGAATTTGGTGCAGGGAAGGAATGAGACAAGTATTCTGCCCCATGATCAGAGAAAGGGTGGGTAACTCCAAATGAGTCTATTTTTCAGGAAAAAAATCCATTCTGGAAAAAAAAATCCACCCTTTTCAGCCCTTTCTTATTCGACTTTTCATTCTGATTCAATGCACAAACGGACATAGAAATACTGAAATGTAACAGATATTAAATCCTGACCACTCTTCTTTACTCAATTTCAACAGCATCTCATTTAGTTTTTTGATATCCAGCATAATTCCCCCAGCCCGGTCTTTCCTACCGGTGCCCACTTGGGACTGACCGGGTCATTTCACTTCCCCTCTTGCATTCATGCTCTTCAAATATTTGCAGACAAGTAACTCGGCTAGCCCATGTTTGGACTTCTTATCTCAACAAGTTTCTTGACTTAAAAATTTGCTCTTCCCTTCCCCACACCTTCTGTTTAAATGTACCAAGGGGTAGTCATCAACCATGTCCTCCTGCAAACAAAGCAACAGTTTACCCAGCTCCCAGCTGTACAAGAAGTGGGCTTTCCTAGGGAAAACTGACCATGGAATAGGAAAGCAGAGTGCAGCTGTGCTCTGCCCTGCAGAAAGTTGCTCCTGCTTCAGTTCTCTAGCCGACATATGTTTCAAGCCACCTTAGCAGGGAGGTGTGCACCCATGTATCAGTAGAAGATGAATGACACAAACAGGAACCACTTCTCTTTAAGGTCCAAAAAGCCTTCTGTACCTTTTGTTGCCAATAAATTCATTCATACCAATGCTTCACTTTCAGAGCGCCAAAGACTGTTATTTAGAATAAGATCATCTAAGCCAGAAACTAGTTCCTAGTGCTGCTGCTACTCAGTTTTTTAAAACTCACTGGCATCTCCACAGCCATGCAGATGACATCCAGCCCTAGGTTCTGTCCTCCAACAGCCTAGGGACAGATGCTGGAAGGAAGGAAAGGAGGTCTGAAGCATCCTCGCCTGGGCACTTAAAGACCTGGTCCTGGAGCTTGACATTCAGCATACAATTATTTCAATGTGCAAACAGGCATGCCTGCAAAAACATCATCATTTTCCCTTGCTCCTTGTTAAAAGCATGCTTTAGAAATGAGCCGGGAGTTCACAAGCTTTTAAGCAGACCATTGAGCAGTCACACAAACCAGTGCCCATTCCCCCAGCAGCACAGGCTGGCTGCCTGCTTGCCTCAGGTACATATTTGCACTTCTTAAACCTCCTCCCTTGGGGCAGCCCCAGCTCCACCCCAGCCTGAGACCTGCTTCCATCCTCCTCTTCCTGCCCAGCAGAGACGGACGGAGGGAGCCCTGCCAGGCAGACATGGCCAGGCTGGCAGCAAGGCTGTGCCAAGACAGAGCAGCCCTGGAGGGGCTGGGCTCCTATGGGAAGGCGGTCAGGTATTTGAACCAGGACTATGAAGTCCTGAAGCAGCGGTGCCTTCAGGCTGGTGCTCTCTTCAAGGATGAGGAGTTCCCAGCCTGTCCGTCTGTGCTGGGCTACTGTGACCTGGGACCCTACTCCTTCAAGACCCAGGGGATAATCTGGAAGCGCCCCACGGTAAGAGTGTTTTATCATGGCATGTTTGGTTGGGGTCAGGTCTAACCAACACTCACCTGAACGCATCCATGCTAGAACAGAGCTGATGCTGAATGCCTGCTCTTCCTTTATGTTTTGTTTCTTTGTTTTATTCTATCCTGCCTTATCTTCATGGTTGTAAACGGAAGCAGGGTTGAAAAGGGGGAAAGCAAACAAAACACAAAAACCAGCATTTTCTAAGCCTTTTGTAAAGCAAGGAATCCTATAACTGCCTCTTGGGAATCTGATTTCTCCCTTTTGATTCTGGCTCCTCAGAGCTACACATTCAGAGTGCAATCCAGGGACGCAAACTCCCTCTGCATATCCAGGCAGCACAGGGCAGCCCAGGAGCCACTGACCATCAGTTGTAACAGTACCCACACCATGGTCCTTCTGCTGGGCACCCCAGGAAATTAAGCTAATACTTCAATAAAGCCATCTGCCCCACTTTAAGCTACCTATAACAGATGAAAAGCAGCTGACTGAAACTTATTGCCCAGACACTTACATCCCCTAAACGGCTTTTCATTTAAAATAGTCATTTTCATCAGAAAAAAAATGCACTGAATTTTTAAGACACTTTTTTTTTTAAGCCACAAAATCTGGGCTTCAAAGATTTTTACGCGCTTTCATTTTTCAGTTATTTGTTTCTGTACGTACTTTGCTCCTCCTCCATCATTTTTCCCCTCCTGGCAACATCAAGAAAAAGTAAGAAAAGAGGGAGGAAGGAAAAAATAACAACAAAAATAACTTACCTTCCTCTGATGGGGGATAGGAGGTAGGAGTATACAGGAAAAGTTCACGGCCTATTTTTTTTCCCTACCTAAAAGTTAGAAAAAGAAATTTGCAGATTCAGTAACTCCAAGTTTCCGCCCTTGCAAACCCACTTCAACATGTCACCAGATGATTCAGCAACAAGCACTGTGAACGTACCCCTTGATTTTGCCTGTCTTGGGCAAATGGAAACCTCAGATAACTTACTAAATTCTATCTTGCTCCCCATGCAAGAAAATTGTTGTGTCTGCTGCAGGTGGAGGCCATTACAAATGTAGCATGGCTAGGAATGCCTGAGGGCTGAACTCTAGCAGGGTTATGAATCCCAGTCCTCCCAGCTTTCCATCTGCAAACAGTGCGTGTGGTTGCAGGCTGGTGGGATCGCTGTTCAGTTGTGGGGGTTCTGGAGGAGACCTGCTGTAGGAATGGCCCCCTGCAAAATAAACATCTACTGCTAAGGTCATCTCCCAGTGGGTTGTGACTGATAGTTTGCAGACAGCAAGTGCCAGACACTCCACCGTTGTAGACTTCACGATCTGACTCCTCCTCACGCACATGCAAAAAGAAGCCCTGGGTTGTTGCTGCCTCCACAACCCAGACACACAGGCGTGCTGTGCTCATAGCTGACAACTATTGCTTTCAGCGAGTTTAGGTGGCTGCCTGAGCTGCTCTCAACATAAAACACCAAGTTAAGCTTCCTGGGGACTGACCATTGCTGCCATCTAGAAAGAAACTCATGGGGAATGCCTAGGAGGAAGGGGAGGCTTTTGTTTCCTGAGGACAAAAGTTATATAAATACTTTCAGGAATGATGAAAGTGATTAATATTTATTGAACCTTTACACGGAAACAATGAACAAGAAGTAGGAACTTTTCAGACCAGAAGGGGTAATGCATACTTTGAAAACGTGTCTTTTCAGGAGTTATGTGCCAACCCTCAGTTTATAGTTGGAGGAGCTACTCGAACAGATGTCTGCCAAGGAGAGCTGGGTACGTACAGCACTTTTTTTTTTCCCCTTCTTCTTCCAAAACATGAAGCTTAACTTAAAAATTCCTCATAGACAGATGATTTTCTTGTCTACTTACAGACAGGTTAAGGCTGAGCGTCCCAGCACCTAGTTCACAGCCCCGAGTCAGGCGCCCTGGCTGTAGTATGAAAAAAGGCAGACACCCAATGAGGGTGCTCATTTCCCAGCAAAGGGCTTAACAACCAGCACTGCTGCCTAGGACAGGGTACACATAGGTTTTTAAGAGCTGTGTCAAAGCTGGCACTCACCAAACTGTCTCCTGCAGGTAGTAAGCTAATTATCCCTGGTGGACTGCAAGACTTCCTTGCTTTTTTAAGCTCTTAAGACAGAGCTGGACACTAACCTTATAATTATAGCACTTGCCCTGAAGCGAGAGACTTGGTTTCATGCCTGTCCTAGGAAAACAGTCTCCAGAAACTCAAGAGACACTGAGGAAATTTCACCCTTCAGCTGAGGATTTTTTTTATGGGAGGCAGAACAAGATCCAGCCACAGTTTCACACAAGGAAAATGCACAATCACCAAGAAACAGAGTAGGAACTGGTTTAGTACAGGGGCTGGAGCTGTAATGTGCCATTTCAAGCCAAGCAGGATGGCCCATGAGTTAGGAACATGGACCACACCATAAAAAAATAAAAAATGAATGGAGCACATCAGCTTTGTAATGTCATCCATAATAAGCAATTTTTTCTAAGCCCTTCATGTTGAATGCTCCTACTGTTTCTACAGTGTTTTGTGTAGAGCTGTGAGCAAACAGAGGAAGGAGCAACCATGCACACTGGGCAAAAATACTACAAAAAAAAAAAAAGGCAATGCTGCCCAGCTCTATGAATTGGAGCCTGATGCTGACAAGATGTCTCTCAGAGAGCCGTCACCCTCTCCTGGACCCACCACAGCAAAACCATCTTTCTTACCCATTTTTCTCCAGTTCTTGCCATCGTCTAAACAAAGCTCCTATGCAAACAGTTTTTATCCACCTCCTCCCACTGCCTCCCAAGAGCTGATGCATTGGCCTCTTTCCTGCCTGCCTCGTTGATAAGATCCAGCTGCAGGAGACAGCAGCAGCACCCTCTCCTGACTGCATACAGAGCCAAAAAGGCTGAAACTCTTGTAGTGAGAAATCAATAGATGAGAAACAGAGAAATCAGCCTTTCTCCCTTTTTCGTTGCTTACTACAGTACTCCTGACCTTACTGCTCCTCCATCCCATCTGTTGTGCAAATGAGATTCAAACAATTTCAGCAAATTATTGACGATAAATAATACCAGTGCTGTTCCTGTAAACACAGCACCATTAAAGCAATCACCAAAAAATTCCCTGGTGTGTGGGCCTGTATTCTAGCTGCTAAAAATAAGACGCCCGATCTGCTAGCTCCAGGATATTTATTCGGTGGATGCTGGAGCAGAATACAGGGAATCACTTACTGTATTCTAGGAGAATTGTTCAGATAAGTAATAAAAGCAACATTTCTCGTCATCTCCAATTCATAAATTTTCTGTAACAGTAATAAAAAAAACCATACACCTGAAGCGAAACCTCATTTTCCTTGACAGCTTACAGGTTAAAGGACTGAAGAACGCTACCTGCTCTCCAACTAGAAGAGGTTAACGCACTATTTGTGTTAAGCCTAGAAGCCAAATGCAAATACCCTCAGCCCCTTTTCAATTCTGTCACTTCCTGAACATCTCTTTGGAGTCCCAGGCCTTTGTGCTAAACAGGCTTTCATTTCACAGGGCAGTGCCCAAAGGCACCAAATAGTGGTGGCAACAGATCTGGGCCCAAATGGCTGCTGTGCAGCTGGGGAGGGTGCCTGTTCCTGGGATTTCTCCAACCAGCCTTTGGTGGGCTGAAGCCCAAATGCTGGTCCTGAAAAATACCCCCAGGCCTGGAGGAAAAGTCCAATAATCTACTTCTGCTTTTATTACAAGGTTCCCTTTGTCACTAAAAGTGGAAAAAAGAATATTATATATATTCTCACAAAGGAAGAAAGACCAAAAAAGAGGGGACAAATATAATCTACTTTTGTTTCTGAAAGGCAGTTTACAATTGCTTTTACACAAACTGATCCTTTACAAAATAAACTTCAGAATAGAGGCATGGGACTTACCTTTTATTGTTTAGGTGTTTGCTTTACATCTCAGAGGCGTATCCTATGCTTTTTTGTTATTTGGTCCAATACCTCAAATATCAAAGGACTTGTTATTAAAGCTGTCACGTAAAACACTTCTGTTGAAACAGACCTTGATTACGTATGTACATAAGCCATGTATGTGACCTGTTAACAAGTCCTTTAGGGAAATAGAGCCTATTTTTAATAATTTTCTGTGACATGTCTCATTTCTTTTAAAAATAACACTGCAGGTCAGGGTTTATATGAACAAAAGGAACAAGAAAACCCGTAGTCAGTCTCACTCCATTAAACTTATTTCTTTGACAACAGTATAAGCTAGATGAGTATCAGCTTGGGAAGTTTCATGGGAACTTGAAAGACTTGAAATATTTTAAAAGTGCTTTGAACCATATCTTTTTGATAGCCTAGTAACAACTTGAAATGCAGTAACAGTCTTCATTATTAAAGGTGACTTAGAAAGTTTCCTTGCAGCTAGCTGAATAAGTTAACTACAGAATTGTTTGCAGAGGGTCTCAAGAAGGAAGTGGCATAAATTTAATTTAAAGAATATAAAATACATGCAAAAGCCTCTCAGATTAATATAGCTTTGCAGATCCACACCGGTTATATTCACGGAGCACCTTTGTTTTGACGGCGCAAGAAGCAGCTTCCTTGACCTAGGCTGCCACCACAAGTACCATGAAGCCAATGCAGCTGCAGCCAGTGCACCTGAGCTGAGGACCCCAACCCATGTGCTTTGTCTTACTTTTATCTCAAAAGCAGATTTGAGGAGATTACAGGTAGACTGGAGACCAATCCAAAGCTTAGCAGCTCTATGATAGATCTGATACTTGTTAATGGAGCCTTTGGAGCTCCTGTAGGCAGCAAAGCGTTTTATAGTACTGGATTTGTTCACTAATTTTGCTATAAACATTTGCATATGTACCTCCTGAAGTTCAGCTCCATGAGTCCAGGGGTATTTTATATCCTTGTTCTACTGGGTTGATCGCCTGGATCTCCAGAATACATTCACAGCTAACTACAGGTCCCAAAGAGAATAAAACATGTTCCTTTGCTGGGTGCTCCCTTACCGTTCAGTACACAGCTGCAGATCTTAATTTCCATAAAACACTACAGGAAGCCTTTCTTTGAAACCTCAAATCAGGTATAGCCTCCACTGCCAGAAATTACAAAGATGGTGGGTCAGTGCTTTGGTGTCTGGTAGCATGCTCCAGGTACTAGGGGCTCTCAACAAGCCCTTCCAGCAGAGAGTAAAGTCAAGAGTTAAATCTGCTTGACAAAGCGGGAAGCAAGAGCAATAGTATTGTACTTTGATCCCTTCCAAACACCTAGCATTGGTGTAACAGCAACAAGCTAGGATGCAGTACAGAAGTGTTCTTATGCTGTCTGTTTAGATTGTGGAACCCAACACTTGGATATTTGGTTTAAACTCCTCCGTTACTATGTCATTGAAAAGTGCAGGTGCTCTGAGTGTAGACACTTTGATAGCAGCTAAACAGAAACCAAGTGCTGCTTTATAGCAACTGAAACTAATCAAATTTCTCATTAAATATATAGCTCCTGTGCAAGCAGTGCACTTGGGTAAACATCATTGACATAGACGAGCCACACAGCTCCCATGTCACCAAAGACTCTATATCCATTGCAGGAACTTGATTGTCTCTAAACCAGGAAGCACCTACATAGCACTGAGAACGAAGGTCATTTCAGTGCATCTGTGTGCAGGCAGAGAGAGTATTTCAAGCAGGCTAGCAGTCAAAGCAGTGCTTCAAAATAGTATGTGTATCTATGTATATGCGCAGCTAGGTTTCACATTTACCTTCCCTAGCACAAACTCAAGGTCATAACTGTCCATTTCAAATTAAAAAAAAAAAAAAAAGTAATAATAAAAAGCATCACCAACATTACAAATGACTTTGGATCCAGGAATCGGTCTGGTTTCTTTTTAGCACATTCAGCAGTAACAGCAGTAAACACTGTAATTGGCACTTGTCTAATACTTTTGTTTGTGAAATATGAGACTGAGCAGGAAGCAGCATATGTGCCTGTAGGTGATTTAGCCTCACAGGTCTAATGCCGAGAAGACTTTTTTTTCCATTTCTAAAAGCTAAAAGGGTACAACTTCAAATGTATGTTGTGAGCAGAAATTTGTCATTTTTTCTGACTATAATTGTATGGGAAATATAGTCTAATTATATACATAATTCATTGGCCAATTGGCCTCATTTCCTCTCCCTCCAAAATTCACTCATTTAGGAAGGAAATCAAATCGTTTCCTCAGAATTTGGAAAGTGACTTATAACCTTTAGCTGTACTGCGACAAGTTTTAGGGGTCCTACATCAGCTGCCTTTCCAGAAAGCTTATGTTACCACACTGTACTCCAGGCACAGCACTATTAGTGCTAAACAAAACAGTAATAGCTGCTGCCAGCAAAGCAATGGTGAACTTTCAGAAAACAAAACAAAATAAAATAAACCCTACACAATGTCAGTAGATATGCCTTAAAAAAAAAAACAACAAACACACACAAAAAACAAACAAAAAAAAACACGGAACCAAAAAACCATAAGGATTTATCATTATCAAGGGCTGAGAAGCCTTATTAATAAGCCAGGATCCCATTGTGATTTATGAGAAGAGGCAACCTGCACAATTCAGGCTCTGCTCTGGGAGCTCCTTGATATGGACAGCTTACTGTATCTTCTTTGATTTGTGTTAATGCTGGCATCACAGGAACCTGAACATAATGCATTACTTGTATATAAAGCTGGCCTCAATCCATTTGCATCTAGGCACCCCATGTGAACCTATTTTACCAAGCTACTGCAGAGCAGCCAATTCCCAGCTGATTCCTGTCAGAGGGAAGGTTAATAGTTGCTCAGCCACAAGCTTAGCCAAAGATATTATGCCCCCAAGTAAGGTTTAGAGATGGTGCTCTGCATTGCTCGAGGCAGGCAAAGGTATTTTTAAGGACAAGTTCACCGCTGCAACTCTTCCAATACAATTCGTCCCAAGCACACGTTAAACAGATTCACCCCTAGTGCTTCCGCAGGAAGTTGGATTGCACGGTGAGTTTGCCAATGTCATTCACACTCCCAGATGCTAAGACATTAATTCATACCATAAGAGAGCTGTAAAGGATTTCACGCTGCATTTGGCATCTTGCAAGGATGAAATTCTGAAATTGCTTAGTCCTGAGTCAGAGAAGTAAATAGCACATCTAAGTATACCCCTCTCATTTCACTGACTCTTCTGCCTAATTGTGCATCAAACATGCACCATCCTCAACAAAGCCCAGAGCAATTTGCCTTTCACCAGTTGTAAAAACCGGGCCTGAACCAGGAAAGAGGAACCCCTTACAGATGTTGCCTGTTGGGAAAGCACCAACTCCTCACTGCTACAGACCTTCCCTGGTTTCACCACGGGCTGGAGGATACGGCAGGGACACCAGGAGTCCCGCTCTGCCATGTCCCTAGAAACAGCCTTCTGTGCTTCACAGCAACCCAGGAACAACAAGAATGTCTGGAGAAGCTGGAAATATTAGGTCTTCTGGTCTAACCCTATAAAACTTTCCTTCTTCCTCCTCTGAAGGGCCACTTCCCAGGCTTACCACCATTTAGTTCTACATCTACAAGGAAAAAGCAGAAATTATAACAGCATAAGGCATACACCTGTACCAAGAAAAGCCTCAAAGAAATAGTTACAAAACAAGTCTGAGCATTCTCAGTCTCATTTTTTCCCCTGCATCTATGTTTTCTTGGGAGAGAAGGTTATTATTTTTTTTTTTTCACACCACCTTGAGTTCTCCAGTTTTACTTACTTCACACATGGATGTCTAGGGCTAAGAGGAATCTTCCAAGCCAGTGAATTAGGTCCTGTCCCGCTGAATGCATAGTAATTTAAAAAATAATTGGGTTGAAGGTGAGCTTGAGAAGGTTTTTGGTCATAGCTGCTCTAGAGGCTGAAGCTTTTTGATTCTCTATTCTATATGTGCAGCAACAACTTTTTCCTATTTCTAGTTTAAACATCTCATGACACTTTTATTGTGATTTATCCCTCTTTTCTTTTTTTTTTTTTTTTTTTTTTTTTTTTTTTACAAGGGGAACCTTACCTTTCAAGTAAGAGCTCTTGGCTCAAACAGCTTTTTTGCAAGGTCCTGTCTCACACTTCCTCTTTAAATTTGTATAGGAGGAGCAAGACACTTTTTTTTTTTTTGACTTTTTAAATAGGAAATGCAGATAGATGGAGATAAGCAGGTAACCCAGATAAGCAGGTGATCCAGACATCTTCTATGCCCTTCCAGCTTGAATGCTGTTCCCTGAATGTGGCAGCCAGGATGGCACGGAGCAGTGCTAGGGAAGGCTTAGGAACACCTCACCTGCTGATGATACATTTTCCCTCCCCATTGGAAACAGCTATGCTATGCACATTGGGTGGGTCACATTTTTGTACCTCTATCAGATCAGCCAGCTCAGGTGGTTACAGGCCATCACACCAGGGGCACTTTTTCCGGGTGTTTCTCAAGTTTTTGCATGCCTGGCTGGGATCAGCTGTTTCTGGGTCAGCTCATAGGAGGCATCCAGCTACCTCCCAGGAGGTACAGGCAACAGAAAGCACACAGCACTATGCAAGTCCCAGTATCTTATCTTTACAGTCATAGTAATCATGGTACTGAAACATAAAGCCCAAGTCAATATAAATTGTTATCTACTGCTCTAAGATATTAAATCATGCTACGTATTAAACTCTGTCCTTGGTTTCTCCATTAGCTAATTTCCAATAAAGCAAGAGTTGTGCCACTTCATTCTGCAGTATATGCACCTACACAAAGAAACTATGTCTTGACACAAATAATCCACAGGGAACCAGGGTAATTTTAGCACCTTCAGAGCAATTTTGTTTTCCTAGACTTTGTGCACACCTCAGAAAGTAACACAGAGCCACAAAAGTGCTTCCTACTCTTTGCAATATGCAAATACACTGAGAAATCCATGAGTCTCTGAGTTTCCCAATAACAAGCAAAGGCTTCCACCTACCCAACCTCTGATCCACAACAAGCTAGCAATCCAGCAAACAGCTCAAGCTGTAAGACACCTAGCCTCCAGCACAGGCTAGGCATGCCTACCCTTCTCAGGACAGCCAGTGAGCCAGAGAAAGGACTCGCCTATTTTCAGAGTTCCCACTAGATTTCAGTTTCCATCAGACTCACAAGCAGAACTGTTATAGTCCTTGGTGCTAGTTCAAGTCAGACCTTCAAAGAAAGGACTGAAATGAAATAGCTAGGTAAAAGTTCACCCTATCAATTAAATCTTCCCCCAAAAAAAAAAAAAAAGAAGAACCCAGAACCCTCCTTTAACCAACACTGAGCTTTTACCCTCTGCTCACCTTCTAAGCCCCTGCCTCTCCCAGCTGCATTGGTTTGGGACTAGTTAAGGTAGCACAGGTCATCTCTGCACCACCCAGCTGGGCTTTGCAACCCACAAACCCAAATGCTTGCTCTCTCTGGCTATGCTCTTTGTTTCCTGAAGGTATTAGAAAGCTTAACTAAAACTGCCTACTTTCACAGCTTCATCAAAAAATCAAAATAGCAAAAGCCTGAACTAGACCATTAAAATTACCACCGTGTTCACCCTCAGAGACCCTACAATACACAACAAAACAAGAATTATTTGCTGAACCAATATAGAATCTGATAGGATTTTGCAAAACACATAATGCTGGCATTTTAGTCTATGTAGGAGTGTGATATATTGGTGAAAGGACCAGCTCAGCGAAATGTTATTTTTTAATGAACTTTTCCACCTTGGATTGTGTATGTTTTTAGGTGATTGCTGGCTCCTGGCTGCCATTGCATCTCTGACTTTGAATCCAGATATTCTGTACCGTGTTGTTCCCAAAGCTCAAAGTTTCCAGGAGGACTATGCTGGCATCTTTCATTTCCAGGTAACTCTCTCATTGGGGTATTGAGAATAAAAGAGGAAAACCATAGTATTTAGCTGAAAGCAGGTCTTTTAATCATTGACACAGGCTGAATATTCAAGAATTACAGTGTGTAAGTGAAATTGATGGGGTGAAGAAAAGAACAGAGTTAAATGCTAAATAATGTTAATTGACATTTACTCACTGGCTAGGCTCTGCTGTCTTACAGCTGATAGGGCTCTAGCAAGTTACACATTTTTTGTAAACTGAGCCAAACTATCATACCATGAGAGCCATGCCAACCTCTGTATCTGCTGACCATTGAGAGGGAATCTAGGCTTATGAGGTTACTTCTCCTTCCCTTCCCTCTCCACTGCTTTGTTTGGATTTCCTTGCCTGCAGACCATAGAAGTTAGGCTCAAGTGTGAGCAGTGTGGATTCACCCTACAAAACTAAAGGAGGTGTTTGTGTGAGGGCAGATGTTATAGAGCACATACCTATACCTTCCTCCTGCTCATCTCAACAGAGGGGTTATTGCGTTTATTATCCTCTTTCCTTTCCCTCCAGGACTGTATCAGATTCTGTAAATGAACTGAATGGTTCAAGTGCTCATGCAAAAAATTAGTT
Organism: Cygnus atratus; assembly: GCF_013377495.2. Lineage (NCBI taxonomy): Eukaryota > Metazoa > Chordata > Aves > Anseriformes > Anatidae > Cygnus > Cygnus atratus. Next base: position 97,886,287 of record NC_066364.1, read on the forward strand.
TCAGTAATGTTTCACACATTTCCCAATATTTTCAGAAGGCACTGGCAATATTGAGTGCATCCCCTTTTGGGTGACATCTCCTTGCAGCATTTTTAGAGGCATGATTTTTTTTTTAATTTTTCCCCGTGGATTGGGCCTTAAAAGAGTAGACAAGAAAATAGGACTTTTGAGACTCCTGTCAACTCACTAGCTTTCTGGACCCTTCACTATGTAATCTGTGCATGGAGAATGGGCTATTCCAGATGTTATGTGGAAGAAGTTGCTGTTAATGGTACCTATCAGCAACACTTTAATAGTGTTTAAGGAGCCTGCTCAGCATTTCACAGGGATTTGCCTCAATTACAAGGAAGAGGAAGGTGGTACTGCAGAGCCATTATTTATACACCAGCCCTAATCATCTCTTCCTCTCTTCTTTTTGTTAGTTCTGGCAGTACGGGGAGTGGGTGGATGTCGTGGTGGATGACCGGCTGCCCACCAAGAACGGGAAACTGCTCTTCGTGCACTCGGAGGAAGGCAACGAGTTCTGGAGTGCACTGCTGGAGAAGGCCTATGCCAAGTATGGTGGCTGGCTGGGAGGAAGCACTCCTGGGTGTTCAGAAGTTGACTGATCACACTGATGATCAGACAGACCTACAAATAATTATTTCCTTCTGCAGTGCACATGCTTACAAGTGGAGATGGCCCCTTACATGGCTCTGTCATTTCCCCCACAGGCTAAATGGCTCTTACGAAGCTCTCACTGGAGGGTCCACTATAGAAGGGTTTGAGGATTTTACTGGAGGCATCTCTGAGTCCTATAATCTGCGGAGGGCTCCTTCAAACTTGTACCAAATCATCCAGAAGGCTCTGAGAGCTGGGTCACTGCTTGGCTGTTCCATTGATGTAAGAGACTGCCATTGCTCTCTGCTCTGCTCTGCTCTGCTCTTCTGCTCTGCTCTTCACTCAGGTACATATCGTAATGAAGGCTTGAACCAATGTTAGGCATAAGTAGGAAGGTCTGAATTAAATGCAAACAGAAATCAGTGGGAGACTTAATTGATTTCAGTTATAAAGACTTTGGACAAGGTTCTAAAAAAGAGCTCCCATCATGCCTCCCTTTTTACAAGACAGCCTGTTATAATGCTTAGAATAATGAGCTGGGGACTGGTCTCCCTGAACTCTGTTCTCATTCTCTGAGTATCTTTTCTCATGCAAATTATGTGTAATGTCAGCTCCAGACACTCTTTGATTTGTACCTGACTCGGGTACTTTGCTGTAGCTTGTACTCTGATTCTGGCTTTGTTTTTCAATCAAAAAAATAATTTATATCTACAAACTCTCTCAAGTTACAGATGATGCATGTATGTGTTTTGGAAAATCCACACCTTTCATATGCTGTTTCATAATCTTGTTTTGAATCCTGGTTTATAGCATGTAGGATTACCAGAGCTCTGATTTTGATATGCTGGATCCTAACCAAGGTGGGTTTGAGCCGAGTTTACACGTACATGTCTCTGCAGGTGACTGGATCTGTTACCTAAGAAGGGAATTGGTTCTAGATTTAAATTTCATTAAGTCTCTGCTGTGCAGACTCTCTGACTGCATATTTGAGGGCATGAAACTCCGGAGGTGAACTCTTGCTGTGAATCTCACTTCTATTTAATATACATTACATCAGGAATATTGATACTTGTTGTGCATACCACTTTGTATATCTTCCCCCATATTAATCTGCTCATGAAAGCTGTGTTAGTACACAATATATGGCCCTAAGTGTGAATATTTTTAATGCCCAAGGTAACTCGTGCATCTGAAACAGAAGCAATCACAAGTCTGAAGCTGGTAAAGGGACATGCTTATTCTGTCACTGGAGCAGAAGAGGTAAGCCAGCTTTTCTGCAGCTCATCCAGACTGGCTGAAGTGTTTGTACCTGCCATTATACAAAACAGCTTGCAACACTGCAGTACCTTCAACTTTGTGATGTCTTTCTGTGGCTGACCAAATAAAAATGCTTCACGTATTCATGCTGCATAAGGTGGGAGCGTGTAGTTTGCCAATCAACTCTAATGGGAAAGGAGTCAAAGCCTCTAGTGAACAACCTCAGCAGTCTCACCTGCCCAGCCTGCCACAGATATTCATATTTCTCTGAAACTGGAGTCATTACAGAGATGTCCGTGCCAAGTACTCTCTTTCCAACCTTGCTGTGTTGTACAGTATCTTTTAAGGATGTAGATATTCTACTGTTTTGTAGCTGATATTTTTCCTTGCAGGTTGCTGTCATTATATGAAATGGTGAGTGCTGCAGCTAATGGCTCACTTGGTGGCACAGGATAATGTAAAAATTAGGGTGGAAGACTTCTAGGTGTCTTTTAACTATTGCAAACCGTAATGGACTGTATCACTCAAGGACAAATCATGTTTTATCCTTTCTGAAAAGCAATTGCTCCATGATGATTGGAATAATGGGAGTGCTCAGATTCTGTTTGTTGTGGATCTTTTAGGTACATTACCGAGGACGGCCAGAGAAACTTGTGAGGCTTAGAAATCCCTGGGGTGAAGTGGAATGGACTGGAGCCTGGAGTGATAAGTAGGTGTTTATATGCTCTTGCCTCTCCCTCTTCAGTATATTTTGGTATCTTTTAAAAATTAAATTAGGAGTATGCAGTTTAATCAAATCACAAAGCATGTTTAGGAAAGATAGTAAATCAGTTGGAATAAAACACTATTAATTTGTTAGGAAAGTTAGGTATTGATCCGTTCTGCCTCAGGCAGAACTTTCTAATAAGAGAGAACAGTCCAAGTTTTAACTGCAAGCAGTCTAATGCAAGCCATACCCATGCCATTTTGCAAGATGATTTTTCTCAGACTGATCCTATTGATACTGCCAAGACCTTAACAGGACAGGCAAATTAATTCCATTGCTGAAAAATACAACAGGGCTACAACGTTGTGCCTCTGCTTCAGCTCTGAGTTTGCTAGGCTCTAAATCTGCCAAATGTTTGATTTCTACTCGAGAATCATGAAAGAAATGGGGATGTTGACTCAGCTAAGGACCAGAAGTTTGAATAGCTATCAAAAGCTGTCAGGGCTTGGAATCTCATGGGAGTGGCAGTGACACCACCTCATTTATTTTTATTTTTAGAATGGCATGGATTTTACTATCATTTGGGCCAAGATGTATTTTTTGCAAGCACTTATTTTGAGATCTCATATTCCTGTCCTGACCACAGTGCAGGTGCTGATGTAGGAAATACAGATAAACATCAGAATTATTTATGTCTTTATCAGAGCTGCTTTGCTCAGCCCCTGCCCATGGCAAGGAGGGGTTGGAATTAGAAGATCTTTAAGGTCACTTCCAACCCGAACCATTCCATGATTCCAAGATAATGTGCCTCCAGTACACACGTGCCATACCCTGATTTTGCTGCACCTGTTTAACCATGGGACAACCCTGCTGAGACAGACACTAAACTGCACAGCCACGTGGGAGCAGATCGAATCAGAATCTGGCTTGTTGCACAGTAACATTGGAGTGGGAAAGAGACAATACTGTTTTTTTTTCATCATATTTTCAAATTCCATTTTTTTGCTTTCTTGTTCATTGGTGATCTCAGCAGTGGAGATTTTTATCATTTCCCTAGGGAGAATATCAGGCAACCCAATAGCTCTTACAATTGAGAAGCTCTACCCAACTTTCAGGCTGCATGTTACTTAATCCAGACAGTCTGTGATACGTACATTTTGGCACCTGACAGTGATGATTCAGTTCAAGGCTTATTTGTTGAAAATATGGTTGCAGTCTGATTCCAGCCCTGTTTGGTATGTTGCAGCGTGTGCCTCCCCTGGAAGGGGCAGAAGGTCTAGTTGTTGCAGAAATACATAGTCCTTTGTCAGCTGTGACTGAAAGCAGAAACTGTCTGATCTTGTTGCAAAACGAAATACAGCTGAGCAATACTGCTTTTGTCTTTTGTCTGCAGCGCTCCCGAATGGAACTATATTGATCCCAAACAAAAGCAGGCTCTGGATAAGCAAATAGATGATGGAGAGTTTTGGTGAGAATCATTTAGTTAGCTTATTCTTTTGGACATTTTATGTGCTTGTATGGTTTTTAAGCAGTCCTTTCAGTTGTATAGAGGGAAACTGCCAGCACCAAAAGAGTTAATAGTGTCATGCTTGAGTTGTTTGTTAGCATCTTGTTTATCTCCCTTCCCATTCAAACATTACCTTTTATTAGAGCTTGCATAACTCAGTGCTTACCCAAAATATAGAGACCAGATGGTAATAAAATTAATGATGTGGCAAGAATGAACCTCAGATGCTCTATATTTTGAGGCTTTTTTTTTTTTTTTCCTAAATGCTACACACTAATGAAAAAGTTTAGATTGTCAGCAGGGGAAGAGTCTGTTTACCCAGACCTAATGGAAAGCCCATCCCAGCTAGATGATTATTGTGGGTCAGTACTGAGCCCATGTCACTCTGTCCTAGACCAGAAAGATAATTGCTCATCATCTTTCAGTGCAATCAGCAGTGTGAGACATAAGGCAGTGAAAACGGAGAACAGACCTCTCCTTGCAGCATGGGGTGATCAATGTCTACCACTCATGCAGACCTACTAGGAATGGTAAAAACAAACATCAACAAGTGAATTAAAACAAAATACCAAACTGAGCTGATTTTTTTGCAGAGTGACTCTTAAGGACCAAATCTTGCTCACACTAAGTAGCATCTTACTGCATGTTTTGGTCTACCAGTTTTAGTGAGTTTAAGTTTACTTACAAATCCACGAGGGATTGCCCATGACCAGGGATGACAGGAAATGGTACAACTGAGCCCATAATGTGTAATAGCTGTTGAGAACGGTTGTCTTCACAAGATACAGCTCATTCAGGGAGTGGGAAATTTCACTTCCCAAAAGCCTATCATAAGTTTACCAGTTCAGTTAAATGGGGATTTGGGCAGCTCTGTAGTGCCAATGTTTGCTGTCCCACTGGGAGAGACATCCACCTGCAGTTGCTTTGACTGTAACAGGCTGATGAGCTAACCCTGATCTTTCCGTGCACCAGGATGGCGTTTTCTGATTTTCAAAGGCAGTTCACGCGACTGGAGATCTGTAATTTGACTCCCGACACACTGACAGGCAACCAAGTCAACAAATGGGACCTGACCATGTTCAATGGACAGTGGAGACGGGGTTCAACTGCTGGGGGTTGCCAGAACTACCCAGGTGGAGACCCAGCTAAGTAGTAGTTTGGTGGAACAACCAACAAACCCATGAAAATTACTGCTTGTGAACCAGGGGGTTGCCATAGGTGGGAAAGGTTTGGAGGTTCAGTGCTTTCTGTGGGGTTTAGATAGCAAGGAGAAGTTTGGCAATTGAAACCAAGATCTAATTCACACTTATTTCCTCATCAGGGATTGTCAGCTCACTGAGCATTTAGTTCATGACATAATTCTTTTTTTTTTTTTCTCTGTTTGCTTTCTTTGCTTACATAGCTTTTGCTACTGACTGGAGCAATCCTCCAAAGAGAAAGGAAGGCCAGGAAAGTGGCACAGATTTGTGGCAGTGTTGTTTCACATTCATTTTTGGGTTAGACCTCTAGAGATGCTGCCTGGCATTTGGTTCTCTTGCAACAATATCAGCCTTAGCCAAGGATATTTCCTGTAGATAAATGGCTGGCTGGAATTAATGGTATCAGTTCCTCCCTCTTTGTCATTACACCCCAGGAAATACCTCGGTGCTTTGATTTGCCATGGCTCCAATTGATATTCAGCATAGCTATAAAAACATAAAACCATATGTTACATATGTACTGTAAAGGTTTGGATATAATCCAGGCAAAAGTCTTTCCAAACAGTATCTGTAATTCTAGTGACAACCACTTTGGCTACAATAACAAAATCTTACCCTTTTTGTCTTGTCTTGGGGATTTTTAGCAACATACTGGATCAATCCCCAGTTTAAAATCCGTCTGGATGAACCAGATGATGACCATGACGGGAGTTTGAATGAGCCATGCTGTACTATACTGGTGGGCTTGATGCAGAAGAACCGCAGGAGACAGAAGAAAATGGGAGAAGGTCTACTTAGTATTGGTTATTCGCTCTATCAGGTATAGTGTTTTGGTTTTTTTTCTCATTTAAGGTTTTATTTTCTGTTCTGTTACCCTGGAAAAAATTAGCCATGTGCTACATCTTGAAATTCAGCACTACACTGCAATAAGAACTGGGTTTTACAAGATGGTTGAAAACCTCTCATTTCTTCCTGACCCACGTAATATGGGAAGATTCAGAAAAAAATTGGTTCAATTTTTGTCCCATTTTAACAGGAGAGAGGTGTAAAACTGGAGGCAATTAATTTAGCAACAGTCTCATTGAGAGACTTTTCTTTTCAGCATCTGAATGGGGACAGGCTCAGGGTGCCTGGCAATTCCAGATAAGTGGTTCTGATTACAGCTTATCATTAGTGCTCAGTAGTCGCTTTCTTTATTTCTTTCCCCTTTTATTTGAAAATTGTTTTGATTCATTGTCTATGATGCTATTGTTCTGTTTCAGTAGGTTTTTGGTTTTCTTTCTTTCTTTCTTTTTTTTTTTTTTCCTATTTTGATTTTCACAGTGTTGCTTCTGTCTCCATAAATATAATGTAGGGAAAAAATCTGCAGTGCCACCTCTAACTTCTGTGATGTGAGGGCAGAGAAATAAATGTAAGAATTTCCAAACAGTATTATCATTCCCAATATCATATCTGGAGAAAAGCAATTAAATGTTGTATAGATTCCTCTGGATAAAGATTATTAAACATCATAGGTGGGCGCAGATGGGAATGGCTGACTTTTATTAATAAATCTTGTGAAAGATGGTTCTAAACTAGGAAGGGTTTTTCCTAGTTTCTGAAGGAAATGGTTCTCACTGTGTACATTTCTGAGTTGCTATCTGCATGACGTCAAGCACCCCAGCCTATTGGCATCCTAGAATTTGCACATTAAGGATGTTTGCCTGCTCATACCACTGAGTACAACCCTGGAGAAGATAGCAGAGCATTTCTGCTTTACATCTATTTCATCCCATCTGCCTCCTCTGGGACCTTTTCCATAGTAGGATGGACTTAAGTGACTCTTAACAAGATGAAGCATTTCTTTTGAAAGAAATAGCTGCTAAATCATCTCATGTAGACACACAGCTATCATCCAAGTTCCTCAGGCCATGCGCTGCTGCAGATTTATATCATTGCAGTTGATGCTGTGTCTGAGAAGGTCCAATTAGAACAACTTGGATGGTGATCTAAAGCAGATCTCTGTATAAGAGAAGGTGAAAATGCATGTGCTTAATCCTACCTGCCATGCAAAGATTTTGTAAGTTATGTAGCTCAAACTACATAGTAACAATTACTTTAGGTGTTCCCATCAGTGAGCTTCTGGCCTTCTAGTATGTTGGATAAAAGGAACAAGACCTATGGTCCCCAGGGGCCATCTCAGGCAGTTCAGAAGCATTGTGTGAGTGATATTTCCAAAAGTTCTTCTGGGGTTTAGGAGCACGCTCTCTTTGGCTTTCACTGGAATCTCTGCTTCCAAGACCACTAATTGATTTTGAAAAAGCTAACATATTCAAAGGTACAAATTTGTACATATTTAGTTAATATAGGAAGGGCCAAATCTTGAAATTTGTTACTTGTTTTATTTGCCTTATAACAATCTAGTCATCCTCAGGCTAACTGCTGGTGACAGTAGCCTTGTATTTTCATCAGCATTCCAGTAACAGCAGGCTAGCAGAGTCTGCTGTAATAAATTCTGTTTGTTTTCATTTAGCAAAGTGGGGCTAACCTGTTGACTCTCCTGACTGAACATTTCAAGGCTTACCGAAATATATCCAACTGCCAGTATCATTCACAATACTGTATCTGGAGAAACGCAATTGTGTAGAATCCTCTGGATGAAAATCACATTTTTCTTTTGGAACAGCTCTAGTTAGTGCAAGCCAGAACTTCACATATAACTGATACTATACAACATGTTTTTAAGTGGAAATGAAAAATAAGTGTCTGAAGGAGACTTTGTCTGATATTTTCCTTCTAATGATAGAAGTGCCTGTGTACCAACCCTTTAACATCAGCTCATTCTCTTTCTTTCAGATTCCTCAGGAGGTATGTAATCGCTGTGGAAGACTTCTAGCCTACGGATGAGCACCTCCTGTGTCTATTTAGCTACCAGGAGGATTTCTTCCTTACTAATGACAGTTCTTCTGGAGAGCTTTGTTCTTTTATCACAGGATAACTATTTCATGTTCTGAATAACCATTTCCAAGGGACTGTGGGGCATGAGGCTTTATTACACGCATCCAAGTCCTAATCCTGATCTCATTTATACTTGTTGAAATTTGGCTTCCACTAATTGTGTACAACAGAGGTCATAATTTGCCTGTTTAGGAGAGGTGAAGGCAGGGTCTCTGCACTCTAAAATTGAGAAAATGTAGCTGATGTTTAGAAGAAATGCCAGACTCTGTGGATCCATTCCTTTTATAGTTCTGAGTTGGGGCTCCTAGTAATGAAAAAACAAAAACCAAACCAGCTCAACCTTCCCTAATCCTCCCAAATGTCAATACCAAGTTAAAGAGACTTTTCATTCCTGAAGAAAGAGACCCCGGGGATGTCTGGCAGTAGGAATAGTCTGTACTCATTTCTGAGGTCCAGCACTCTGTACTGCCAATTTCTCCTAGGCTTTTCAACCCTATTCTTCCCTCTCAGTTAATGAATGTGTGGTTTTGTAGCAATTAAGTGTGTTCTTTTAACAGCCTTGCAGATGCAAAGAGAAAATGAGCTTTATATGTTGAAAAAGATATGGGATCTGACTTCTTAATCTTTGCAGTCCCCACTTAGCTTAAGGTAGAGTGGGAAGTTGAGTAAATACCAAATCCAATCTTATCTATGGAACAAAAGAGGGGAAAAGGGCATATTATTCGACAGTTTACAACAGAAATACTGAATTATTTTAAAATGTTTGATAACATCTTTCTATGCTCTGATCTTACACAGCCAGAAATCTTATCTGTATGTAATGTTTTATGCTGTGTGTCAACAATGTAGCAGTTATTGTGGATCACTGAATCACACTTTTTGAAAGACATCCCCGTGGAGCTAAAGTAATGAATAGGAGATTTAAAGCAAAGATGTTATTCATACACTACTGTTTCTTGCTATATCAGTTTTTTGTTTTGTGAGCTATTCAGTGTTTCACATTTAATAATATATTGATATCAAGAAGTTAAGTACTATTTTCCACATAATCCAAAGCAATAACTTTAGTATTGCTAACAGAAGTAGGGTATATCTTCTAATTTAGCTCCAACAGTCTCACGCTTATGATTACTGCTTTGTCCTGTTTTCTGTTCTTTTCTGTCTGTTTAAAGAAATTAGAGACTACAACTCCTATGCAATTAGAACGTCTATCCCTTACCATAAATGGTTTAAAGGCATTCAGCAATTTAAACTTTTTTACATGAAGCCTTTGGAAGCAAAAAATGCTCAATAGATGAACAACTTAAGTAAGAGTAGGTATTGGTTTGACCAGATTTGAGTGCACATTATGATTTTTTTATTTATTCTATATCACACATTATAAAGACACATGAAAAGATAATCTTTATAGAGAAAAATACGTATCTCTTCTAATTATCTGCCTGTTTCCCATGACAGAACCCTGGTGGATATCTTTTACGCCATCACTTGAGGGTTTATTATTTTATGTTAAGAAAAACTTGAGATAGCTTTTAAGCATTGAAATTTAAATAGGGTGTCTGGCTTGCAAGTGAATTGTCAAATGGTTTCTAACATAAACGCATTTCCCACAGCTGGAAAATAGCACAGATATTCATCTGAACCGTGCTTTCTTCACAAGGAACCAACCAATAGCCCAGTCTGGGACTTATGTCAACCTGCGTGAAGTCTCCAGCCGTATTAAATTGCCCAAGGGAGAGTACCTCATTGTGCCATCCACATTTGAACCTTACAAAAATGGAGAGTTCTGCCTTCGAGTTTTTTCTGAGAAACAGGCTAAAACTCAGTGAGTATTTTCTTTGTAAAGCCTTCTCTTCTGCTGGTGAGACACATGAATGGAAAGGTCAGATGTTGCACTCTGTGTGAGAGACCCACATCCTGTGCTCTATCTACCAGCAAATAAGCAGCAAAATAGGCCCATTTGTAGGACCTGTTTTCTTCTGTGGCCTACCATATGTGACACACACATCCATGTTACAAAGTCATGGCCCTTCAAGTGGCCTACAGCATATACTGATGTGGTAACTAGATACCTCAGGTCTGTATAATAGAAGTTCCCACAATTAAAGAGTGCAGAGGAAAGATTTGGGAGTAGAATAATGGTTTTAAGAAGGGTTGTTTCAACAGCAGCTGCTGAGTGAAAAAAGCAGGAGCCGGGATCCAAGATAAGAACAACAAGACTGGATTTGCCAAGGAAAATATTGGCAAAAAAGTTGGAGACAGAGGAAGGATGGTGAATGCAGGAAACAGGGAACCTAGAGGCTTGTTCTGTGTGTTTGGTAACACCTTTTATTAAAACAGCTTGTTTTAATGATGATTTTAAGCGCAAAAGGTACAGTCATCATTTCTGGTTGTTTTATTTCTTTTTTCTTAGGATGATTGGTGATATGGTGGCTGCAAAACCGTATGAGGTAAATACCTTAACTAGGCAGACTGTTTTTTTGTGATGGACTTTTCTTTCAGATAGTGTGGGGAAAATGAATGCAGGATTTTTATTTCTCTTCTGAGCTGAGATCACAGTAGGTGTTTATGCTCAGGAAAAATATATTTTGGTTCCAGAGATTCTTTACTTATCTCTATGGCTTAATTTCACATGTATTTTCATGTACCTAGGATCACATGGCACAGAAACTGCACCCTTGTAGACTTGGTTGAAATACATTAAATTGTCCTTTCATCCCATACAGGTAGAAGAAGGTGAGGAGGGCATTGAATGATCCTTTTCATAGAAACAAGTAGTATTCCCAAAGCTTGACAGAAACTGCAAAAGCAGACTTCCAAGAAAGTACTGAATTAAGACAGTCACATTATTGTCATGGACATGTGCAGGAACATTTTATCTGCAGCTATTTTATAAGACTATCTTGGTAACAGAAGAAAAATTTTTCATCAGCCTTAGAAAGTATTTACTCCCAAACAAAGCCAGTCCCTGACTGTTCTTGATTTTGCTTCTGTCTTGCCATTTCTACAAAGCAAGTGCTCATTTTCCCTTGCCGTAGATTGTTCCCAGTAAAGGTGCTTTACCATATGCCCGTCTTGCTTTCTAGAACCATGTTGTAAATTACACTCTTGGTCATCTTCTTCCTGTAGCCTCATGTCGATAACAAAGATGTAGATGATGAGTTCAAGACTCTGTTTCAAAAGCTCTCTGGAGAGGTAAGTGGATTAAAATGGAATTAAAAAAATGGGACCTCTCACTGTTATGATTATGCAAATATTTGGCCTGCCAATTCCTCCTACTGTCTGGTCTTCAAAAACCAGGCAGTTCTCCCCTTTTATTAACCCACAGCTTCAGTTCAATTTATTTTACAATAGAATAGCTCTACTACATTTTCCCTCTTATTTGTGCAAAATGTGATTTGTTCCCATAGTAATTCTGGCATGGAATGACTGAAAATATGGGTGATGGGAGTGAGGACTGTGAAAATATTATTGCGTAGTGAAATAAATTGCCCTTGGAGCTAGCATATAATTCTGGCAATTGGCTATTTGGCCAATTTCTTCCTTTTGGTTTAGAAATCCAGGAATCAGAAAGCTGTTGGCTGAACGTTCGCTCTCACTGTATTTGATAAACCTCAGTATCCACAGGCTGCTGTGCTAGCCTGTGGCTGCCACTTCAGATTTGCTCTTAATGAAAAAGTGGCCAGTGGCAATGAAGAGGGAAAACAGCTTGTTAGTTAGAAAGGCTTTTGTGAGTTTTTAGAGGGGAATTTTATTTTTTGATTGTAGTTTCCATAAGCCTGGAAAATCTCAAATGCTCTTCTGAACTTTTATAGCTGAAAAAAAATCCTCAACTCAGTCAAACCTGCTAAAAAGTTAACATTTATTCGGTCATGTCCCTGTGGCACTTGAAAAACCTTGTATTTCCCATTTGAAAGGGCAGGAAATATTCCTGGCTTCTGTGGAACATCCACGTGATGTCAGCTGGTAATGGTGGTGTTAAAAAAAAAATGAAGGTTTTGCCCTCGGGTAGGGATGGAAGTAAAATAATGCCCAGATGTCTGACAGTGAATGAATTTAGTTTGCTTCAGATGCTTTTCATGTTAACACCTAAAACATATTTTCTGTCCAGGACTGCGAAGTGACTGCAATTGAACTTCAAACTATTCTAAATAGGGTTTTGGCGAAGAGTGAGTATCATTATGTGCTTTGCATTGAATGAAGCTCAGAGGCAGGGGCTGAAGTGATGAGACATAAATTTGTTCTTTGGTCCAGAGTGAACATCTTCATGTCAGTATCTCAGCACACAAATGGGATCTATGCTTACAAAACCCAGCTCTGTCAGCTGAGGACAATGAAAAAAATGAGGTTTTCATTCCAGCTGGGCTTCTCCCGGCTTGTTGAACTTCTAATATGGGTGATAGACTCTTACCACCTCCAAAACCAAGAGCATCTGCTTCTTTGTTTAAAAATCCATGTAAATCAGTTGGAAGGAAATAGTGGAAGAAATGTCGGAGCACTTGCTTTACTAGCAAAATTTTAAGGCAGCTGGCACCTGGATGGCCTGCAGAAAAGTATTTGTCTAAAAGTATTTCTGACTTTGACTTCTGTTTTGTACAGGAAAGGATATTAAAAGTGATGGATTCAACATTAATACTTGCAGGGAGATGATCAGCCTTTTAGATGTATCCTTTGAACGTCATTTCATTTTCTTTAAAGTTTCTGGAATTCCTTAGCAAAACTTCTTAACAAGATAAGGCTAAGTTTATACTTCTATTGTCTGGGAACATAAAATTGAGCCAAGCAGCTCTGTCTGCTCAGGGTGTCAGAAACCTGAACCATTTCATCATCAGCTGTTTCTCTCACCTGCTCTGTGTCTCTCATTGCTTAAACTTTTCCCCAAAAATAGAGGAAGAGAAGCAGGAACCTTTTGCCTGGATGCACCACTGGTACAGCTTTAGATATGTGCACAGCATGCTTGGCTGGAGACAGGTTTTAAGCATACCCTCAGCTTCCATCTCTAAATCAGCTACTGCTTACAGACCACAGAGCTCAAAGCAGCAGAGACAGGCTGGAGAGCTCTCCCCCTTCTGTAAAGTTTGTGGGACACATGGGAGCTAATGAGCTGTGAGTAGCCAGAGGGAAAGGGGAGGTCAGCCTGTCTGAGCAGTGCGACTTTGATGCATGGGGAAGGCAGGTAGTGCACTAGGAGAGTCAAGAGCCGTGCCACCAGGATTGATCTAGTGTTCTTGTGATGTGTTCGTGCAAAGATCAGAAGGGATCAGCTGTGGAGCACTGGCTATTAGGAGAACTGATGCCTCTGCCCTACACTCCACAGCCTCCCAAAACCAAAAGAGCAGCTCAAAAATTACGGCATCATGGGGGCTAACTCCCTGTTTCTGCATAGTTTCCCATAGGAAGGGAAGTTCAAAGACATGGGGAAGCACTGTGTAGCCTACTGTTGACTCTCTCTGCAGTTCCTTGCTCTGGTTTCTAACACTTGTCCACTACTAAGCTAATCCTTTTTTTTTTTTTTTTTTCCAAAGTTCTTTGTTTTCCAGAGGACTTAAACTTACCGTTAACTATACAAAATTGTGCTTGTATATTTAACAATCCATATATCATTCCTTGAGACTGCAGATAGCCTGGAAATTCTTGGCATACCTGTAGCTAAGCAAATATAAAGCTGTGGGCATGGGTGATCTACTTTTATCGAAACCGGTTGCTCTCCTGTTTTGCTAAGGATAGACAAATCCTGACTTTTGAACCGTTCCTTAACGTACCCAGACTAATGGGACTGGCTCCCTGGGACTTATAGAATTCAAGACTCTTTGGATGAAGATTCAAAAGTATTTGGTAACATAATATTTCTGTTTCCTCTTCTCTTGAAACTCTGAAGTGCAGATGCAGAACTATGAGAAGGGTTAAGATATATATATGGAAGTTTTCCTTCTCATAGCTGAAGTTTGTTCCAGGGCTCAGAAACATCTCTGATTTAAGAGTGCACCAGCAGATCTTCTTTCACTTTCGCCTCACGGTTCTCCATAATCCACAGTACCTTCTGGAAAACCAGATTAATGCTCTTTTGTTGTTGGCAAAGACAGCTCTCTCTGCTGCCTGCTGTATTAAAGCTCATACGAGCATGTCTCTGCTGCTGAGGTATGTTACATTGCCAGCTGAGCCCTTGCATGCACAAGAAACATATTTTTAGGACCTATCAAAAACCTGTCTTTGTATTTTTAAAACCTTGCACAAATGCAGAATTATTTTTTTCTGACAAAAGATATAATATCCCAAGAAGTTCACCCAGAATCAAGCAGTCTAAAGGAACATCAAATTTGGACCCGCTTTGTTTAATAATATCCTTTTCAGACAAGTCTGCTGCTATCATGTTTGATGCTGGTCAGCACAGAGCATCTGTCCTGGAGGCTCACAAAGAGACATTCATCCCTCCTTTGTCCTGGGGCTGGTGTTTGCAGAGTGAACCTTGAGAGCCAATTCCAATCTGAGCTGTAGGTCTGGGTGGTTTCTAATTCTGGATAATAAACCTGCTGGCAGTGTGAAGCATCTGTCATCTTGTCTGAAATATTAAGCAAAATGGACTTTGTCTGTTGCAGTGTTTGCCAAATGATAGGATATTTTCCTCAATGGCCTGCCACCATGTAACATGGAGGCAGGCAGACTGCCAGCCCATGGGAATGTGTTTCCCAGTCTGCCTTACTTGCCAGTGGCTACTTGAAACGTTTCCTTTGCTCATTAACATTTCAAAGAGCTTTGACTGGTAGGGGCAGCCCCTGGCCCCAGACATCAGGAACCTGAGGTTGTATCTGAAAGTAATTGAAGAGCTATATCCAAATTCCCTCATTCCTCTGCTGCAGGCAATCTATAAGAAGGTGGACAGTGACTACTCTGGTACCATCGACGCCCATGAGATGCAAAATGCCCTCAGTGAGGCAGGTGAGTGCACTGCTTAGGGACACCGTCAGATTGATGCAGTCCCCCACTAAAAACAAGCACCAGCAGAACAGTAGAGACTCTTCATGGCTTTGCTTCTCTCCCATCTCCTAGATCACAGCACTGCAACTGCCATTCTCTTGTCCCGACAGTCACACGCTGCCATGTCCTTTTGCTGTTATAGACATCAAAACCCATCCTCTGTTCTGCATTTGGAACCATTGATATTTTTGTCCATGCTGTGATCATTGCTTATGCATCTGATTATGGCTTGTTCTATTTTTGGCCTCATTATTTCCTAACATAGTTGTTCCTTTTCAGAACTATGCCCAAGCCTTCCTTTTCCTTCATTTCCTCCCACCATCCTTCTCTACATAGAGAAGGTGCAAGAGTGATCAAGTCATGACACAGCCAGATCCTCTTTTTTGGAGCAGTGCTTGCCAGCTCAGGGGTATCTACAGAACCACTATTTTTTGATCTTTCATGCTCAGTGGAGTCTATATGAAAGATCCAGTGACAGAAATATCACTACTATGGGCCTGAGTACAACCCGATGTGCCATGTGAGCAATTGGCTCTACTGCAATCACTGCTGTTCAGATGCTGCACCAAGACTGACTAATTAGGGGTTTATCTGGGGAACGTAGGACTGCTTATGCTGAAACAATGTGAAATATGCAGTCTGACAAAATGCTGTGGAAGAAATTCATGCCTCTCTTCACCCAGCACAATGGGCTTTGGAAAGGACCCACAGCAGAGGTGAGTGATGGAGTCCAGCAGATCTTCTGGGAGGAACAGTCCTCAATCCAGCTCTGCCCACAGCTGCAGTAGTTCATGGATAAGTCACATCAAAGACAGCATATTAATTTACTGTGTCAGTGATTTTTTTTTCTTCTCATGTCTTCAGGTTTCACGCTTAACAGTCAGGTGCAGCACAGCATTGTCATCCGCTATGCCTGCAGCAAGCTGACCATTGACTTTGATGGGTTTGTGGCCTGTATGATCCGCTTGGAGACCCTGTTCAGTAAGTGCCTCTGTTTGTCAGTCAAGGGGGATTCCTGACAATTTTGGGTTTTCATTAAGTTTTTGATATTTTTTAGCTGTGAATGTAACAGATTGCATGGAAATGGGAGAGTGCCAGAAAAAATGCATCTGTCTGAGAAATCAGAAGAGAAATAGCAAAAGCTTTACTGACTGAATGATCATGGAGTGTGAGGCTACATGTTTTCATAACCTACCACGATCTTCTGCTTTACAGTCATCTCCACTTTATGTTCAGTGCTCTGGCCACCAAGTTGTGCCATCTCCTACAAATGGTACCATTTATCATTTATAGTCCTTACTCAGACCTGATTTACAGGTTTGTTACTGTATCATATCAGATGCTACTGCGTCGGATGTTGTCCTTGTCCTGCTGCCAAACTCTCAGTTTGCTGCTGTAAATCTAATTGTTCTACCCCATGAAGTGGTATACAAATTGCTTGTAAGGAGAAAGAACAGCTGTAGTATTCTCTCACAGAACCAGTCTAGATTGTGGCAAAAGGCCAGTCCTCTACATTTTGTCAGACATGCCAAACTCTGTGGTTTACATCTAATTTTTTTTTACTCTCTTCTCCTTTTCAGAAGTGTTCCATCTCCTAGATAAAGAAAAGAGTGGAGTTGTCCAGCTCTCTTTAGCAGAGGTGAGGTTGGTCAGATTAAAATACCATGTTTTTTAAGCTACAGTAGTGGACTGGAGTAGAATATTTCTTTAAAATCAAGTAGTAAACATGACAATGATTCAAAGGGAAACATCTCTTATGTAGCAAGGCTCTTCAGCTAAGAAGACCTGTTTGAATTAGTAGAATGAACATTTACCTTATATATTCAAAATACCTAAGGTTTCTTGAGAAGGTGCTTACACAGTGTGTTTTACTGTCTGCTTTGGAGGGCAGTGGTCAACTCATCAGAAAACACACAGCAAGAAAATATTCTTGTCTGGCAGAGAATGAACTGAACAGCCTGCCAGAACTAGAAGAGACCTTTTAAGATGCCAGGTCTCTTTTTTCCCTCTTATTTTTCATGCAAATTTCTCCTGTTGAAGCTTTTATAAAAACAACCAGCTTGAGTCTTCCCTTTGCAGAATACAAATATATCTCAGGAAACAGCTGGAAGAGACCCCAAGAGGTCAAGAGTCACAGTTAGTTAAATCTAGCTGAAAGTGTACATTGCATAATCTAGAATTTTTCAAAGACCATGCAGCTTGCCCTGCAGAACAGGTCCTGCCTTGAAAGAGGCCCCACTTGCATTGTCTGAAGCCAATCCTGGCAAAGAATTTCCATGAAGTTTGAGAGCAGATGGACCCTTAACATAAAGCAGATTACAATACGGTGACAGTCTTTCCAAGTTGTTCTCCCAGAGCCATTGTGGAGTGCCCTGGTGGCACCCTATGGACATTCCAGATGGTCTGACTTCTTGTTCTGCTTCTCCCGCAGTGGCTGTGCTGCACCTTGGTTTGAACTACAATCAATGAATTCAGCAGAGACCTCTGAATGCAGAATCACTACTTTGACTTCTCCTTGTTATGGAAAGCAGAGACAGAAACTTGTTTTTATTACTGGCAAGTTATTTTTAAGCCCACTAAAAATGAAGTGATCTCCTGTCAGTTAGAAAGTAAATACACTCTTGAACAAAAACCCAAACCAATAAATAAAACCAACCTAATCCTAACCTCCTTTACTTTTTTTTTTTCATGCTGAACTGTCACAAATTCTGACTTACCACAAATTGGCCCAGACAGCTTTGATTTTACTTCGAACTGTGCATTGAAATTCAGCAGAGTTCAAAATCCAGGAAGGGATCTTTGCTGACAGCAATATCCAGCATGTGCTTCACAGAGAGAAGCCCACACTCAGAGTGTGGCCAAAATTTGTGTTGCTGCTCTGACTATCTCCCTTACTAGCCAATTGTCCACTTTGGCTATGCCAAGTGCCCGCAGAAGCTGGGGGTTAAGAGCTCAGCAGCAGATGAGCTGCTGAGAGCCCAGGGAAATTGGGCATGGACACAGCCCGAAGCCTGAGCAGGGAATTAGGTAAACATATTGCAATTCCTCCACAAGTTACCACAGTTACTTCAACTGACATTTCCTCCTTTGAATTCTTACCCATAGGTGTATTTTGGTGCCCAGAGGTGGGGTCTGGAGTTTTAGGAGAATAGTGATGGGAGCCCAGAAGCTCATAAAGGCAAGCATAGGGGGAGGAATCTAACAGGCGCATGTAGAGAGCTGTCGAGCTTGAGTGTATGAAGGATGTACTGATGTGGGTCATGATTCAAAGAAGAAGCTAATAGTCACTGGCTAACATTGCTATGCTTCCCTGAAATCTTGTAAAACCTTTAAAAATATAAAACTCTCTGTGTTTAATTTCATGGTATTATAAAGAGCAGATAATAGCACAGCAATGCAATCAAGATAATCTAGGAGTCTTTTTAGCAATCAGAAAAGTATTTCTTTAACTTCAAGTAATGATCTGACAAGATGACATCTCTTTGACACTTCTCCCTGGGAGCTGCAAGAGTGCAGGCAAAGGGTTGTGTTCCCAGGGCAGACGTGGGGCCGAGGTTCTGTCTACCTCTCCTCCAAGAGTGTGCTTGAGAGATGCCTTTCTCCACACCCACTTGTTCCTGAGCTCTTTCTTCAAGCTCGAAGAAATGCCTTGTGACAGCCCTCAAGCCTCAGTTTGACATCTCTGAGCATTTCTTGTTAGTACTGGCTACAGCCGTCTGACTAAAAGGGGAGTATGGCCTGTAGCAGTGGGTCCCTCTACCTTCCTGATAGACGGTATTCACTTCTGTCATTTGGAATCCCTCTCTCAGTAAAAGAGAAATAAATATCTTTTAGTTCAGGATGCGGGATAAAATCAGCCAGTGGGGAACTGTAGGTTTTACCCTGCTGTTGCTGTCCATTTTTCACCAGTCATGACATGCACACAGCTGTCTTGGGTTGCCACCAGTTTCTTGGGGTAGATATTTGCCTCCTGACCAACAATAGACACCTACATACCTCCACCTGCCTGGAAAACAGAACTACCTGGGGCAAGCTGAGGTCTCAAAAACCTTGAGAATTTTCTAGTGAGTGCTCTGCCTGTTTGGTAAGATGAACTTGTCCTTCCCTGCCCTATATCTTGAGTATGCAACACGTCTCCTTACTTACCATGCAGCAGGGTGAGCTAACAGCTTGCAGCTTCGGATTTGCTTTCTGCTCACATGCACTATTCATGAGTTCATTCCAATTATGATCACAGAGAAGCCTCTCTAAACAGAACTGGGAAAACTCTCATATACACAGAAACCCACTGCTGTTCCCAGTTCTCCCCTTACATCAAACAAGATGCCCCCACCACAGTAATTCTCACAGTTATCTCAATGACTCTCACCCTCCTGTACAGCATGGGCAGAGTGCTGCACTCCATCTTCCTTTATCTTCGGGAAGCAGGCAGCTCCAGAGGAGCCACCTCCTCTTTCATTTATTCTTTGAGGATAGCATTTGAGTATCAGGTTTCAGACAACAACTGCTCAAAAATAAGCCTTTTCAAGGGATAGAATGCACTTCTCTTTTTCACTTGATGCATCTGCAAAAAGATGATTAAAGTCCCCTATTTTCCTTGCTTGTGCAGCAAGATGAACAAAAGTCTGTGCTCATTAAATCTCCCAGTTAGTCCTGATGGGGCTGTAATGCCTGTTGACTGAAGTGCCTCTAGCAGCTTCTGTGGAAGCAGTGGGGTTTGGTGGGCTGAGCCAGGGTGTGGGTGTCTGGACTCCCTGCACTCTTGTACCTTGGTGCTTGGCCATATTTCGTTATCAGAGCTGAGAAGCACTGGTTGCTCCTGTTAGATTTGAGTAGCTCGGTTGTGGGGAATTATAATGCAGGTAAGTCACAAAGGCTCACCTATTACAGATACATTCTCTGTCACAATGAAAACCTTGCTAAATGGCATGATCAACACCTTATAAATGAGGGGGGGTGAAAAGAGACCCCCACAGAAACTCTGTGATGGTTTTTCAAAGCTTTTCTTTCACTCTCCACTTCCCTGTAGAAATGTTTTCACATGCACTGCAACCTACTAAACTAAAAACGTGAAGTCTCTACATCACTCCTGTAAAACATAATTTATATTAGACTGATATTAATCATCTTGTGGTTCCTTACAGAAGAACTTTCCATTGGTGTAACTCTTACCACATCAGCAACTGACACCAGCTTTGCACCAGTGTAAATATTTGTACGAGGTGCAAGACAGTCACTGGGATTTGGGATTCTGCCCGTGAGCTAGAAGTATAAAAGGAATCCACCTTGTATAGGCAGCTGTTTGTTACCTGCTCATACTCCCAGAATGGGAGATCTGCAGAGGGATCTCTCCTTTCACATCACTACAGGCTAATGGTCAGATTCATGGCTAATGAATACGCACAGAAGGTACAGTCCTCTTCAAGCTCCTTTTCATTCCTTTACTTCAGACAATCCTGCTGAATCTGACTCAACTGTATGTTTTGGTTCTTCTTTTCCATATGGTTCAAACAACTGGGCAGGCTTGGAAGTGCTGAGATATTATGAGCATGATTTTCTTTTCCATCTTACTGAGGATGCATCCAAAATCCCAGTCTGCTGATATTGTTATCCCAGCTTAAGTTTACAGACTGGAAATTCAAATGAAGTTCATAAAAGCAAGTGAGATTGTGGTTGCAAAAGGAACCAAAATTCCAAAGCTTTTGAAGTTTCTCCACCACTAATGATGTCCCTAGTGATAGTTAATCTTAAAGTAGTGCCCTGCTGCTGCTTGACAAGCTTGTTGCCATGGTGTCTGTATCTCTCTGTGTAACTGGCACATACAGCATAAAAATCCTCTCATTCATTAATAGAGCAAATTACTCCAGTTGTTACTGGTGGCTGCTCATTAACTCCTTCCTCTGTCTTTGAAAAATTTTTTTGTATGTCTCACCTGAAACACAGTCCCCCCCAAAATCACAAAATCACCTGCTGTTGTGAACAGAAGGGCTTGCTGGTATGGTTCCCAGGGAGGGATGGGTGTGCCAGCAAAAGTGTGTGGCAGAAAAAATAATCCGTAGGAACGGTTCTGGGAGATGGAAGAAAGAAGCACCTGAGCAAATGCTGGGAGGACAGCCAAGAAGCTGAATGAATCAGGTTTTCAGCAGTGCAGGAGCAGAACGATGGCAGAAACTGGAGAAAACTGTTCTTTGACTCTTGCTTCTTTCAGGGAAGAAGGCACATGCACTGTCTTCATCATACAGAGGTCTGACTCAGAAAAGCAAATGCTCTTCTTTTATTTGGAAAACTCTGCAAATGTTACTGTTTTCATCTTTTCACCCTCCTCTAAATGTGAAAAAACTACTAGCTACGGATAGCACAGGATTTGGGATTTCCTGAGATTTTTCACTTCTGTGTCTTATTGGCTCTGTACAACATAACTGCCTAATTAAGCCTGCACTCCTTGGCCAGCTCGTGGGCACAGCTCCCTGGACACCTGGGTTTTAACATCATCCATCTTTAATGCCATCCATGGAGGCTTGACCAAGAAAGAAAACCTTTTATTTGATCATCAATATCAGCAAGATACCTGGCACACTCACTAAGCTAGCTAGCTTAAAACTGCATGTATTTGTAAAGCTGTGCATGTTTTCACAAGCTGTAATCATACTCTTATACTGCTGTGTAAATTTACACAGCACACATGCCAAAGCAGGTAGGATCTCTTGGGAGTTTAAGGGGCTCTATGATCAACACAGTTTAAGGTAAATTGTGTTTTAAAAGCTCATCATGTTTGTCCATTAATTTTTGGTGAGTTAGAGATGAAGAAAAACAGTGTTCATACAACAAAGCATTGTTCTCATTTTGTGGTGGAGCCAGGCTATGTGAGCCACTGCAGCACCTCCAGGCAGCTCCATGCAAGGGAGCAACAACGTCTGTGGCTGTGATGGCCACTTCTCCTCCTCTGGTCTTCTGGTGGGCAGATCCTGTCACACAAAGACTCTGAAGGATACCGTGTTGTGTGGCCTCTTCTGCTGGGGAATCCTTGTCTGGGAAATGGGAACTGTCAATACAGGAGAAGAGGAAAATATGACCAGTTTCAGAATGAATCAGGAAGGAATTAACAAAACAGCAGGAAGGAGGTTAAAGGAAAATGAGGAAATGACAAAGTACCAATCTGGCCTCTAATTTGTAGAACACCTTTAGTGAAAGTCCTGAGAGAACAAGCTATAGGAAGCAGCAGTTGTGAGCTTGGCAATAATGAATGTGCAGTTGATTTCAAAAGAGAGTGCCAGCCTTCTACAAGTTAATTTAATTTGAACTCATCTTGGTTCGGGGTTGGAATTTTTTTTGTGTGTTTTTACACAGACTGATAACGTTTGAATTTCAGACAAGCTGGTCTGGTGCATGAGAACATGAAAGAGGAATTATCTAACCAAATTTTAGTTTCCGAGCTGACAAGTGCACAAGCAATAAAGAAGCTTCATATGGTGATACCAGTAATGAGAAAAAATCAGGACTTCAGAAATGGTTTGGGTCACACGAGGGATTTCCTTGTGTTCTGCCAAGTGAGCAGAAAGTTCAAGTGTAGCCTTCTGAATTAGGAGTTTGAGGTCCTGTTCTCCTTTTCGCTAGTGGCTTCCAGCGTATCTTTGCTGCACTCACTTAAATTTCCCACCACCTGAATTTAGACCTTATCTCCACAGGTGCAGTGCTCAGACTTGCCTGTGCTCAGCTGTCACCTGCCCATGGAGATGTCTCAGCTTGAACGTGCTGCAGATTTTGTGCTGGAGCTGCTGACGTCCCTGAAGGCTGTGTTTTTCTACATGTGCAGAAATTTATCAGTTTTGACAGTTTTTAGTTTCTGGCATCTAGCTCAGACTCAAGGCCAACCAGGTTCCAAGTATGAGGTGTTTTTCTAGAAAGACGTCCCCTGAGAGACCCAGTCCCAGAGACATATCAGAGTATGCCTGAAGTACATCAGGAGAATCCAGTTCCTATTGAAATACAGTGACAGCACTGCTTTCATCAGAAATCTGCCTATGGAGAAGATGTTTCCCTGCCACTTTCACTCTCTTCCCATACGTGGTGGTATAGTGGTTTAAGCATTTGACTAAGATGGATGTGAGAAACTTTGGTTCAAGCCCTTCTCTCTGCAGATGATTCAAGTCAGCATCTCCAATCCTCAGGCTGGGGTCTACCATGTAGCCCATCAGTGATATTGCAGGAGAGGCTCTTCTCCATTCCTTCCCTGGAAGCTATGCCACTGCACTAAGCAAATGCAAATATTCACATACCACAAAAACAGAAAACCAGAGTGAGAAGGAGCCCCACTGCGGGGCTCAGCAGTGTAGCCTGAGGTTTGACCCCAAAAGAAGGGCTGACCAAGGGCAGGAGCTCAACACAAAAGACTCACTGGCAAAGGTCTGTGACTCTTGCAACCCGGGGGGTGCCAGCAACACTGTCACTGATATAATATATTTTGCTCATCCTCACAATAAGCCTTTAGCCAGCTTTGTCCATAGGACTGCCAATATTATTCAAGTTTTAAGGCTCTTGCTCTCATCACTACCTGATGTCCTATCACCATTCTGTGATGTAAAGGTGCTACATAATTGTGATGTCCTATTGTCAAATGGGATGTACATATTTGAAGACAAGGTGCATTTTGTAAACAGAATACACAAGAACATATCTTGAAAAATCAGATGGTTGTCAAACTGGGACATTGTTTCTCTGAATTCATATACACAGAACAAATGAAATTTTCACAAATGACAGGAGTATTATTCTTCTGTTGCAATTTTATTTTACTCTGAATGAACACTTCAGTTTTGGGATTCCTTTGGGGGGGGGGTGGTGGAATTACATAGAATATTGTTGCCCAGACATCTCTATTTCATTTAAAAGTATATGATAACATAATGATAATTGGCTTGAGGATGCTTGAAGATGAAATATTCCCAGCCCTAAACTCAAAATCATTGATGGATGGAGGCAATTAAATTAGAATAGAGACCTTGTTGAGGGTGTCCAGCTTGAACTAGTCAGAACCTTGTCAGACCAGAAGGGTTTACTGCACTGAGCAAAAAGAGAGCTGCATGTTTCAGTATTGGTTTTGGTAAGTTGGAGTGTTCTGGTATGTGCAGTAAATCATGCTACCTGCCACTGGAGTGGTCAATACAGAAGTCTGGGAATACAGTCCATTCAAAGACACTGTAAAACCAATTACACCGCCAGAAGATCTTAAGAATACTACAAAGATAGACAAGACTGTGCTGCAACGTCTTAAATCTGCACTCCCTAAACATTTACTTCTAATTAATTTTCTTAATTGAGTAACAGTGCACTTCCTAATTACACTGGGGAACCACTCTTGGATTGTAACAGGGTCTTTATCTATTACTCAGATTGTTCTGTCTGTTGCTTTATCGGCATACTCCCTGGCCTAATTTTGTGCTAGCCTTTATGTCTACGAGCAAACTGCTTGGGGAATGCTTGACAGATCCTTCAGCTGATGCAGCTACATCTCCAAGGACCAGATGGATGCCCTTATTCACACTGTGTTACTACTTGAGTAAGTGCCATTGAAATCAGTGAGACTACTGCGGAAACACTTACTGCACAATGTAAGGGCTTTGTGAAGAGCTCATACAAAGAACAGCCAGAGGAGGCTGTTCATTCACAGTGCACAAGCACAGTTTTATTGGTCCTACAATACCCAGGAGCTAGACTGTGGCTTCTTGAGTGCCGTCTAATTTGGGGAGTAACTAAGTCCTTATCAACAGATGGCATGCTCCTGAAACACTGAGCACAATCAGTACCAAAATTAAGCATTTCCATGTGATGCTGACAGAAACTAGCAGCCCCATGTCCCCAGACACCTCCACAACTATCCAGCTATTGTGACAGACATACACAACAGTATAGACAAATATGCAAAGGTAATTACAATCAAGCAGTAACAAGACAGGCAATCCAAAATCCCAGAGTGAAGAGTCTGCTTTTGTTTTTTGAAGGAACATATGTCCCAGCAGTGCCAAATAAATTGGCTGGGCAGTAGTGTGCTTTGTTTTGCCTGGCTATGCATAAGACTGAGGTTAAACGCCTACAACGAATTCCTTGTTTTTTAATGGAACCTACGTGGTTTAAAACAGCCTTGGTGCCTCTGGGTTTCCACCACTACTGGAAAGTAGCTGAAGTCTGTATCCTTTTTGCCCTGTCCTCAAATTTTATTGAAAACTTCTAAAAATTTCATAATAATGTTTGGTAAGTTTTGTAACTCTTTTCCTCCTTTATTTTCAAGTTTTGTAAGACATGACTTCTTAGCCAATGGCTTTATTAGGAGCTCTCCTAAAAACATCTGCTTCACACAAGGAGAAGCAGATGTTCGATATAATATTGAAGTAATAAATTTAAACCTAATCAAAGGAAATCTATTTTACAGAATGTTAACTAAACAGTGGAGCTTATTGTCACTGGATCTTGTTGGTCTACAGTATCGGGCAAGACATGAAAAGAGCTCATATATACGTATGGATGTATGGTTAAAAAAGGATATTCAGTGTTTTAATAATTATTGCTAAAACAGCTTTTGGAAAATTATGAAACCTCATGATTTCAGGCTTTGAGCTGACTTCTAATATTAGAGATAGAGAGCAGACCTACTGTGAAGTTTAAAATATCCCTCTATCAGTGTGCTTACTCTGAAACACTTGGTCTTGGATACTCCGAGACAGTCCATTGGATGGACCACAGGTCAATTCCAGGAGACTGGTGTCTCCTTCACATATCAGCTGGACTCATACTCACCTGCTGTGTGCTTACCACTGGTGCTTTGCTGTTCTCCACTTGCCATTGCTAAGAGCAATGCATTAGCAATGTAAGTTGCTGCTTTGTTGAGCAGAGAGGAGTTGACATGTCATAGAACAGGAAGAACTTGCACCCTCTCAGAAAGATTTCACTTTTCCTCCACCTTTGTTTTCTGCTTTTACTGCATCCTAAACAAAAGCAGCTGAGTAGTAAATAATATGTTTATTCTTTATGAACAGGCTTATAAGGCAACAGAGACCGTGAATTGTACTCTCAAAGCCCTGTTCTGGCCAGTTGTTGAATTTGATAAAATACACATGAACAGTAATAACTATTCTAAAGCAGAGGACAACCTATAAAAGAGTAATTGTCCTTTTCTATAAAATTAAAATCACTTACAATGTACGGGCTTGAAGGCACTAAAATATGTATTAAAAATATTTTGTATAGCCTCAATCTCTGTCAATTGTGAAAAACCTCTCTGGGTCTCAGGCTCTGTCCCAAGACCTCCCTCACAAAGTGCAGCACTTGGACAAGCCACAGCTCTAATTTCCGGATCTGATTACAGTGATGATAATAGTGACTGTAGTTCCCAGATTACCTTAAAAAAAAAATCCCTTTATAAGCCCTCTTTTCCAGAAGCTCTAGAAAATTACTTGTGGGATGGAATAACCTTCCTGTAGAATTTGAAACAGGTGTCCTGATAGAGATCAGTCCCAAAAGGGAAGCATCTGGGTGCCCAAAGGGACAAATATTTCTGTCTGTAAGCATGTTTCTTAGTGATGATGAAAATAAGAGCTGTAATGCTTCCTTTTCATCTAACCTTTTTAACACAATCACATTAGCACATAGCTTCAGCCTCAGTTTTTTCTGTCGTCCATTCCAGCAACCAAGATCTGCGTGACGGATCTGCTTTCAAATTGCATATGACATGTACCAGGTGCTGCATCCATGAACACTGCACAAACAATGAAATCCAAAAATTGCCTTTCAGCATTGCCTGATTAGCACTAGTATAAAACAGCAGCAAGGTCTGCCCAAGCCCGAGGATCAGTCTTGCTCTCTGCAGTGCACTTCAGATCACATTGCCAGTGGCCTTCCCACCATTGTACTTTCTGAGAGTGTAAATGGAGGAAGGCAGGCTGCAAAAGAAAAGGATGGTTGCTGTTAGATTAGGACTTGGGAGACTTGGGCTCATCTCTCTGTTCTAATGCAAATGACTTGCATGATTTTGAGAAAAAGTCATTTAATCTCTTCTGGAGTCCCCATTTCCCATATTTGCTGTCCTTTCTTCTACATCTTGGCACTCCCTTCTACTTGATCTAGGCCTAAACTTCTGCTCAGTCTGCATTACTACACTAGATTCAACTGTCATGCTGATGTAACAGAGGCTGCCATACTGGAAATGCAACACGATGCCAACCCTGCAAGCCCTCTTAAAAATGAAAAGTTCCTCTGCATGCAGACTGGTAGGTCCCCGTGTTTTCTGTTGCCCTTAATACCCATATGAAGTTATATGCTCATTTTCCAAGCAAAAGAGTTGTTAATTTTCTCAGTGACACCCATCAAACTGGTCAGGTGTCCCAGGACACCATGATGAATTGGGCTTCCACCAAACAAAATAGGTACTGGTACTGGTTTTACTTTTCAGCCTAGACCATGAGTGGCATCTTTGCTTTAAGTGACTTTGCAAAGTATAAATGTTTGGAAACTCAGTAAATGACTCCCCTGGTGTTATAGAAGGGCAATAAAATCTGGACCATACTTTTCTGGGTTTATAGGAGTGAGAGGAATAAAAGGCAATAAAATGTGAGTTATCACTGAAGTCATAAGTTTGACTCTAAAAGCCAGATCAGCTGATAAAACAGTTCATTCTTTCCAGTTCTGATTAGGAGGATGCTTTAATCCTAAAAGCATCCTTGCTGAATTTACTCACATGTGCCAGTGCCCATGGTTATCTCTAGAAACAATAAGAATGATTCATTTCAGCTTTGGACATGAGTTGAACTACAAGGACCACGACTCACTGCATGGGATAGAGTCGAGGGGATATCACCAGTTCATACCCAGATGAAGGAGTATGACTTGTTTCAAAAGCAATTTCAAGGCTAGAAGTGTTTAATTGCAGAGATCCAGTGAGTACTCGTGCATGGCAGGAGTATTAAAATGGTAATGTGCCAGCTCCTTTTGGCAGGGCCTGGACATATCTCAGTAGAGTTTTTTTTCTGGAAGTTTTCTTTCCTGCTGGGTTGCTCCCAAACAGAGGAAAGCTCCAGCTCCCCGGGACTCTGCTGTAACGTGCTGCTGAGTGCTTCCTGCTGTCTGGGAGCCTGCACGAGGACCCAGCTGCATGGTGGCACTGGAGAGAGATGGGCTGCCTCAGAGTTCAGAACAAGCTAGGTGTGAGTACCAGAGGAGAATTGATCTGAAAGACCTTTACAGGAATGTCCACCCTATGTTTAAAGTTACTGTGCTGAGATATGAGGAATGTGGCCAGAAAGAGCCAAAGACATATGAATGACTGAGGGGTATTATAAGTATTTCTTATCCCAGAGAGACTTCTGAGTGATTCAGTCTGATCTATCCTGACTGAAATGTTCTTGTTTGGGTTGTTCAAATTCTAATTATCTCTATTTCTTTCATACATGTGTAATACATGATGTCTATTTCTGTTCTGAATGCAGTACTTTCTCTCTCTAAACTGACATGGACAGATTGCAAAAGGTACAAGGTACTGATTTTGTTGATGTTGAACTATAAATTAGAGCTAACTTCTTAGCCACTTGTAAATATATCTGTGAATTTGTTTTAAAATAGAATTTGAAACTTACTGAAATTATAGGTACCTTTTCAGATAATAACATAAAGCTTATGATAACTGAATTTGAGTATAGTAGGTAAACATCTATTTTTCTCTTCCGGAAAAAAAAAAAGGCATGAAAATGATAGGGGGATTAAAGATGCCAAAAAAGATATTTAGAATAAAGTATTGCCCATGGCTAAGAGTGCTCCTGACTTTGGATTCAGTACAGCCATGCTGCCAGTGACTTCTACCCATGCCTGCTTGCTGGAGCTTTTTTTACAGAGGCTCTTCAGTGCAGTATGGAGCTGTCAGCATAATACTGACCTCAGGCAAGGACAAGGTGATATAGGCATCCCTAGCCAAGTCCTCCAGTTCTGCACCCCATGGCAAGGAGCCTGAGCTGGAAAGATGTCGTCCAGGCTCCTTCCCAGAAGGACCTGTGGTCCTATGGGCAGACAGCTTGGGATGTGAAGGCAGATGAGCTGCTAGAAATTCAGGTGCAAGGTACTGAGGAGTGTTATTAGACTGTCTAAGGATTATAGTGTTGTGTTTTATAAGCAGTTAAATGTCACAATGAAAAATGTTTACATTTTGAAGGATAAACAGAATCTTTTTTTATTGCTGTTTTGAATCCTATGCTTTTGCTGTGCCCCAAGGCCAACATTTCATATCATTAGCATATTCATTTCTTGGTCTGTTTTTATTTATTTATTTATTTTGCTTATTTGATAAACATCAAGTGTATCTGACCTAAGCAACACAAGATGCAGTTCAGTTGGGTAATTTTAATGAACTCTGGGAGGCTGGAAGACAAAATCAGGAAGTATTTGAAGACAGTACTTGTATTTTACACTGTGTTGTGGCAGCTGAAATTAAGTTCTGATTAATATTGTTCACAGCCGGTAATAAGTGATTGTACTGAATTTGATTGTTGGTAGTTTTTCAATACATACCGTGAGTCAAACAAGTAAAAGACCAAGGAGGTATGGCCAAGGGGTGTGATGGGAAGGAAAGAGGGAGAGGGTATTAATGTGTTACATGTGGAGTGTACATGCCCACTATTTAACCACAGTTCTTTCCTATTCCATACCCTCAGGCATCCTGAAGCTAATAACCTTGTCATCTGGAGAGATAACGTAACACAGATTATTACAGTTTCACTAAATAAGTAATTTTAAATTAATTATATTGCATCCTCATAAGACCAGCTCTGGTTGACTCCTCATTTCTCTTGAATTATTTTGTCAGGATTGAATAGATTTATTTTACAGAGAAAGCTGGGTGTGCTTGTACAACAGCTGATGCTGAGTGTCTTTCTAGGGCAGAAAAAGAAGAGTGCCTGTGACTGTGTTTATATTGTGACACAGTCCATGTCATCTCTATGTAGTTATGCTCCAAAGCAGTTCCCTTGACTATTTCAGTAAGCCCAGAGTCTGCTGGTTGACAAAGCAGTCCCTTTATTTTGTTTTTCCAGGGATATAAATGGCACTGACAAGTTCCAGAGAGGAGGGTTGGAGTAAAAGGCTCTTAGCCTACCTCCGTAACAGCTACTTGAGAAACATTTCCTCAAAATTATTTTTTTTTTCCTTTGGCCAACAGTGCCTCTGTGTTGAAACGGATCTGTAAATCCATTCCACTACTTTAAAAGAGGAGTGGCCAGCAGGTTGAGGGAGGTGATTGTCCACCTTTGCTCTGCCCTTGTGAGGCCCCACTGGAGTACTGCATCCAAGTCTGGGGTCCCCAGCACAAGAAGGATGTGGAGCTGTTAGATCAGGTCCCGGGGAGGGCCACGAAGATGATCAGAGGGCTGGAGCACCTCTTCTATGAAGAAAGGCTGAGAGAGCTAGGGCTGTTCAGTCTGGAGAAGAGGAGATTCCAGGAAGACCTAATCACAGCTTTTTAATACTTAAAAGGAGCTTACAAAAAAGATGGAGAACAACTTTTTGCTCGGGCAGATAATGATAGGACAAGGGGGAATGGTTTTAAACTAAAACAGGGGAGATTTATTTTAGAGGTTAGAAGGAAATTCTTTACTCAGAGGGTGGTGAGGCACTGGCACAGGTTGCCCAGAGAGGTTGTGGATGCCCATCCCTGGTGGTGTTCAAAATCAGGCTGGACAAAGCCCTGGGCAACCTGATCTAGTGGGTGGCATCCCTGCCTGTGGCAGGGGAGTTGAAACAAAGTGATCTTTAAGGTGCCTTCCAACCTAAGTTGTTGTATGATTCTATGATTCTATGATATTCAGTGTCAGAGTAGAGATGAAGCAGGATGGGAATTTCAATGGTTTCATTCAAATTTTTTTCCTCAGAGACTGAGTTTATGAGAAAAAAATGTTTGAAATCCAAACATGGAATTGGAAACTTATTTTCAAGCAATAAAAAATAATAATAATAATAAAAAAAACCTCATGATTTTGGCTTTTTAAACTTGGTTTAGAATAATGGAGAAGTGGGGATATTCAAAGTGATGGTAATTCTCTTGGGGCAGCAAAAAAGTCTTTGGCCTTGGCATGCTACAAATGGGCCACAAATCTGGTTTTGGAAATGTCTAGTTGAATATTCACTCTGGAGATCCTCCTGGTCCACTTATAATTAAATGCGCTCAGGGACATATATGGCAGATCATTACAACACTTGTGAAGGAGTAGTTGTTAAACTTTTGAGTTTTGATAAGACTTGGGTAGAGTGTTACTTAGAAATGGAATCTGGGATTGCTACATGTGCTGCAAATATTTCTCTATATTTTTAGTCTATCTCTTCTTGGGAAGACAAAAGACAGGCTGCTCATGGCTTGGATGGGCATATGCTTTGCTGGGTTAAAAAATGTTTGGGTGGCCAGGCCCAAAGAGTTATGGTGAATGGAGTTAAATCCAGTTGGAGGCCAGACAAAAGTGCTGTTTCTTGTGGCTCAGTACTGGGGCCAGTTCTCTTTAATATCTTTATCAATGATGTTGACGAAGGGATCAAGTACACCCTCAGTAAGTTTGCAGACAACACCAAGTTGTGTGGGAGTGTTGATCTGCTTAAGGGCAGGAGGGCACTACAGAGGGATCAGGATAGGCTGGACTGATGGACCGAGCCAACTGTATGAAGTTCAACAAGGCCAAGTGCTGGGTCCTGCACATGCGGCATGACAACCCCATGCAATGCTACAGGCTGGGGGAAGAGTAGCTGGAAAGCTGCCCAGTGGAAAGGGACCTGGGGGTTCTGGTCAATAGGCAGCTGAATATGAGCCAGCAGTGTGCTCAGGTGGCCAAGAAGGCCAACAGCATCCTGGCTTGTATCAGGAATAGTGTGGCCAGCAGGACTAAGGAAGTGATTGTCCCCCTGTACTCAGCTCTGGTGAGGCCTCATCTCAAATACTGTGTTCAGTTTTGGGACCTTTATTACAAGAAGGACATTAAGGTGCTGAAGCATGTCCAGAGAAAGACAACAAAGCTGGTGACGGGTCTAGAGAACAAGTCTTATGAGGAGTGGCTGAGGGAACTGGGGTTGTTTAGCCTGGATAAAAGGAGGCTCAAGGGAGACCTTAGCACTGTTACAACTACCTCAAAGTAGGTTGCAGCAAGGTGGAATTCAGTCTCTTCTTCCAAGCAACAAGCAATAGGACAAGAAGAAATGTCCTCAAGTTGTGCCTGGAGAGGTTTAGGTTGGATATTAGGAAAAATTTCTTCACTGAATGGGTTGTGAAGCGTTGGAACTGGCTGCCCAGGGAAGTGGTTGAGTCACCATCCCTGGAGATATTTAAAAGATATGTAGATGTGCTGCTTGGCTTTAGCGTTAGACTTGGCAGTGCTACGTTAACAGTTAGACTTGATGATCTCAGAGGTCTTTCCAACCTAAATGATTCTATGATTCTAA
The DNA here is from genome assembly GCF_013377495.2 of Cygnus atratus. Lineage (NCBI taxonomy): Eukaryota > Metazoa > Chordata > Aves > Anseriformes > Anatidae > Cygnus > Cygnus atratus. The sequence continues at coordinate 97,918,922 of NC_066364.1, forward strand.
ATGAGTTAGAAGCACTTTTCCATGACGAAGGAAAAGACAAGCCAAGGAATCCCATGCACCAAAAAAAAAAAAGAAAAAAAAAAAAGAAAAAAAAAAGAGCTAAGCTGAGAATTCAGTTGTTTGGTGGGAGCTGAGGAATGTGTGTACCAGCACTTCCTACTCCCAGCAGTGGTCTAGCCAGGATGACAAGGCTAAGCCTCCTGAGGTAGAGGAGCATTTGCCTTCTCTGAAGTATTTATAGAACGTCACTCACCAACAGATACAATATACAGGATTTTCTCACCAAATATACAGTGTTCTCTAAGATACTGTGTCCTGCATTCAGTTAAGGAGCAAAGACAATTTCTAAGTGCTCTGCAAGGTGCTGAACTATGTTATTATGAAATAAATATGACCAGTTGTAAACTAGTGTTGAAACTAGTGGTACCAACGGAGGCAAGTAGATGCCATCACAGACTACTTGTGAAACATTGCATTACAACAATCCTTTTGGTCATTCTTTGGATCCATGCTAAGAAAGACTTTCTCTCTTCAGATCATTAGCTGCATTCAATGAGGGGCTCCGAGGGAAACACAAGGGTAACTAATATCCCTTCTTGCAGATACTTTTCTTTGAAGAAGAAAAGGGATAAGCAGAGCTCAGAACACACAGTCACTCTGAAGGAGTTGCAGGAATCACCAAATTCCTCGGGATGTGTTTCTTCGCAACAGTTACATTTTCACTTTAGGAAAATGAAACATCTGATTAGCACTATTTTATCGCTTGTAGTATGAGAGATCTCCCCTCTCAACAGCTGTTTACTTTATAGTTCCTTCCAGTAAAATTTGCATCTGCTTAAGATAACTGAGCCTAATGATTTAATTGGCACCTGCCATTAGATGTTCTCAAAAAGTTTGATCTGAATTCCAGGTTGATAGTAGCAAGACTGAAGTATAGAATTGAGTCTCTAGTTGACGGGAATATGTTTCAGTGTCTCCCCTGAAGGAATTTGGTTATGATTAATGTGGTCATGGATGTATAACAGCTGACAAAGAACAACGATGGCTTACAGGAGGGAAAATGGTTATTTGCCATCAGAATTAAATTGCTATCTTTATTGCCTAGACCAAGTATGAAAAATCCCTGTGTTACGCAGACATAATAGAGAGATACATGGCCTACAGCAAGGAAATGCTGGCAAAAGGAAGTGTTTGTTTTTGGGTTTCTTTTTAATAAGACTGACTTTCTCCAGGCAACGTTACTGCACACTTTACTCATTCCATCTCTGTGTATTGTGTTAGTTAAGAGGCACGTCCACAGAGGTATTGAATGGTTGACTAAGCCCAGACTACTTGTAAGTAAAGACTACTTTTACATTGAGGTTGGGGAAACATTATCAAGATAATATGCTTTTATCAAAGCCCCTGAAGTTACACAATGCTGTTAGTAAACCAAGAAGTTCTCAACTCTTATATCACCTTGATTTTGAGTACATGGGAGGCCTGGGCTGTCCAAAGCAGAAACTGCAACAGTACTAGGAGCTGGTCTAACTTGTGTTCTAGCTCACATAATCCCGCAGCTTCCTGTGTCAGGAAAAGAGATGAAAGAGAGTTACTGTAACCCTCAACTCTCATTTCTACTCTCTAGTTGCTAACAAATGTTTGGGACAGTCCCCAAACGTCTCTTTTTCAGAGTACATTGAGGTACTACATGATCGAAGCTGATGCTTTGTGTCCTGTCAGAGGGGTGAACGAAGACAATGCATTTGTCAAGGAACTAATTTAAAATGTATGTTTTTTCCACAGAGGGAGAGTAGCTTTGGCTGTAGCATTACAGAGGCACTATCTTATTGTTCTTCACTCTAGACTGTATAGGTTTCATTATTTTATTTATTTATTTGTTTATTTACTTTTTCCAAATAGGATTTTTGCTATATCAGCCTTTGCTGAGACAGACGTAATGCCTCTCAGGGGGACTCCAAACACCGCCCATTCATTAATGTATCTTTGTTTCTTAACAGCAAAACAAGACTTCTTTCTCCACCATATACCAAACTATCAGTGCAACAGCTCTCACTAGCTCTGGGCGCTCCTTGGGAAGTCCTGTTGTACTGGAGAGAATTGTGGGAGGTCTCAGAGGCTTGTGTCTTGGACTGTCTTAACAGCCTACCCCTAGGCAAAACAACACATGGGTGGAAGAGGGTGCCTATTTTAAAGGCACTGTACAAAATGCTGCATACAACCTCTCAGGTTTCATGAGCTTGTCTTAAAACTAGGACTGTATTTGGATCTTATTGCAGTAAAGAGAGGGAGCTGAGGCTAGATGAAGGAAGACTTGTTCTCCTAAAGCTCAGTGGAATTTACTTTGGGAGTATTGTTCAGAGGATACATCCTGGCTGCTCAGAAGTGGTTAGTGTCACAAATAAATGACAGTTAAATTGAGAAGAAGAAAAATGAGAAAAACAAGTGTAAGGAATAATAATTGGAAGGTGAAAATCCCTAAGGAAAATATAAACTATAGTGTATGTGAAGTATAGCACAATGTTTACGGTCAGAGTAATTCTGTTTTCAGGCCACATCATTGTCAGTATTAAGAATAAAATGAAGAGATAATGCAAATAGTCTTGACAGTCTATTTTCATTTCAGTCTTGGTATAAATGCTTGTAATATCACTGTCATTTGAGTACCTCCTGTTTAGATCAGATCCACTTCTACCTCATTGTTTCTGTCCTTTTGCCATTTCCACAACACAAGCCTATTGGGACCTTGAGCAAATCTCCCCCTGCATCTCTGTCCCCTTTCTGTAAAATGTAGGCAATAGCAATAAGTCTGCAAGGAAAAAATGCATTGGAGAACATTATGATAGTGAGAACTGTGAATATATCTTATATAAATATCTTCTCTGGTGAATTCAGGTTTAAAATGGCTACAAAAATAGGTTGATCTAAAATTCCTGGTCCAATTGCTTCTGGCTTTTTGGGGTATTTCAAAATCAGATTCCAATGAAAGACACTGCAGGAATATGCAATGCAATGTGTTTGAGGGCTCACACATACTGGTTCACATCAGTGCCCTTTAGTATGTAGGTCTGGCTGCTGGTCAAAGACTCCCTTCATCCAAGCTCAAATTAAGTTCATGTTGTTCAGAAAAGCCTGCTCTGCATGCATCTGGTGCTTTTCCTCTATTGTTTAGACTAATGAGGACAGAGTCCTCATATCTTGTTAAATGTTTGTTGTAGTGTTCATAGTCACTTTCTTGGAAAAGCTTGACAAAGAGCTCCCCAAATTAGAGCCAAGCACACAAGCATTTCCATAACAGTTTTAGATGTGACAGGTACCCTGAATTTATTACTATATTTGATAAGAAAATGGAAGCCTACATTCACAGAAGTGCTAAATACTACCACCTGGCAGGAAAAAGGTCACCTTCCTCTTTCCTCAAATGATGAAGTCCCTATTGATTACACAGAGAGCTGCAATAGGAAGATTTCATTCAGTTTGCACAGAATGACTAAACTAAATACTTTGTTGTTTACAGAAATGCTATTTTAAGTGGGATCTTAAATATATACATATATTTCTTGGGAGCTGCATTATGTTCTTTCCCGTTGATGGGAAGGTAATGCTCCAGACTCAAAGTGAACCACTACCAGGATGCACTTAATTGTTCCTTGTCCCAGGCACCAGCAATAAGAGAAAACACCCTGTAAATATCACTGCTTTCTTGCCTCTGGGAACATACAGTCAAATCTAGACACGGCAAGGGGAAAAAAAGCACTTAACAGGAGTAGAGCTATGATGATGATGAGAGCTGGGAACCTCAAATCTCCAAGCTTGTGCTTTTGCACAGTCCTCAGGCTAGTACTGGATGAATACAAAAAACATGTATTCTGATTTTCTGTTATTTTTTACCCATTATGCGCTTTGTATGAATGAAATGAGTGTCCACAGCAGTGGAGAACTATGCCCTAACAGAGACCACCAGTGCAAAGATAGACTTTGAAAACAGGAAGCAAGAGATTTTCTAGCATGAAGGTGAGGAACTGATGTATGAATAAGGCTTTCCCTTGAGAAAGAAGAAATTACTTTTGCCTATGGCAAGCAATCAGAAGGATTTATCTGGTAGATCAATAGGAGATGGCTGCATGAAATTAAATGAGAGGTATGTGAGAATTTGATTGAATAAGATGGAGTAACCAGTGATGGTTAGAACAGTTGCAGCGGGAAAAAACCTTCACAGCAGCATTTTGCAAAATGTGTGTGCAGACAAGGAGAAAAGGGAGAGAGGGTTGTGTTTCTCTTTCTGTTAGATCTAAGGTTTTGTTTTGGTTTGGTTTTGTCTTCACATCAGGGGATCTGCTGAAACCTCTGTGTCTGAACATGAAGAGGTTTTCATTGAAATGCCGTATACTTTTGAAGGAAAACCAAAGCATAGCCTTATATTTACTGATCTGGTAAAAAGCATAGGAAAAACAGATTTTGAGAATGGCCGTGGCAACCAGACAAGATACAAAGAATTTCCAAATCCCAGTAGCCCAATGGGTAATAATGGTGGGGGTGTTTTCATGCAGTAATTTGTATTCAAAGTCTGAATATTATACAGAGATTGTTTCTTGCACCTGGAATTCAGAACAGGCCCACTATAAATATGCAGCTGAAAGTTAACAAAAATATGTGATCTCTTATCACTTTAATATGTGACATGAGTCAATTCAAGGTTTAATATTCTCCAAATTATAAAGAGCAATCTACAAGAGGAAGTGAAAATTTCAAAGGTGGGTAAAGAAGGATTATTCACTCTTTCTTATAACACAGAAATTAGGGTGAGACATTAAATTATTAATCAAAATAATTGAAAGAAGAACATCTGCACACAATACATAATTAAATTTTGCACCTCCTTTCCACAGGATGTTTTGGATATCACAAGGAAAAATGGGCTGAAGAAGCAATTATACATAGTCAGGGAAGAAAGGTCTCTCATGAGCCATTAAGCTCTGGGAAGCAGGAAAAGCATCCAGAAATCCCTAAACTAGTGACTGTCGGTTGAGAGAGGATAGAGTAGGGGAAGGAGCATGCTGTGCTTATCCTGTTCTTTATGCTCTTTTCCTGCACATCTTTTACTGCTCAGACTCAGAGACAGGATGCTGAGCTAAATGAACCTTTGGTATGACCCTGTGTGGCTATCCTCATGAATTATACAAAACACAATTCCATACATGCTTTGGATACAATTCACATTCATGCAGAGCACTGGCTTCTGGCCTTGCAAATTTTACTGAATATTTACAGTGAGAATTTAAGTAGAAACTAAGTGGCTGAGTTGATGTGTTCACATGATCCCCTTTCACTCCACCTGGAATTACATACTGCCTCTTCTGTCACTGTTTTTTGGCTTGGGTGTAATTTGATACACAATTAGTCAAACATCCTCTCCTGCGATATCTGTCCTGTTGTGTTCAATTAGCATTGAATAAGGGAATACATTCTGAGGCTTGAATCTCGAGGATTCCTGTCAATTTGCATTGACATCATACTTACAAGAAAGTAGCAGACAGCTCCAGCTGGAATTGAGTGTTAGCAGCTACAGAGGCAGCCCCACACCAGCCCACAGATGGTCCATTTCTTGCTCACATTCTTGGCTATGCCTGCCTAGAGTGTCCTTCTGTTTTCGCATAAATCTTATGTAAATTATTAAATGTATTTTCATGTCCAGAAATACAGTTCTTAATGTTTCAGATGTGGGCTAAGACCACAAGCAAAGTTCTTAGATATATTTTAATCTGTGACCCACGGGAAGGAAAAGCATCAGATTCTTAGTTATATACAGGACATTTTATTCTTGTTAGGGAACAGGGGGCCAGCTGGTGGGAGGCTGAACTGATGCTGTTTCCAGAGTGGCTGGACTGCCTGAGAACAAACTGTGCTTGAAGAAGGGACAACTTGAATTTGCAGTTTGCTTCTAATTATGTTGTGATTCTCCAAAAAATCCTGCTTCCTGGTAATGAGTTTTACTCCACATTAAATGAGTAGCTGGGTGATTTATAAGCTCTTGCAGAAATTATTTCCTGAAAAAATACAAAAGCCCTCCAAAATCCACCTACAACCAGAACAATGTTTTCTGGGGGATCACAAGAAGAGGTCATTGTTTTGGTGCTCAGAGCTCATGTGTTGGAAATGCTAACAGATGCTGTCTTTTCTTAGCTTTGTAAAGCCACTTAGCTGTGTTCTGGAAGTAATTGGCTCTTAGTACTCTGGCTAATCAGTTCCCTTCTTGGTTTACCCTGAGCTAATTAACTCTCATCTCTTCAAACTATTCCCAGTGCAGCTGATCACCTAAAGATCTCCGGTCTCTGTGCAGCAGCTGCTGTCCATTGCTGATAAGGTGGGACGTTGTCCATCACAAGATGTCTTCCAAAACAGAACTGGATCAAAGCACTGTATGGTGCCAAAATATTGCACCAAATAACAGCTTTTTCTGTAGCTGCAATTTTTTGCTCTCCAAGGGAAACAGTTTACAATTCTGGATGCTCTTTTTCTATTATAGAGGCTGCAACATGTTACCAGGAAACAAGACTCTATGCACATGGGACAGCTCAGCTTGATCAAGTGTCTTTGGCCTTCAGTGGCTGATGATCAGTGTGTGGTAGAAGGCTACAACACTACATAGGGTGCAGAATGCAACATCATTTTCAAAGCATGAACAGCATCCCTGGGTTAAATATTATTGTGATCCTCTGTACCTCTTCAACAATGGCAGGCAAGCAAACACCAGTTATTTTATACTAAAAGATATAATGAAGTGCAGTGTTCTTTGGAAAAGAGAGACCCAAAGCCATTCAATGAGTTTGGGTGAGCATGCTTATGAACACCACCCCAGGGGTTATGTATCTCCAGTGTCAGTTGTGAATGGGTCACCATCAGTTCCCCAAAATATTCAAGAGTTACAGAGAAGCTGAAGAAGTTCTTTGTCCAGGAAGTTTTTGCTAGTCTTGCTCTCTCTGATCCTAAAACAGAAACTGTAACGTGCCTGTGTTGTTACTTGTACCTCAGTTCTAAGCCGGAGGCTCAGTGTCAGGTAAGTGAAGAAGCAAGGAAATACTGTCTGAAGTTGTTTCCTTGTGAAAGGGTACTCAAATGATGTCCATTCAGGAGACTCAGTTTCTCTCTCCACCCAGCTGGCTGTGAGAATCCCTTGTTATCTTTTCATGTTACCTTTGGTTACCTTTGCCCAGCATTAAAATCTTCAACATTAGAGTCTCCAGCACTGGAATCAGTTTCTGTTAAATTCCTGACACTGAATACAAACTTTCAGAAAAGGCCCTTCCTCTCCAAACCATCCCAAAACTAAGATCTGAATGGGCTGCTGCAATCAGAAGTGTTTGAAATTTGTCTCTGGATCTGAGTATTGCAGCATGGCCTGCAAAACTGTCCAGTATTAACTTTCCAGATGGCAAGCTGAGGAGACATGCTTCAAAAGGTACAGTGAGATTTTAATTAATGGACACCAACCTTTAGGAGCTAGGTGTAGCAATCTATTTACTGTGCCAGACATCACAAATACCTTAAGAAACTGCAGGCACTAGCTGGAGTGTTTGAAAACACTTTTTTTTTTTTTTTTTTTTTTTTGAGAGGTGGACATTTTTCTAATTAGATTTCATCTATCTACTTTGGATTTGAAATGCTGTTTATCTGCTTTTCACTCAAGTATTCCTGCACCTTCTTGCAGGGCACTTCAAGATGCTTAGATGGTTTCCCAGTATAGATTGATCAGTCTCCAAATCTGTCTTCCAGACTTACTTGTCCAAGGACATGCATAGGAAGTTAATCAACTGATTTAGGTGAAACTAATTAAGGAATGTGAGTTGACAGTTAAATGGAAATAAGCTTTTAATCTTATATTTATATTTTCTTGCTTACATCCTTCCATTTTATGTAATCTAAATTTTCAGTCATGAAAATTATTCTTCTGCATGGAGCTTCATGAAGCCAATTAGGTTTTAATTATGAACTTGCAAATACTCTGCTGTTTCCATGTCTGTGTATCTTGGCTATGACATGAAGATGTTTATATTATGTTGTCACTTTCTCTTGTCATTACAAGTTTCCTAGATGTTCAAATGAAGAATTGTTCTTGGCTACTTTTTGAGTCAGACTCCCAGTGAAACCTCAGACACCCAGGACACTACTGGTAGTTTCTATGACAAATAAAAGGGTTGTGTCAGGTTTCTTGTTCAGAGTGAATAAGCATTTTCCTCATGTTTGATATGGCCAGGGTATGTCCACATAGAATTATAGAATCATTTAGTTTGGAAAAGACCTCTAAGACCATCAAGTACAACTATTATATATTCTGGTGGGGGTGAACATGAGGTAACTTGTCCAGTGTTCAGAGTTGTCTGAAAGCCTGGGTTAATGAAACAGGCCTGGATTATTAATTTCTGCTCAGAGATAACACTATGGCTCTACACTTCCTGATCAGCTTGGAGCATGGCTAGAGCAGGTTCGTTTCTGCTTAACTGAGGACCACACATGTACCACACACGTACTGTCCCGGTTCACGGTGGTATTCTCCATAATTGCTGATGCTCTACTCTGTTCTCTTTTGTGATAGAAGCAGCAGCCAGGCTATCTGGTGGAGTGGTGTGGCCTGACTCCCACCTTTAGGAACAGCCACATCCTCTCGAGCAGGCCAACATAATAAATTGTTCAGAGGTTGCTTTACTTCACTCTGTTCTCTGAGCCTATCCAAAGATGCCTCTTACTCCACATCTTCCAGACACATCAACTACAAGTTTCCCAAGGTGAGTGACTCTTTTTCTTAGGGTTTTGCTTATAGAAGCATCCAAACCACAAGGAAGCTGTGGGGAGTACATAAGTCTGTCTGTAAGTTCTGGGTTGCATGCCAGGTCTAGTTATCAATGTCAGAGAGGAGTGAGAATTTCTGCAATTGAGCCCAATCCCACTTGTTGAACACCCACAAGGAGGCAATGAGCTCTTTGAAGTATTTGCTTCACAGTGAACTGTTCCACTGATGTAATTTACCCTGCACATTAACTACACAACCCTTGAAGAATGCAGCCCTGCTAATTTGATAACATGAAGTACATGTTTCATCATGGATGCATATTTCCCAGATAAAGGTGATAAAGATATAATCTGCACCATGTCATGACATGAAACGGCCACCTGCTCCAGTTACATCTAGTTCCTTTGAAATTGCTGGAGGCAGAATCAAATGTGGCATTAGAGACCATTATAGAACAACCCCAGAACAGTAACTAGCTAGAAGGATCTGAATGGAGAAGATTACCACAGTCATTTAGTACCACCCACCAACCTTTGCCCAGAGAGACATGATCTATGGTGAGGGCCAGAGGATAATTAGATTTTTTGCCTTTGCAACTTCTGGATTGTTATGACTCAGCATGGCCAATTCAGCTGAACTGAGTTCCCCTGCTGTTCAGGGATTCGACTAAAGAAAACTCATTATATAAATGCAAAGTAAAATACATTATCAATTGATACACCAGCCTTTTCCACAATGAAAAGGAATTAATAATTTGTTAGCTCATCCAGTTGTCTTTGTATTTAAATGGTTGCAACAAACAACTTTCCTGTTATAAAAAACAAATTCATTTAACTGTACCAGTTTGGAATTGCCTATTTGTTCTATTTAAATATAAAAGTCTTGTTCTGTGCGACAAAATTCAGTCATAAAGATTTTGAAAGGAAATAAATGGTCTGAGTACTGAGCTAATCAAATTACCTGCTGTAACATAGAAAAACATTCATATACACAGTGAGTATCCTTGTAACTGTGGGAACTGTGATACACACCACACGAAACTGGAGACTTACCTCCTAGTCTAGCAAAGTTGCAGGGCATTAACAAGGAGAAAATGGAGATCTCATCACAAGGGAAAATACAATCTTCATTATTTACTGTAGAAAAAATATTAAATATGAAGAGGGGATAAAGTTAAAATTTTCCAAAATTTCTAGTGATCTTGTATGTCTTTAAATTTTGGTTATTTTAACTGAGACACCTAGAAAATATCTTATTCTCTTCCTATTTTTTTTCCTTTTGTTTTGTTTTCATTTTGCTATTATTTATGTAAGACAGTGTAGACAGCTTGCTAGCTACTGTCTCACAATCAATGCATGCCATACTACTTGGTAGATGATGACATACCCATTTTGTTGAGACAGATTGGATTCACCAGTAACTATACCTGAAACAAGACATAAACCCAAATATTGCTGCACAACAATACAGTCCCATACTTTGTTTTCAGTATCAAACTTACCATTCCACAGTTAAGTTTGTTCATTTTCCTATGACACTAAAGTACTTTCAACACTTTATCTCAAGATTCTGTGTTTGTAGAGAAGATGAGCATAGTGAGCTGATGTCAGACCTGGTATCTTTAAAGCATTATTCTGTGCTGTTTTCATCAGAAACCATTTCATCATCTCTATGAGAAGCACATAACTGTTCCTTCCATAGCTTTCTTTCTCATCAGAGCCAAACTTTCAAAAGAGCAAGACATTTTTGCAAGACATAAATATAAACACTGCAATGGGGTTTGGTTTTAATGGATTTCCTCCTCCTTCAGTATGAATAGGATTGCAGGCTATTTCTCCCACAAATACTGTACAGTGGTCAAGTAGTTCTTCCATCATGCACAGAAACTTCTATTTTAATAGTGGCTATGCACAGTCATTAACTTTCCTATTCATAAATCTAGCAAATCATTTGTGGCATGAAGCCTTTTTTTAGATGCGTTGTACATGGAAATGCTTACTCATAGATCCTCTGAGGAGTCAGCAGGCTCTCAGACTTCCTCAGTACCCTCAGTGGCAATGTGCCACAGTCTTCTTGCTTTTCTCTTCACAGCTGGAGTATTCCCTCAAATCCTTAAATAGGTTAATACATCCTTACAGAAACATAATATAAATTAATTACTGCAGTTTTTGGTACACAAAGCTAGCAGCAAACTTTCCAGTGGAGAGTAGGGCTAGTCTAAATGCCAAGAGGATTCAGACAGAAAGAGAGAGAGAGTCTCAAGGCATTAACCAGTTCAGCTTCTCAGAATGCAGAAATTTTGTTTTAGAACTATTGACAAAAAAAAAAAAAGACACGTGAAAACCAAAAAGATAAGAAATTATGATGACTCCTGAATGATTGTCATATGTGGAAATGTAATGAAACAGCCAGAGGTAATACAGACATTGAAAGGCTGGGAAGAAAGACGTTTAGATCAAGAGATGTATGATACTGTCTTCCACATGCCTAGAACTATGCTCTGTACAAAGGAGCAGCATTCATAGTGCTGTCACAATAGCACTAGTTTCACTTCAATTCTGATTAAGCAATGTCTTGAATGGCTTTAAAGATGGAGCGATACAAAGTAGCTTGCTTCTGATCTTCATACTGGAGAGAAAATCAAGAATCACTCTGTCAGAGATTAGAGTTACTCCAATGGAAAATTAGCACTAAACCATCACTGATCCTTATAATTATTTTCCTTCACTGCAAGAGTTTTCTCTAATATTAACAACGTCATTTTTAGGCTCTTCAAATCAAGTATTTGAGCATAATTTAAAATAAATGAGGATTCCACGAGGCAAAATTGACTTCCATTGTCTCACAGATCAGCTTTCCCAGAGTTTTTAGATATTACATTACTCAACAATTTTAAACAGTATAGCACAACCATGAAAATGATGAGATAAGTGGTAGATATGGGTGACAGTCAAAGAACTACATCGTCTCTAATCCATTTGAGTGTAAATCCACTTATTTCAGGTGTGTAACTCCAGAGAGTGATTCCAACATGAGAAAACAGACCTGAGACTCACTGTACTCCCATTTTTGTTGTCTTCTTTTTAAAGAATTTTTTTTAACAATACGTTACTGGGTAGTCACAGCAAAACACAGATAAGGTGAAACTGTAAATTGTACAGTCATAAAGTTGCTGCTTGAAATGCTGGTATGTATACTTATCTGCGATCAAGCGTAAGAGGCATAATCATCAACATGACTTGTATGAGTATGAACAGGAGATCCTAAAGATTTGTGTAACTATCCTTTTAGTGAAAGGCAAATCCCCATGAATTTCAAAGGACCTGTGATGTAGGTCTCCAGCAGGTAAGTAAAGTTGTCATGGAAAACCTGCCCTTAATTACATCCCAGGGAGAATCATAGAATCATGGAACCATAGAATGGTTTGGGTTGGAAGGGGCCTTAAAGACCATCCAGTTCTAATTTCCCTGCCATGGGCAGGGACACCTTCCACTAGCCCAGGATGCTCAAAACCCCATCCAACCTGGCCTTGAACGCTTCCAGGGATGGGGCATCCACAGCTTCTCTGGGCAACCTGTTCCAGTGCCTCACCACCCTCACAGTAAAGAATTTGTTCCCCAAATCTACTCTAAATCTACTCTCTTTCAGTTTAAAGCCATCCCCCCCTTGTCCTATCACTACACTCTGTGATGAATAGTCCCTCCCCACCTTTCCTGTTGGTACTGGAAGGCCGCCATAAGGTCTCTCAGAAGCCTTCTCTTCCCTAGGTTAAACAACACCACCTTTCTCAGCCTGTCTTCATATTCATCTGATAAACTTCATGGCCTTACTCTGGATCCACTCTAACAGGTCCATGTCCTCCTTGTGCTGGGGACCCAAGAGCTGGACACAGTACTCCAGAATAAGCAAACTTCTGAAGGTGTCTGGACAGAAAACCATCTCTGTAGCAGGACAATGAACCCATTGTATCTTCTTCTGTGCATACTGTTTTTGCACTTAGAACAGCTACAACATGGTTTTCCACTTCCGTTCTACCTCCCTAGTAACTTTTGAAAATACTGGTCAATTTAAAACAAAAAGTGAAAAAGAATTGGAGTTGCCAAAGATAAGGAAGATTCTGTGATTCACATGGCAATCTGAGGCTGAAAAAGGAGGAAAGGCCCTGAATCAATGCTCCCATTTAGCAGCAGGCAAGCAGAATTAATCATTCCAGGTTTTATGTGGCACAGGTGGCAATGGCTGGGATGTTTACAGCCCTGCACTAACACAGCTAGAACTGCCAAAGGAGGTGCCTGGTATGGCAGGGGGCTTAAGGGACATGGACATAACATAAGTCTCCCTGCTTGCAGAACAACTTGTCAATTAATTACAATCATCCTTCGGGGCATTCTGAGAAGCCCATGAATAGTTACGACTAAAGTCAGCATGGCAGCACGTTAGCATTAAATCACTATTGTATATAATCCAGAAGGTAAAACTTCCAAATCTTTTGAAAGGTTTGTTCTTCTGACTACTAATTTAACAATCTTGTAAGCACCTGAGATATAACAGCTTTCTGGCAGAGAAACAGAGAAAAGGCAAAGACAAAAATGTCATGTACTTCTCTGAACCTACTCTACTGTCTAACTTGCATTTCTAATGAATTATGAAAGGTGATATTATTTCTTCCTTTAAGCTAACCTAGGCCCTGACACTCTGATTAAATCTGTACAGAGTCCTGCTCCCTTACATGTACTTTTGTTGGTTATACAGTGCATTTTATGGTAAGATAAAATATATATAATCAGGATTTTCATGTGATGTATATGCTTTATTTTGTTTTCCATGTTCTGGACATGTTTATGTAGATGACTATGATCAGTATTTGCTGAGCACCTTATTTTCAGTTCTCTGCCACATTTCTTGGGCTCAGTTTGAGTTTCTCACTGGTTTTGCAGATCAAAAGAATATTTCTTGGGCTTTGAATAACTGAAGGACTAGTCAGTTGGCTTAACTCATCACAGCTCTGCTCCTCTTGGATGAGGCAGCTCTTAGTTCTGCTTTTCCTATGCTGATAGTTTTCCTCAGGGAATTCATTAAGTGTTGCCTAGAAACACCTGTGTCTCAGAGATGTGAAGTACAGCAAAATAGCCACAGAATCAGGTATGCGAAAAAATAAAAAGCCCATCTGTTGCCACTGAACTAAATTTGTGGAGGTAATTCAAATAAATATATTTGTACTAATCAAAATGCTGCTCAATTATTGTTCTCCTCAAAGGTTTTTAACTATGGCTTGCATCGCCCACGAATTTACTAGTCAACATTACAAATTTAATAAGTGCAAGTGCATTAGTATAATATTATGCTCACTCCTGAATTGGTATAAGTAAAGGTTTTAATTACTAAAATTATGCAGTTACAAAAATAATTTAATAAAATTATTCTTCCCATTTGCATTCATGGGCTCCCTGTATTCAGGCATTATGAGACGTGGTAAATTGCACTGAACTGTGGTAAAAGAGCTCTCAGCAATGTAACTCTGACCAAGGAGTGTGCACATTAATGGCATCAGTCCTGAGCAAAATCGAACCTCAAGAAAGTATATTCGGAGTATTGCAAGGACAATTAAATGTAATGTATGGCTTTTTTTTTTTTTGACGGACCTATGACCTAGGCATAAATAATGTTATTTCACTGTCATAATCTAAGAGGAATAGTTTGTGATTCCAGTGAAGTCCTTAACATACCATGTTTTACATTTCCTTACGCAGAATACGACCCTTGCAGGTGAAGGTTTCTGGATGATTCCTTAGTGTATCTTCTCTAATCTGAACCAATGTCTGTTTATTTCAAAACTAATTATTTCATTATGCTTTCCTTTGCTAAAAAATCTTTGTTGCCTGAATGAGATTGCTAGCTCTTTGGGGCAAAGACCACATGTAATGAGATAATGTTATGTTTCCTAAATAATATATTGGGAAAGAAGTTTGTAAATATAATATTGGCTCAATGTTTTTGTTTCAGTTTCGGGTATAGATGAAATTGTTCTATTTATCCCACATTCGCAACCATAAATAAACTTTTTCCTCAGATTCATCAATAAATGAATCAGCTGAAATCCATCCCGCTACCCAAATTGTCACAAATATTAGTAAAATTATTTCTGACTTGACTAGTACAGACCAAACAAGAACTCCTCTATTCTAGTCAGTTGCAACAAAATTTCACATGTGCAGTTCCTCCTTGCTGCACAAGCTTTGTATACAGAAAGAATTCCATTGTGCTCTGAGGCTCCTACTTCAAAGGCACTTTTTCTAAAAGTTATAATGGTAACTTCCTAACTTAGAACATCCATCCCACACTAAGTCTATCCTGGACCCGGCTGTGACAAATAAAGTTAATTGGACTAGAGGGTAGTGGTCAGCTAGGGAATGGTATTCACTGCTTGCTAATATTCAAAATAGGCAAAAATAGAACAGGCTTTTATACCTCTTTAGAAATTCAGAAGAGCAGGTTTCCTAAAGATGAAGAAAAAACAATGAGACTGATAGAAAAAATGTCATAAAGAGCAAACATGATTGAAAACTGGGAGCTTTTTCAAGAAGAGCTCAATAAATAGCCTAAAAGCTGTGATTCCAATGCCGAGAAAGATGACACAGTTGGCTGAAAGACCTTTCAGAATCTGAAATGATGAAAGCAGCAATTAGGAATAAGACTTGATAAGTGATCAATTAAATGGGAAACGTAACAATCAATTACATAAAATAATTTGTGAAGTGTGGAAAATGGAGAGTGGATGAAAACACACAACAATGAATTCTTTGATGGCTAGGCACAAGGCAGCTTTTATTAGGAGCAAAATATGTGCAGGACAGTGGTAGCTCCCTACAAAGACAACATTGGGGTTGGTGGCTGCCATCACTCAGCACGGAGTAATCACTTTGAAAAGGTGACTCTGCAACTACCTGAGAGGAAGCTGTGGGGAGCTGGGGGTCGGCCTCTTCTCACAGGTAACTCGTGACAGGACTAGAGGGAACGGCCTCAAGTTGCACCAGGGGAGGTTCAGGTTGGAAGTGAGGAGACATTTCTTCTCAGAAAGAGCAGTCAGGCATTGGGACGGGTTGCCCAGGGAGGTGGTGGAGTCACCATCCCTGGGGGTGTTTAAGGAGAGGTTGGACGTGGTGCTTAGGGACATGGTTTAGTGGGTGACATTGGTGGTAGGGGGATGGTTGGACCAGATGATCTTGGAGGTCTTTTCCAACCTTAATGATTCTATGATTCTATACCAGCCGAGCTGCTGTGAACTTATCCTGAACTTCTTGCACCCACCTTCACAGAAATTGAAACTGCTTCTGTTTTGACTTTGTTGGCTTGGTTTGTTGTTGTTTGTGTGTGGTGTTTTGTTTTGTTTTGTTTTGATTTTTTTCTTGCTACTGGAGAATAGGAAATCCAACCTAATCTAGTTTATTCTTCTCTTCAATTCAAGATAGTCGTGCTGTTGCTATGAATGTCAGGGTGGCAATAACATGCAGGAGTGGTGATCATGGTTCTTCTAGATAGCTTTAGACTTGTTATTATCTCAACTGATAATAGCTGACAGATACTGAATTACAAAAATGCAGCACCAAAAAGGAGAATGGATCACATGCAGGGAAAAACCTGAACAAACCTGAAGTGTTGCCTATATACTGGAAGCCAAATGAACAGTTCTCCGAGTTGGCAGAGCTCAGTGGTAACATTGCTGTAGCTGAATTAAGCTATTTCTATGGCTACATAAGAAAGCAGAAAATAAACAAGGAAATGAGAACAGCCAATAACCAAATTCCTGTTTCTTCAAAGGCTCTTAATGTCAAGAACTGTCTAGTACATTTTTCTTTCTGTTTTCTTTCTCCTGGCTGCACTAAAACACACTGTATGGCTGTTACTTTGTATTGTGGATTTTTTTCAAATGTTTTATACTTTTACTGTGTTTTTTATTATATTCATCAGAACAGATGCGGAAGACAGTTAACATCATTCTGTGTAACAATGACTCAGTTATCCTTTTTTATAGCTCTTCTGTGGTTTTGTCGTGAGATGAAGTTAATACAAAACCCTATATCTCTATCAAAAAAACACAGAATTGCATAAATATGCAATGTATAAAATGCAAATAAAATAGTTCTTACCAGAGCCATATTTGACCATGTACCAAGCGTTGCGTAGTTAGGGTTGTGCTTGGTATTTGATTAGGATCCAATATAAAAAATCTCAATAACTTAGAAAACCATTATATGGTGGTAGGAAATTTTGTCATTTTACATTTTTCTTATTCTACTTCCAGGATAGTGAAGATAAAGATATTTGCACTGGAAGGACTCTTAAACAGCAGCTCTATTCTTTCCAGAGCCTTACAAAGAATAGGTGTGAAAACACCTGCTTTGTCTCTTTCCTTCTGTCCTCTCACAGGGACTCCTCTCCAATTCCTCCTTCCTCTTTTCTTGTGTCCTGAAGGAATATTAAGCTGCTCTTTATGGAAGGGAAAAGGTACCGCACAATTTCTTACTTTCTAAGTGGTTAATTAAATACTTTAAGGCAAATGCAGTGTGGGCACACAAGCCCTGCAGTGACACAAGATGCACAAACTCGAACCCCACCCATCAGGCCATGCAGCCCATTTCTTCTGCACCTGGGTGGAAAGCTCAGCTGCTCAGTTTGGACAAGGCAATGCACTTCCCATCTGATTTCAGATATAAAACCTTATCATAAACATCTCTCTGGACCATCACTAGTTTACATGCTCCTGCCAATCAATCATGTGGAGATACACCAAGTCCTAGACAAGCATTAGGTCCCTGCTGCTAAGGCTGAGTGTGCACCCAGAAAAACAGCCCCAGACACCCGGGAAACTTTGCAGCTAGATAGTGAAGTACCTACATGTTAAACAGTGGTGGAGCAGGGATCTGAAGAGTACAGTTTTGAATTTAAGTGCCCGCTGGGGACTTGGTTGTAGTGTAAGACCAGCCAGTGATAGGAATTAATTTGTATCTGTCCCTGTGTGGGTCCCTATTTAATGGGCTGTGCTGCCCACACTAAAGGTCCAGTGAAAGTCAAATGTGCCTCCCTATTCTGCTGTTGGCTGCCTCTGCTGAACTGGTGGAAAAGGTTGGGAGCTGGGATTTGAGAACTTTTGCAGTGGGAAAAGAGATAGGGACAGGCAATTTAATTTACACAGACCAACCTTCTGTGAGTAATGAATTTGTGAGCTAGAGGTGAAAGACACTGGGTCCTCATATTCAGAACTTCAGGTATCATAATACAAAGAAAATTAACTATTTTAAGCATGCTGTGAGCCTAGAAAAATGAATCATGATTTTATACTTAATGGTGATTAATACTGTTCATTTTTAGAACGGTGTTGCAAATCAAATACTGCATTTTGTATTTGCTAACTGATTCTTGTCCAGTGGGATGAAAAGTACTCATAACCGATTTAGATTGTTTCAGGTCCTGGAATTGTTTCACTTATTCTTTTGCTGGAAATTACTCTCTAATAAAAACAAGGGCCAAATATACTCACAGGAGTAGTGGCAAGTATAATTTGGCTATAGGCAGAAAAGTACAAAAGTCTTTGTGTGCTCATCTGAAGAACAGACCCCATAGTATGTGCTGTTCAATTCAGTTCTCTGGTTAGCCAGGTATCATTTTTTTCTGTAATCTCTTCTAAACCACTTTGATGGCAATAAATATAAGTATAATTTTATGTTAATTAAATCATGGTTGTCATCACAGTGATCTTTAGGTTGGAAATTTTCATTAGTTATGTAGGCCAGTGGGAAACAAAAATGTAGTGCATATTCAACCCTTCCTATGATACCATTTCTTTTCTAATAAAATGTAATTAACACTAATTGGTGAAACTACACTGATGTCTCATTATTAATGTTTGTGTATTGGTCCCAGATGTGGTTTTATGGTTGTCAGTGATAATAGTTCAGTGAAGAAAAAAGATTTCTCCTTTCATATTATGTGTCTTTTTCATCAGAGTGCCCTCACATTCAAACAGCAGTGACTATGTTTAGGAATGGGAAAGCTCAGTTGCCAGCACTGAGCATCTGCAGAATTAGGTCTCAACTATTTTAGGGCTGCTTTTCTCAAGCCACCATAATTGTTAGTGGTTCAGAATTTATCAAAATAATTATTCTCCTAATTGCATACCTGTTCTTGAAAGCACACTTATGAGGCAAGCCTCTCTTAAAAGCAATCACCTTAAAGCATTCTGTTTAGAATAATTGCTTGCCTGCAATCCCTGCAATTACTGAAGGGACAATAATCATCTTCAGGATGACATAGGTGAGAAAACTTTTCTTTTTAGATAGGGGTGAAATGAAGCAATGAAATCAAGATTTCCAGTACCTATCTACCCAGAGAGGCATATGGGGGGGTAGCCTCTTATAGAGACAAGCAAACAGTGTCACTGTGAAGAGGTGGGTCTCCAGGTGTGCTCTGGTAGGAATGAAAGCACACTTGGAAATAGAGTGGAAAATATTCAGGGACTCATTCACTCACGTATATTAACATAAAGATATTAATATTGACATTAACACCAAAGAAGAGAAAACCTTTTTTTTTTTTTTGAAAAGCAGCTGTGCATACTTATATGGTTTAATGGTGTATACCTCACTCAGACACACCTTATTTTAGTGAAATCTAGGCTTATTAATAGTTCTGAGTTAAAAGAGAAATATAGCATACTCCAGGTAGAAAGAAAATTGCTTGAATGTCTTACCTGATTTACAGAGAGGACTTAAACTAAACTGGTAAAGTAAGCAATAATTCATATGTTTGTTTGAAAATGTTTGAAGACTTGAGCTTGTTAAAAATACAAGAAATATTACATGTCCTTTGTTGTTATTTGCCATAACCACATGACAAGGTCATTATTAAATCTTAGCCCGTAATAGCTTTGCACCTTGCAAGGCATATAGAATTCCTTTTAGTACACCACTGCATTTAATCAAATGATGTTTAAATTATTTTCCTTACATGTAGAATTTTGCATAAAAACATGATGTAAGTGGGCTGGGAGGCTAGGAAGCAATTGTTCTTGTGGCCAATGAAAAAGGAAGTTGGTTTGTAGCCAGGATGCCTGGAGGATGTATTGCAACAATATGAACTTACAGCCTGGAGTGATGGTCTGCCAACCAAATCTCAGCGCTAGTCATTGCCATGTTAGATTTTAAAATAATTAATTGCAGGCTTTTGAGTTAAGCTGTACTTTTCTCCATGGACTGACCACCTCTATACTCATTCAACTGCAACTAACCTGCCCTGATGTCTTCTTTACTGTCTCACACTGCCACAAATCTATTCTGTCATTCTCTTCAACTACAACCACCACTACATGCACTTCACCCTTACTGGAATCCAACTAAAGAACAAACTTCACCTACACAACAGGCACATCACTGGGACAATTCTTTCTGCCTTTTTTTATGAGCAGGTAAAATATGGGTATGGATAAATCCAAAAAATACTTAATCTCCCAAAGACACATACTGCAACGTTTTGGACTACATCTCTGCTAGGAAATCAAAGGTGCACACAACCACTCCTAGGCCGTGGCGCTGACCAGCACAGGATGGTTGGCGCCCATATCATTAAAGTTCTTTACTGTCAAAAACTGAGAAGCTGTACACAAACCACCACCAGGAAATAGACTCTGGCCCATAGTATCTCCTGAACCAGTCTTGGAACTACTAGGTAGCCCAACCTAATGCTGTGATAACAATTTAACAATACAGAGAAATGAGACTTGGTGTCCTAGAACTGTCAAATGTACTTATGTAGTTGTACTGTCAGTGTCTATAATGTCTATACACTGACAAAAGTAAAGAGATAAAGGTTTCATAAAATCATAGAATTATAGAATGGTTTAGGTTGGAATGGACCTTAAAGACCATCTAATTCCAACCCCCCTGCCATGGGCAGGGACACGTCCCACTAGACCAGGTTGCTCAGAGCCCCATCCACCCTGGCCTTGAACACTTCCAGGGATGGGGTATCCACATCTTCTCTGGGCAACCCGTTCAAGTGCCTCACCACCCTTATAGTAAAGAATTTCCTCCTTATATCTAACTTAAACCTACCCTCTACCATCCCTTCTTGTCCTATCACTACACTCCCTGACAAAGAGTCCCTTCCCAGCTTTTCTGTAGGCTCCCTTTGGGTTTTGGAAGGCCACTGTAAGGACTTGAACTCCTTCAGACCACGGAATTTCCCAGTTCCTGGATGAGAGCTCTAACTGTTAGGCTAACCAGCAAACAAGGGAAGGACCATGTTATTCTGAGCAAAGCCTGACCTAGTCTGCACATAGTTTGCTCTGTGGAAAGCCTGAGCTGGCTGACATGAAGGAGTGCTCTGATGGTGCAGGTCACATACAGTCCCATCTGTGTCTCCTGGTCCTGGGCAGGCTCAGGTTCTTCAGTGTGGGACATTGCTGGAATAACTGCAGGAGTGGCTGTCCAAAAGCTTCAGGGAAACAAAACAAACTAACAAACAAACAAAACATAAAGAATTTGGGCATATCCCAGGCTAAGAAAGAGCTCATTCAGTTACCAGAGGAGAACTGTGTTGCAAATTTGGACATAAAAACCTCTCTTCCATCTGGTTCTTACCTTAGATCCTGAGCTTTAGCATGGTCAGGCTTGCCTCCAGCTCCATCTTCCTTCTCTTCTTACTGCTCTTCACTCAGTTTTGGCTTTCCTGGGCTGCAGGAGTCCTTTCCTGATCTTGGCAGACAGGGATGCCCACCAAAATCCATCTGCATTAGACCCTCAAAGACATCCTTCACTGCCCACATTTTTGCAGGCCAGTTGAGCCCCCAGAGCCTCAGGTGCCATTGGGCTACTTGAAAGGTGAATCCCTGATGGTGGTGGTAGTTTCTCCAGGAACACTGGCCAGCAATCCCCATCCCTTCACCTGTTGTCTCTGCCTTGCATCCTACAGCCACATGCTGCTTGACAAGAGATGATTTTTTACAGTTCATTACTACTTTGAAGAAGAGTTTCTGCATAAGCGAGCATTGATTTTCTCTCACTAGTTGGAGCTGTGGTGCTCCCAATCACACAGGGTGGATGATGGACACAGAGAAAGCACCGACAGGCATTATTTCATCCGCCTTTTCCTCCTTGCAAGGCCTGTATGTATCTGGGTGTAATGCCCCAACCCACATTGAAAGCTTTGTGGTTTAATCAGTGCAAAACAAGAGCAAGGCTAACTTGTGAGGGATATTATCTTTTGTTACTTTGACTTCTAAAATTAAAGCTATCAAATCTGTAACATAAAAATAAAGACCTCTCTATTACAGGTAATAGAAATTGCTGTATTATTGCTCTATGCTACCACTTGTAGTAGCCAACAGCTTACTGGCTCAGAAGAAGTATCTCCATCACGTAATTGTGCCTGTGCTGTATTTGCTCAGCTCATGAGACCTATTACCAACCTCTTTGGGCTGGCTGGGAAGGTGAAGGTTCACCTGGTCAGGAAATTGTACTTGAGTGAAAAGGTTCTAGAGTTTCCAAATTTTCCAGTTCAAAAGGAGCAGCAAAGTGATAAAACAGCTTTTTAGCTGAAAATCTGCAACATTTCCTTTCTTGATGGAAGACCTGTATTGCCCTATGAGACGCCCCTTCTCTCCAGGGGAGAGTAAAGAGATAAAGAACTACACGTCTTGCAGTGCTCTTTGAACCAATACATGATGCACACTGATTTGAGCAAAAATCCCTCTTGAACTACTTTAACATTGAGCGTGGAGGAGACAGCATCAGGTAGTTGAAATTCTTAAATGCGACTCCAGCCCGATGCATATTTTTACCAGTATAGCATATTAACCTAAAAGCATCAGGATATACCATGTCCATATATGACTGTTGGTAGGAGCCCATCTATCTTTGGATTTGGCCTTGCTTTGCTGTGCTTTTTCACAAACGTGTAACAAAACCTCGTTCCCGGGTTCCTACCCCTCGTGTCCTGCTTGCACAGTGCACTTTGCACACCTGGGAGCAAACACGTTCACGCTGGTCACTGCCCCGTCCTGCTCAGCCCTCACAGACCTGTCCAAGACTTTGCCACACACCTTCTCCTGCTTCAGAAATGTCACCTCCGCGGCTACGAGGGCGGCTCTGCAACACCCGGCCGAGCTGTTCTCGCTCCACCAGCAGCCGGTGACGGGGAAATACCCCGAGCTCTGCACGCTGCAGGTGGCGCCAGGAAACAGAGCTGCGCCGCGGCTGCTCAAGCCGTGAGACTGGCTCACGGCCGTGAATTTCCCAGATTGACTAAATCCAGCTTCCTAACAGGCAAATCGCTTCAGCCGGCAGGCCTGGCCGGGCAGCTGATGGGGGAGCGCGCTCCGTGCTACACCCCCTCGCTCCCAGGAGCCGGGAAGGATGCGGCACCGGGATCGGTGCTAAGCCTTGTCTCGCCCCCCGCCTGGTGCCTCCCCGGTGAAGCTCGGGGAGGGAGAAACGCGCTCCTAAAGCCTCCCCCTCGGAGCCTCCCGCTCCGGACCCCCCTTTAGCGGCAGCCCCGGCCGGAGCCCGGCCAACTTGGCGCAGCCCCAGCCCCGGGGTTCCCCCTGGCGGGTCCCCCTCGCCGCAGCCCTGCCCGCGGCTGCCATGCGTGTGCGCGGCGGCCGGTCCCGCAGCGCAGCAGGGCTGGCTCCCCGCGGCCGCGGCCGGGCGGGCCGGGCAGGTGGGCGCTGCGGCTCCCCGCCGCCCCCCTCCCAGGTAGGGCGAGCCGCGCGTGTGCCGCCGCGCGTCCGTCCGTCCGTCCGTGTGTCTGTCCCAGGTGCCCCGCAGGTACAGCGGCGGCGGGGGCCGGGTGCGCGCCCCCTGGGGGGGGGGGGGGGGGGCGGTGCGGGGGCCGCCGCAAGGCGCCGCGCGGGGAGCGGAGGCGGCGGAGGCGGCGGCGGCGGGGGCGCCCCGCGGAGAGCCGGCGCGCAGCCCCGGGCAGCGGCAAAGCCGGCGCGGCTCTCTTCGTTGCAGGCGGCGGCGCCCCGGATGCCCGTGGCGGGCAGAAGATGTGCCATGGGAAGCAGGCGAGCGGCGGCGGCGCCCTCCCGGCGGCCAGGCGGCGGGCGCTGGCCGCGGCGCTGTGGCTGCAGCTGGCGCTGAGCCTCGGCCCCGGGCCGGCGGCGGGCGGTGAGTGAGCGGCGGCGGCCCCGGCCCCGGCCCCCTCCTCCGCACCCCCTGCCCCGCGGAGCCTCCCCGAAGCCCCGGCCCGGCGGAGGGGGGAGCGGGGAAACTTCCTCCCCTTGCGCCCGGCGCCCTCCGAGGGGAGCGAAGAGGGGTTCCCCCCCCCCCCCCAAAGCCTCGCCCCCGGCCGCCGAGCATCTCGCTGGGGACCGCAGCCTCAGCCCGGTGCCTGCTAGGGAGAGGTGGCGGGAGGGGGGTACGGCACGGTTTTGAAACAGCACCTTCTGTTTTTTGCCTTTTTTTTTTTTTTTTTTAATTAAAAACCAAAGAGCCTTCCCCCAGCCCGGTCCCACTCGGACATCTTTTCGATCACTCGCGGGGCAGATCCCCGTGCGGCTGGGAAAAGCAGAAATCCGGGGATGAAGCAGGAGATTTGGGTCTAAAAACTGAGCGATTGGAATGTCCTTCAGCGCTCTCCTCGTGGAGGAAGGGCCAATTCTTATCTGGCCTTTTTCATTTTAATTACATTTGCACGCAGTCGTTTTAAATTGTTGAGCTTCTGAGATATTTTGAGCAGGTACATTTAATTACAAAATTGCTTGAAACTGATTCCATAATTAGATCTGGATTGCTGGAAAAGTCTTAAAGTAGACTGCTCTGCCGTAAAATGAACTTAGCTGTGATAAGGAGAGCAGCTTCCTATTTCTACTCCGGCATGGCATTACGTTTTTGTATCGGGGAAATAAGCCATTTCGTGATTGAATCACATCACCAATGGCAGGCAGAGATCAATATAAAAATTGCACGGGCTTATTCTCATGCCAAAGGCATATGCCAAAATTTTCCAACTTGAATGCCTGAGCCCAAGCAGCTCCAGTCCACATGTGTTTTCTGCCACTGAACATGGAATTGCTGAAATACTGCTGAAGAGGACCTCAAGAGGTCATCTTGTCCATCCCACTCCTGAGGTGATTCAGTCATAATTTTCTTTCTCAAGACTGTAATGACATTTTCCAATAGAAATCCCATGGCTGCAAATGTGATTCCAGCTAAATAAGCTTTTAAACTGTTGCAGTATCTGATAATCCCTCTTTAGAAATCAATGGCATTTTCTGCAACTGCGTTACCCTTGGTTTCCTGGGCAGCTCGCATTTCAGCATGGTGATGACATTCTTGTGCATTCCTTGCAATTGTAGTCAGGTGAGCTTCTGTCCTTCTCTAGCTTCCTTTTTACGGCTCCATTCATAAAAAAAGAGACTGGCCCAAGGATCCCCTCCTCCCCAAAGCCATGTATATACTACAGTTTCATTGTGAGCATTTATTTAGCTGATCGGTGCAAGAGGTTCTTCAAAATACAGTTTATGTTTCCCTTGAATGTAGTAGTTTTCTTCACAGCCTGCAATACATTCTTCTGTGATGTTGATTGACATTAGTACTGATGCCTTTCACCTTGGCAATGTAGCTAATTCTCTATCAAATTACATTTATAAGGCATTTTAGGCTCATTCAAGAAAAAAAAAAATATTGTCCAGAGTCTAGGAAAAGGTAATACACCGAACACTTGAGCATGATTAAAATAACTGGTGAAAAAGATTTATTTCTCTTTCTAAGTTACTACTGCTATTATTTTCTAGTGTGGTTGTACTGGGAAGTTATGCACTATATAAATACCTGTAAATGTATAGATCTTTCATGTGGTTGATATATGGTTGATAGGTTTTTTTCATCTTGAATCACTTGGGTGGTGAAATAATGAGCTTTGTAATTAGAACAGAGGACTGCACATTAGGATTCCTCCTATTTTATGCAGTGTTTTATCTGTGAGGAAGCTTACTGTGCTTACATAGCTCCCTGTGAAGGCTCAGCTTTTGAGTCCTCAGTCTGTGACCCAGAGTTTGAGAACTAAGCAGCTGTTGTCATCAACCAAAGTTGTGGTTTCCCAGGACCTTTGCAAATTTTGTTTCTCTCAGACTTGCATTTTATAGATTTGTGTATCTAGATGGGAGGCACACAGCGTTACTGACTACTTTGGAAAATATAGCCCCAAATTTCTCTTTATATCTTCTCATTATCTGTTAAATAAGGATAATAGTACTTCTCTCAGAGATTTGAAAAGAGATTTGATGACATCTAATGAAAATACTATGGAGGTGGAAAGAATTTATTTCAAAAGCTTTAGAAAAACAGCATTGACAGGATGCTAAAATAAGAAGCATCTCATATTAAAAATGAAAATGAATAGCTAATATTTTTCTGTAAATCCATCTGCTGCTTATATTTTGGATTTCATTTATAGCTTCCTCCCTTCTTTATTTGATATCAGAATTTCATTCCTGTAATAATCCCATCATGACTTGTGTGACTCCTTCTATTTTCTGTCTGACTAAGCCCTATTGATTGTCACATTCTACCATTTCACCCCAAATCAATACCACTTATGACTCCTTTTTTTTTCTTGTCAATAACCCTACAGAGAATAACTCTGTTTATTACATTCTGATGTTCTCAAAAGTGGATCTAGCAGAAAATTTGCTATAGAAGTGAACTCAAATGAACAAACCTTTCAGATGTCAATATACCTCATTCCTCCCTCATGTATTTAACTCTGCTGACACCAAGGATAAAGTAAATCTCTCATACTTCAGCTTGCAGCTTTCATCTAATCATCTTTGTTTATCTTGCTTTTTGCTATAATTCAGTAGTGAAAGAAAAAAAAAAGAAAGAAAATAAGAAGGATCAAGGTAGGAAGGCTAATAACAGGAAAAACAGAACAGATGAATGGATGGAGCTGATGACAAGTTATTTTGGAGTTTTAAGCCACGTGCAGAGTTTACTGTGGTGTTGAGAAAATAGCTGCAAGAATATATCAGATTCCTTTATATACCTTTATTTCAGATTCCTGGAATTAAATTAAAATGGCAGGGGAAAAAATCTAAAAGGAAAATGAGAAAAAAGTTCAGGAAGCTTCTGGCTTTGTGGTTTGTTATGTGGCCTTGGAATTTTGTCATTGTCCCTGGTTTGTCTCCTGGGCACATTCCTGTTTCGCTTTCCTTGGTCAGTTGGGCAATATTTGTTCTTCTGCAATATTGGTCCTATGCATGGCTCCATGGAGAGGCTCAGGGCTGCGTGTCTGTAGGCTTGAATGGGGCCTTGGGCTATTACCTGGTCTTATCAGCTTGCCTCAAGCAGGGTCAGGCATAATACTGCTCTTCTGGACAGATGTTTGTTTAATCTCATTCTCAAAAAGATTTTCACAGCAGACATTCTGTGTAGCTGCTTCTTCTCAGCTTTGTGTTTGCCTTTCATGTTCGGTCTTCTGCTGCAGACTGAATGTCTCCAGTTTCTTCAAACTTTTCTTACATCTGCATCATACTTCATTCAGACCCAGTCTTGCTGACCCACATCACCATGAGATATGCTGCCCGTGTTTTTTTCTGGACCAAAGCTGAATTTTTATAGCTTTGTGATTTTATTGCATTGCATTGAAGTCTTGGTTATGCCTGCCTTTGGATGTAGTGGCTACCAAAACCATATCCCTCAGGTTTCTATGGGTGGAGTGCTTGTTTCCTTGGGGTAAGACATGTTTTCTGTGCGGTAATGAGGCAGACCCAAACTAGGGCTAACTTTTTGTCTATCTGCAGTTGCTTTCAGCAGCAGAAACCACCCAAAGATTCCCTGTTACTTCTTTACATAAACTTTTCACATTATAAAGACTGTTTTCTGAGAAGTCGGAATGTTTCCTGATACACTAAGTCTGTAGTTAGTGTATTTTACTCACTCCTTCTTAATGTGTCTGCTTCACTTGTCAAGCAAAATAGACATTTCAGCCTAGAATTGCCTGCACATTTTGCAAAATCATCAGATACTTTGCAGCATTGTTTTTAACATCCAACTTATTGGAGGAGCTGGATATTTTGCAAGGAACAAATTTCTCACGTTGCCACATCATCTCAGTTCAAGTCCTAGATCCCACGCAACTTCTCTTCCCCTCTTTGCAGACTCAAGTTGACATTTCAGTTCCATTTTGTGTCCATTTTGTATCCAAGTGGCAAGGCCAGCCACACCTTAGCACAAGAGCTCGTCATCTGTCATAGGGGCACATCCTCCCACCTGCAACCTTGCAAGAGGTGGGCATATTTGATAGACAAATCTCAAAAACAGTTTATTAGCAGCTTGCTATAAGGAGGTTTGTCC
This sequence comes from Cygnus atratus, assembly GCF_013377495.2. Classification (NCBI taxonomy): domain Eukaryota; kingdom Metazoa; phylum Chordata; class Aves; order Anseriformes; family Anatidae; genus Cygnus; species Cygnus atratus. The sequence goes on from NC_066364.1 coordinate 97,947,059, forward strand.
CTGATTTACTGTAGGATTAGGAGACTGAAGTTAGCTTCGCCTCACCATTTTGCTCTCTTGTTTCCAGAATCACACCAGAGTATCTTTGATCTCTGTATTATGGATGATTACAACTTTAGAAGAATGAGTTAATTACTCCTTGCTTCATTTTATCATCTGTAAAGTAGATAAGCAATTTATTTCACTGAAATGTTATGAGACAGTTGAAGAACCTCACAAAGAAAATGTGACAGGAGGGAAAATATGAATTTTAGCAAAATATAAACTAAAGTAGTTCACCACAGTGAAAAGTTATGTAATATTTGAGATTTTTTTGTTGTATGGGTTCCTAATTAAATAGTCTTAAAAACATTAGGAAGATGTTATCTCTCTCTCTCTTTTTTTAATTTTAGAGCTTTTTATGGATTTTTTTTTCCTATGGCTTGGATCACATGCTCTATTTTTTTCCCCAAATGTTATCTACCTCTGAGTGAAATTCACTATTTTACAAAGAAATACACAGTATTCAAAGAAGAAAACTTTGCACTCATGCTGTGCATTTCAGTGAGGATTCAGGTATGAAAAGGAAAATAAAGCATTGTCCAATTCATATTTGGTATATGCAAGTGCTTATATAAAAAAAAAAATCGAAAAACCATGAGCTGCATTTGCAGGTTAACATAAACTGGTCAGAAAATGAGTTCAAGGGATAAAGTGGTGTAGTGTGTACAATTCAGTTCAGTAAGTGTAAAAATTAGCTTTGCTTACATATTAAGGAGGCAGAAGGTACATATACCAAATCCAGCAGTTTAACTGTAAAAAAAAAATCTCTCTTCACTTGGTTTTACATCTTCCTCTCAGCTACTTTCTTTGATGTCGCACAAGCAGAACATAATGAAACATATTCCAAGTGGTACATCTACTCGATTTCACAGTGGAGCTGTGCACAGTGGCAATTTTCAATGTACACACTTGCACCTTCTGACAGTCTTACACTCCCAATGGCAAGGTTGCCTGTGTGATTTGCCCAAACTGAATTATTTATTTCTCCGTGTATTGAGGACAGTGGAAGAAGTTGTTGATGCCATCTGTGCAGACTGAGCACCTGCTGGTACAATGCTCTTGTTGGGTCACCCTTGAATCATGCATCCTCTTGGCTTCTCATATCAACTTTCAAACTGTATAGCACCCACTACAGGTTGCTCTTCTGCTCGTTAGAAAGATTCAATGACTTAAAGACATTTCATGTAAGGAACAATTCTTTCCATAGACTGAGAAGAAATCCTCTGGATCTTAGTCCAGCATTCTGTTCTGTAAATAGAACATGGGGAAATTCCTAATCTACATTTGTATGATACAGCCTTCATAGTAGGAATTTTGGGTTGTGATTCTCCTATAACTAAAATGAGCAGCAGATTTCCTATTCACGTAAATTGCTACTTAAGCAAATCACAGAGGAAGCTTCTCCAGAGTAGTTTATTTGCCTTACTCCTTTATGTCTGAGATAGCACAGGGCGTTTTTCCAGACGCTGAAAACCTGAATCTCCTTTTATCATTCTCCTGAATGATAAAAAAAAAGAAAATGTTATAAGTTAGGGTTCAGCACTGAAAAGTTGTATCACACGTTTTCTCAGAGTGAACAGCACATATTAATAGGAATGATATTTCTGCTTTGCTCAGCCATGTGGTTCATGATAATAGTTTACATGAAAGCACAACATCAGAAAAGTTTGTTACATGCACTTTTAAAATAATTCTACCATACTTCAGTAGTTAGAGAGGAGAAGAGCTCTGCATGACTATGAAACTTTGTGCAGACTGTGGCATGAGTGCTGTTGTCTTATACTACCCATTGCAGTTTAGAAATCAGTGGATATATAACGGGACACTGTAAAATATAAGTTCAGATAACAACTGCTTGCTCATGAAAACAGAAGTTGTAATGTTAAGAACATAAAAGGATGAAATAGAGATAGCGACTGGTTCCTCTCTGTTTAATTTGCTTACTGCGGGCAGTGAAGCTGTGTGAAACATAGAGATGAGAAGCACACCAGGGCTAAGGGTGCAGCAGAGCTGTGCAAAGCCAAGTTCTGCACTTAGTAAAAATTCACAAAATCTTAAAAAAGGTTAGGTTTGCTTGGGAAATGAAAAGAGGAGACAGGGCTTACAATAGACTGAAGAAGAAAATAGGTTAGGTTACAAATGGTTAGATTATATGGAAGTTGGTTTATCAACAGGATCATGAGATAGTGTCCTAAAATAAATTTTTTTACTCTGCTAAAGAAAAAAAAAAAAAAGAACACAGCACAACCGCGAATCAAGGGAATTGTTATTTTGCTGGACTCCCATTCCTGAGACCTGGAGAATACAGTGAAGAGAAGAGAGAGTCTTTGAAAGCACAAAGCCTTCAGATCTTTTTTTTGGTACTGCACAATGGCAGCACGTAAAGTTGTTGATCTGTCAGGAGACTGGAGAGATTCAAGAGAAAAGTTCTCGTACATGCTGGGAAAGAGGAGAAGATGCTCAGATGTAGAAACCAGTAAAGTTGTGTTCTGTTCTCACTTTTGTCATTAGCACCTGTGAATGCAATACAGTTAAAAACAAACAAAGAAATGAACAAACAAACAAAAACTATGGCACAAAAATGTTCTTTCTGTGTTTCTGGAGGTAGGACAATAGGCTTGAGAGGAGAGTCACAGATATAGGACTGGAAAAGACCTCAGAAGAACTTGTAGATCATCCTCCAACCCAGAACAGGACCCACATTTATATCCTCACTGTCTGGGATACTCTAGGGATTTTGGTCTCTCATGTGGAATTCCTAAGTGCTGCTTCCTCCAGTGTGCTCCCTGTCAGTTCAAGTGTGCTACTGCTGTGTCCTTGGCCATCCTGAGTGATGCTACCACTTCCCTGGCTCAGGACTGGAAGAATCCTGACTGCTCCTACCCAGCAAAATGTCTCTGAAAAGCTAGATGTTAGTTAACAGTCTGACAGCTAAGGTATGGTTGCACGTGCCCTACATACATTCATATATTGCTGCCAACACAGAAAGAGACAGTGTGATTCTTCATGGTTTAACTTAAATTTTTCTGGTTTAGTTAAGGTCACAGCTAAGCTTATATTTAATATTAGATCAGAAATCTTGGCAGCAGCTATCAAAAAGGTCAGGTTTGCCTTGCAGTTTTGGAAGAAATTGCAAGGATTTTCCAAAGTCACATGTGGAAAGAATTAGAAATAAAACTTGGGGATCTCATTAAAAATGCCTATTTGCAAAGCCTGTTATCTTCGGGGACATTAGACCAATGTACACATTATTTATTGTTTGTCTCCACTTAGACAAATAGTTGATGTTTTAGGGATATTTTTTAAACGTTATTTTACTCGGAGAAAACTCAAATGACCCACTTAGAACTGTAAATAAATAATAAATAATTTCGTCTCCTGTAAATTGGACTTATAAAATAGCTTGATTATGATTACTAGCTTTGCAGTAATCTTGAAGGAATTAAGATAAAATGATGCTATTATGAGTAATGGTAAAAATGAGAATACACAGACTTTTTTCTTGGTCTTGTAAAATGCAAAACATCCTTCTCTCTTCTCAAGGATTCTCCAGGACCCCAGAAAGTACAGTGCTACAGCTGTTTTGAAGGAGCACAAGACAGCTACAACCACAACACTGACTCCTGCTCTATATTCCCCTTAGCTTCAGAGATAACCACCCTAGGCAGTCCTTCCCATTGCTGTCTCTTACAAGTACACACTCCCCTTTTTGCACGCCTTTTTTGCTCTCTTCTGTGAGGCATAAAGTTCTTCTCTGAGGCCAGGAAAGATGCATGGAAGATCTTTTTGCTATATGTAACTAGAGTTAATAGCACCTGGAGTTACATGGGTGAGTTGGAGTGCATGATGCGGTGGCAGCACAGCACTCCTCCTGTACCTGGCTATAGCTATCCCAGAGGTGCAGTCATTTGCAGTCCTACTTCTTTCTGGAAGCATTAAGCATGCAGATTTATCTGAAACAACAAAATCCTTAATTTACACACCTTATAATGACTACGCCTTTTTTTTTTTTTTTTTTTTTTTTACATCTTTTATACCCCTATACAAATTATTCTGCTCTAGTCTGGTCCTCTGGCAACATTCAGGTACCTGTAGCAGTATAATACCCACACTTGAAAGCTCTCCCTCTTCCTCTACCTATATGACTCATGTCCCAAAAAATAGGGTTGTTGTTTCAAGCTTTAGCCCCTTCTCTTTTTGAAGAATGGCACTCAGAAATGATTGTCCAGATGGAAGAGTCCATCTTTCAAATACAGCAGAGACATTCACTGCTGATAGCCTATGCCACTGTTGCCCTTATCCACTGCGTTTATCTCAGGACCCAGCACAAGAGGGATACTCTCTACTACTCGTTTTGTCAAAGTCAGTCTGATTCAAAGAAGCCTGGATACCTTAGTACAAAGTGAAAATCCCAGTGAAAGTATTCACCAAACAGAATATGCAAATTATGGCAAAATGTGAGCAGCTGAAGTGCAGCTCCATCATATCTGTGATTTCCTTGAAACTGAGTCACTGTGGAGGACACTACTGCACGCTGCCTGTACAAAGTGCAGTGGAAGTAATTTCAGGAAAGGACACAGACCAGAAGGAGGATCTGGTTATAAAGGGAGGGCACAGAACTGTCTTTTTATACACCTGTGCATTAATGCACTTAAGTGTGCCCATATTAATCATACATGCAGATAGCTAGCTAGATGCATGCATATATGCTGGATATGAGTAAGAAACTCAAACAAACAAACGGAAAAAAAAAGCAATGAATTGTAAAAACACGCTATTCTCACTGACAGTCATTTCAAGGTTCTTATGCTTCTTCTTACAAGGTTTGTTTTCATACTGGAAAATAGATGAATGTTGCCTTTAGTGCTTCCATTTGTGTGCAAAGGTGATACTGAATGGAGAACAGAATAGAGCTGAGTGTATTTAGATTCTATTTTATTTTTATTTTATATACAGCAATAGTAAAGGAGGGGTTCTTCATTCCTCAAATATATTCCGTTTCAAAGAGAAATCCATAAGATAAATCACATTCACTGTGGGGAGAGGGATTTTGTCAAAAACAGGGTGAAAATGCCTTTTTGAAGTACCCTTAATGTGATGTGAGGTGTCTTTCCTAGATGCTACTAATGGGCATATTTTTCAACTCTGGGTTCAGCATGTGTGAAAGTTTTTTTTTGGTTCTTCCCAAAGGCTCTCCGTGAGACCTTGTACATAGAGGAAATAGATCTATGCAGTTCAGAAAGCTGGTATGTCAGCCAGGCTAAGTTTATGGGGACCTCACTTGAGAAAGCAGACTGAAAAAAATGTATTTAAAACATTCTTTTAGAATGTCAGCATTATTAAATTATAAAAATGTAAGGCAACACTCATTTAAAGGAGCTCGGGATTATGTCAGCTAATAAGATTTTGTTGCAGTGCATTAACATCTCAGGTAAATGACTCATTGCATTTGCCTTCCTGGCCTCTTTAAAATGGTGATTTAAAAATGCAGAGTTTCAGAGGAAATAGTTACAAGTCTGATTTGAAGTCCGAAAATTATTATTTTCCAAGGAAACAACATAAGAGCCTCCAGTTACAACTGTGTAGTCACCTTAACACTTGATGTTTATGGTCACTTTTTGACATACTTAATCTCAGTTTAATTCTTTGGTTGTTTTATTAGAGGAAAAAAAACATCCTTTGCTACTGTATCTACATAGATGTTGTTAGAAAATATTCGTTTCCATATGCTGATTTTTTTCTGTCTCTGCAGTCAAGTGATTCTGTTCTAAAATCTACAAAACTAAAGCAGCACAGGGAGCTGCAGCAGAATTTCAGAAGCCATAGAGGATGGCAGCTTACCATGGATAGTAACACAACGCTGCTATCTGCTAGCTTGGATATACCATTTGCTGTTGTTTCCCTGATCTGAACTTCTTTGGAAATAGGCTGACATGGGGATTTTCCTATTCATCATTTTTCCATTTCTCCGGTGAATTTCCTTTCTCACTCAGAAGCAGTACTTCAGTCCTAGAGGGCTCTGATCAGCCAGCATCACTTCCAGTACCCACAAGGGCAAATTTGGATCTTCAACTTTGTCTCCTAAACTTGACCATGACAATTGAAGAGGTAGGGGTCAGTAGAGGTTGTATGAGGTGAAGAGATTTGGCCTTATGAAACTGTTCTCAAATAAAAGAGTACAGAGTTCAGAGGCATCTGTCTGACCTAGATGGGCAGTTCTCCCAACCGAGTTGGGAAGTTCAGGTACTTCCTTTGTGTACTCCTGGTAAGGCTGTCTGTCTTGGCACCATGTTCAGAGTCCATGTCCATGTTCCCATTTGGTATATTTTTCCACTGATGGGCATGTGGATGAAATCTTCCTGTCCCAATGCTTAGTAAGTGGACCTAACTGGGATGTGAAAAGGCCACAAGCTGGGAGGGATATGCTGGCTTCAACTTCAGACAGCTCTTGTATATACTAGTAGAAGGATTATTCCCCCCACCCCCAAAAAAAAAAAAAAAAAATCCTGCACTTCTCATTTATGAAGCTAGTTCACAGCAAGCTGGGAGGTCAAGAATTCTTTCTTCAGGCACTCTGAAGACAACTCATTCCTGTCCTCCTCCTTGAGAGTCTCATTAGTACAGAGTTATCTCCTTCTCTGACCCACTTTCAAAAGTGCTTACCTGAAAATAAAATGAACAGTTGGACAGTTGCCTTTTCTGGGAGATACTTCTGGGAAGTTATAAGGCACTTTAAAAATGTTTAATATGCTTCTTTTATAATTTGGCTCGTGTGCAGCCTTCTACAGATTATCTGGTCTATCTGTCTAGATCGGCTAGTTTTTTAAAAATTCTTTACAAACACTTGATAACTATTTTAACTTGATCTCTAATACCAAAAACAGACAGAAAAAGAAAAAGAAAGTAAAAAAGACAGGTTGTCTGTAGCAAATGGGGAAAGGAAACAAAAAGGAAAAAAGAGGGATTAAGGGATATGCTACTTGGAAGGTTATATATAGCTTCCTTTTCCTTCCCAACAATGGTAATGGTAATTTTAGTCTTGACTCTCTTATTGGGCTTGACTGGGTTATTTTTGTTTATTCCTGAACTATCATGTTGAGATTTGAAACCAAGAATAGGTAGGTGCCTACTTACTAGTGCTTGTGTTCTTAATAACATTTTGTGTGTAGTAGGAAGAGAATGATTCTGTGCGTATAAGCCTAATGACCTGAATTTGTAAAGCTAAATAGCAACATTGCTGCTGGCATGACTCACTATTATTTTTAGCTCTGAAGGGGAGATAATGGAGCAAAGGTTCATCTTTCCATACCAGTTGTGTCTTTTGTCAAACAATCTGATCTTACTGAGAGGTTTAACCTTCCTGCTTCTGTTTTTAATCAGACTACTGCAAGATGCTATGCATCTGTTCTGTCTCTTTTCATAATAGCCTCACTCCTTGAGAGAATGTCTCTCTGCTGCTCTTGTGTGGTAGGGATCCTTGCTTAGTATTTCTGAGGACTGCAACTTTGGAACATGAATGGTTGCTAGAAACAGTCAAACGAAAGAAGGTAACTGATGTAACTGAAACAACAACAGAGAAGTCTTTGGATGGGTTTCGTGCTAGTCAAAACATTTCCATTCAGAATGCTAGCTGTTTTATTTTTAAAGAATATTTTTCATGGGTAAATATTTTGGAGATGATGACACAATAAAGAAAAAATTATATTTTCCTGTGTGATAACTGATCCAGACTCAGCTTGGAAAATTACACTGATTCTGAAAGCTTTTGTTACTGGCTTCATACAGCATGGCACAGATCAGCAGGTTGTGTGGGCTCTCTGTTCCTACTAGGCTTACCTGGGAAATGAACCGCTCATTAAAATCCACTGTTGCACCCAAGCAAAGCTAACCTTGAGTTTCTAAGTAAAGATGAGTGAAGGTGCTATCAGATTTGGAAGAGAAAAAAATTAAATGACTTTGGGGGCTAGGAACTGCTTTAGAATTGGTTTAGGCACTTATGTACACTTAAAATCTATAGACTTTCAGAGAAACAAAATTTGAAAAATGCCTTTGTAATTTACACTCAATTATTTTCAGACAGCATCACCCTTTCCTTTTCTAAAGCAAGGTGTAAAAGATGCTCACTGAGTCCCACGCTGAAGTTTTTTTCTTTCTAGTCTAATGAGAGTTCTTCTTGGGTAAAGTACTCTAGATGCCTGTAGGTCCTTCACAGTCAGCACTACAGACGTCTTTGGAAGTTTTTCTTTAAGCTCACACTTCCTTTGCTAATGAACAGGGAGCTCAGAGCTGTGTGCAGAGATTTCTCTTCATCAGTGTGAGTAGACAACTAACTTTACTACCTGAGGAGGATACAAATCCTGAGCTAGTCTGAGGTATGGGATGGACAAGCAACATGCTGCTGCCTTTCAGATACTTGCTAATAGGATGACCAAAGCAAAAACAAATTACATGGGTTTTAGGTCTTTGATAGTAGCTCGTAGTGGTTATGCAGCATATTTGATAAGGAGATTTCTGCATGCATGTACATGAAAGTAAAGAAATTTTTTTATTTTATTTTTTTAATCACAGTGGAAAACAGCACATACAGAAACCTTTTACTGGGGAAACAAACAAACAAAAAATGTATTCAATTCTAATTTGAATTATTTCCTAAAAAAGGCATATAATGGTGAATATGAATTGAGTGATACTAGTCTGTTCCCCATAATCAAACCTCATTCTGCTACATATAGAAGATTTATTGGAGCCAAAGAGGGCTCAGATAAAGGGCAGAGAAAAAGGAATACAGGGGAAGAACGTGCCTTGCATTATCAGGGGACTGCAAACTTAGATAAAGTAAGACACAGACATTTTGTCAAAGAAGTCGGGTATGTAAGTTTAAAGCTTGCTCTAGGCAGTTTTAACTTAGCCAGCACTTAGAGCAAGTGATAACCCAAAGTGACACTGACCTTGGCAGACTCACAAGGGTAAGCTTTGCTCAGGGATGAATTATTTCTTGATCAGCTGTTCAAGTATGAGAGGCACTGTCCAGTTTTCCTTCTGTATTGATTATGGATCTTTTATCCCAGAGCAGACATTGACTGCGGATAGTGGAATTAGAATCAGTCTCTATATTTGAGCTCTTCTGTATCCATTATATGATAACCTGGGGCACAGTGATGCCACTGAGCTTTCTCTGCGCATCTCCTCCTTTTTTTTTCACTATTTATCTTTAAAGTCACAATGTATAGAATAGGAAGCATGGTTTTTTTCAGTAACTACCTGCACAATCAAGCTCTTTTGTCTGACTATTGTTGGCTTTTTGTTGGCTTTTTCCTTGTTGCGTTCATGTCTGAAGGATGCCTCATGACCTTTGCTTATGGACATGTAATTGCAGTTGCAGGGGTTGTTTTCAAGTATCTTATGTGGCTGCTTCGAAATTGTCAGTGTTTAGAGATGCAGTGGAGGCAATTTAGCCACATTGACACTATTTTTAATCCATCCTCTGTGTGCTGAATCACTGTACCTCTTGCTAAATATGTCAGGGTCCGTGGGTGTTGAATGCTGCTGGGATGTAAATCCTTTTTCTTATGAGAATCTATCCAGGCTCAGGAAATAAAGTGCCACGATGGGAACAGAGCTCATTTGTACCCTCCCTATGCAAACTGCAGCATTTTCTAGTTGCTGAATAGGGCAGTTCTAGAGTCATATTATAATCCAAGCCCTTGTCTGGAAGGTCATAAACTGAAATCCAGTGGGCAGAGCCTTTTGTTTTCATGGACTTACAGAATGCTGTCAATGCCAAAAGACCCACAGATATTCTCATTTCAGGTTTAATAGATTAAAATTAAAATGCCTGTGATAAATATATATATATATATATCTATGTATATATCTTAGGGAATCTGATGGCTTCCCTTCTATGCATTTTGTTGAGTGACTTGCTGGGTTCAGAGATATTTTTGCACATGCTACTTTTCCCACCTGCTCTCCATGCTTTCTCAGATCCCCTGAGTAGTCAGAGAAGCAAAACTCAGAGGACATCTGCTCCCTCTGTTCTTCAGAGAAAAGAAATTGTGTCAACTACAATGCTCTGCTTGGACACAAGAACCTGAGCTGGCAGAAAAAAACAGACAGTATAACTGACATGTAAGGCTGGTTGCAGAAAGACTCCCAGTCACCTAGGTTTTAGCAGTGGTCATTGAGCTACAGATTAGACGGTAATGATTTTGGACAGCTGCATTTTTTGTTTGTTTCTCTGTTAGACATTTAAATAACGGGTGTAATACTGTGATGCGAAATGGCTTCATCTGTAAAATTTGCTTTAACAGCACGACCTTTAAGACACTAGCACACTGCAAGATTCAAGCTCTTTATGAGCTAAATCTCTGTTGACAGCACATGATGGATTCAATTTTGCAGATGGGACAGGTTTCCTTACCGTGTCTCAACCTGTCTTCTGATTACTTGCACACAGATCTAGCCACTGACGAACCAAAAATGTTAGTATGGATGAGTGCTCAAACATACACATTTACACATATGTGAACGCCCACTGCTTGCTGAATTGCTTGAGCAAAAAATATACTTGTACACAATTATCCTGCTCTTTATGTATGTGTAATACAGAATGCAAAGTTATGCAGCCAGAAATAGGAGGAGTTTGAAAAGCTGACTTGTAAAGAAAAAAAAATAAATCAGAAATGAGTAGTGAATTGGTGTATATTAAAAAGAGGGCTGAGTACCACAGGGATTTGTACTTGTTCATTGATCCCTTTCCCTTCAATAGGTCATCACTTGTTAGCTCCAAACCTAAAGCTGCTTTCCTCTGAATGCTTTCTCTTACTGAACTCTCATGGGATACCTATCTGTCTCATAGCCCCAAGTCACTGATACCGATTACCAACAATTACTGTCAGTTTTGAAGGGAAAGCCAGCACATGGGCAAAGAGACTGAACTGTTCTCCTGTCCCTAACAGTTTTACATGTAGCAGCTAGTTGTCACAAGGCTGCTGCTGTGGCCTCTCCTATGTACTTTTTGAGTGTAAAGACAACGGAAGATACACTTTAGGCTGCATCAGAAGCAAAATGTCAAAATTGAATACGTAGAGGAATTCAGTTTTAAATTTTTTCTTTTGGGTTTATACTTCTAACTATACAATATAGACATTGAAAATATTTTAAAATATAAAATCTAGAATATTATTCACTTAAAAAAAATCTTAATGCCAATTTTAGGAATTGTAGTAGGCTAATGTCTAACATGACAAAATTTTTCTGCCCTACCTGATCCTGTAACGTGTAAAACTGAGCAAAGGATATGGTTCCTCTGAAGGCTATATTGTGACTACAGTTTATCTGGGCAGCTGATGACTTGCATTTGTTTTAGGTCCCAGAGTTCCTCCATTTAATGTAAAATATTTGCCTGAGGCTGAGCCCTGACACATGAGGTGGCATCCCAAGATCAAATATTATTAACATAAAAAGAAGCACTGGAGAACAGAAGTTTAATTGAAAGACTTAATTTTCATGGGTGGTCTACCCCAAATTTCTAGTAAAAGTCCATGAAAGCTGTGTTTTCATACCACCTTTCAAAACTGGACAAAACCTAAGACACTTTAATTGCAGGACACCATTATTGAAGAATGCCTTCTGGCCACTGTACTGAAATGTCTTTAAAAAGTGAACATCCATCCAGTGTTCTGCAAAGGCAGGTAATATTAATTACGGAATATTCTGGCACCTTTGGATTTATAACACAGCTGAATGTGGCCCATTATGTTTACAAAAATGATGTCGAGCAGAATTTATGTAAAAGAAAAAAAACTACATAGCAAAATAGCTCTTCTGAACCATTTTACCTCTGATTGAGAATATTAGACAAAAGGCATATATTTTAAGTACATTCAGTACAAATTTGCATTAAAATGGTACTGTTGTTAAAGGGTTTGTTATAAACTGCTATATAAATAATCTACTTTTAAGCAGGCTCAAAATATCTGTTTATGCAATATAGCAGTTAGAAAAATTAGTACATAGTTTAAGACTGACAGTAGCTTCCTGTATTCAACATCTTTGGTTTATACGGCAGAACATTTTTCACTTAACTACATATTTTTGAAGAAAACAAAGCAAATACCAAGAAACATACTGTGCACACTCAGGGAAGTTCAACTTGCGTAATGAGTCAACTACAACCAGGGAATTAGTAATTCTGACAATTTGTAAGTAAATGTTCTCCTATGCCTCTTTGTTATACAGGTTATTTATCAATAGATACTGCTATATATGCTATGAGATGAGTGGACTAAGACAAAAAAAGTTTCTAAATAGATGAATTTTAAAAACTGGAATGACACACCGGAACTACAGTCTGATCCCCTTAGCCAGGCCCATGGAAGGAATTCATCTTCTGTTCAGCCACACTGTTAATTGCTGCTTACTCAATCTGCAGAACTGCTTACTGAATAGGGTGCCTGCTAAACAAAAGCAATGCCTATGTCATCTTGGTCTTTTTGTGTCTCTCAATGATGTCCTCTTCCTTCTGAGTCCAGTTCCTGACTCTTGGTTTTGTTCTCAGAGTGCTGACTCTGAACTGAGAACCTCTACCATGGCCTCTGGGTGAGATCATGTATCCTTTGCAAACAAAAAGAAATGCACCATATGAGTGGATTCACCTCTTGTCCTTCGGTCTTGTTCCAAATGTCAAGTTTAACAACCAAATTGCAGTTATTTAGTAGTCAGTTAAATAATCTTAATATTGTTCCCGGTTTGTGTTTGTGGGGATTTCATGCAGTATACTCCTGGAATGGAGTGAAATGTATTCTACCTACCCATTCTTCAGTTCTTCATGCCAATATAAACTCAAGCATTTGCTGGAGGCAGTGACTTCTTAAGTCAAACAAGTTATGTTTATTTAAGCTTGGATCTTCTATCCACTCCACTAGAGCAGGTGACAGTTCCGAAGTGATTATTAAGGATGAACACCTCTCTCTTATTCAAAACCTGAGTGAATGTATCTTCTATTCATGAGTGAAATGGTCACCACACTCACTCACAGGTATTGTCCCTGCTGTGGCCTCGACACATGGCTTCCTCAAGCACTGTTTGTGCCTGTATGTACAATTGGATTCATTAGACATGGTTTTGGCTTTCTTTTTCTAGTTTACGTAACCACATGGAAAAGCTGTTGTGTGAATCAAAGGCAATGCCTGTCCATAGGGCACCTCAAATGAGCTGAGCCACCACAATTCCACTGCATGTTGGACTTGTCATGCAGATGCTACTGAGATGTCTCTGCACCCAGGACACAATGGTGAGAGTCCCACTCACATCCCACCTGCAGTGTGAGTTTATTTCAAGGGTGGAAACCTGTGACTTCTTACTGGAAGTCTGAAGGCATAAATAGCTGAAGTAGTTACCAAATTGCACTTGTATTCAGTTTTGAAAGTGATATTTTATTTTTCAGTGATGTATTAGCATTGCCAGACTGGAAGACTCCTTAGGCAAAAGATCTTACAGCTTCAAAATGGTAATGCTACCATATACGTATAGTATGTGGAAAATTATACTTTGGGCATGTGTCTATGTAGGCTGAAGAAAGCAATGGAGCTGGTCTTCTGCCTCAATTTTCTCAATGTTCTGGGTGTATTTTATACAACACTTTGGTTTTATAAGCAACCATTCACACATTCTGTTTCTTTTCTGATCACTTGTAGCTTCCAGTATGTTCTTGTACTAGGTACAGTCCTTTGGGATGCAATAGTGATTTATTGATGATAAATCTTGTATTCATTTTTTCAAACAAAAGAATCAATCTTACTGATTTTCAGTCAGCTTTTGCATTGAGAGAGAACTGCAGAACTAATGTGAACTATACACTTCAGTTTTCACAGTTCTAAGATGGTTGCCCATGTGCATCTTTCTAATCTGTAAACAACATGTCCACTATTAGAACTTTCTGTGCAAAAAAAGTCAAAAAAGCAATAAAGCTGACAATGCAAATCCACCCTTTCCTCTGCAGTACACTAAACAAAACTATAACATGGCTACATTTTTTTTTCTTATTGCTTTTTCTACTTGTTCTCATCGAGAAAATCACTATTGTAAAAGGCAGACCATGGCATGAGTCAGATAATTATGCCAGAAGGTGAAAAAGACAGTGAGTGCTTTGGCCATGACTTGTGTGACTTAAGTCATACATGACTTAACAGTGGAAGAAATATTTATCATTACAGAAGCCATGTGGTTATCAAGTAAAGAATCCAGAAGACATACCAGATGGTAACAGACTACCAACCACTTATATTTTATTGAAAGCAATCTTAATAATGTAGCTGATTTTTTAAAATATTTACCTTTTCAAAGATTCGCTTCTTCCTTTGCTGGACCTGAGAATCAAGATAGCTCAGTGAAAGTTTCATCTGTTTTGGAATGATGGATGTACAGAGTAGAGGATCCGGTGTGTTTCACAGAAGACACAAAACCTCCTGGCATTCACTGGGAATTTATCATCTCTTGTTTTACAGGAGAGAATTGAGTCTTATCAAACTATACCAGGGAGACTAGCTGTCTGTTCTGATACTACATGAATCTCTGAGAGGAATATTTTAAGTTAGGATAGTGCAAGCTGAGTTCCCCACTTCAAGTCTTATATTTGATTCATCAACACTTCATAGTCAGCTGTAAAAAAATTCCACTGCCTGGCCTAGCCTAAAGTGCCTTTTGTTGCTGTGTGTGCATCCACATCCAATTCTGGGGTTATGCAGGCACACATTTCGGAGGCAAGTTTGTTTTCAGATACTGAGAAATCCTGTTAGTCAGCTTGGGGCCGACTGACTGGAAAGCAGCTCTGCAGAGAAAGACTGTGGGGGACTGGTGAAAAACAAGCTGACCATGAGCCAGCCACATGCCCCTATGGCAAAGAGGGCCAACAGCATCCCGGGCTGCATTAGGACGAGTGTTGCCAGCAGGATCAAGGGAAGTGGTCCTTCCCCTCTATTCAGCACTGGTGAGACACACCTGGAATGCTGGGTCCACTTCTGGGCTCCCCAGGTTAAGAAAGATAGAGACTTACAGGAGTGAGTCCAGCAAACTGTGTCAAAGATGATGAAGGGACTGGAGCATGTTTCATATGAGAGGCTGGGAGAGGTGGGACTCTTCAGCCTGGAAAAGAGAGGGCTCGGGGGGGATCTTCTCAATGTGTATAAATACCTGACGGGAAGGACTGGAGAATAGGGAAGAAGTTTCATCTCACTAGTGCCCACTGAGCTGGGGCATTGGACTAGATGGCCAGAATATCCCTTCCAATCTGAATGGTTTTGTTACTCTATAATATAGCACATATCAACAGAAAATGTCTCCTTATCTCACCTGTCACAACCTGTCTGTCAACAGAAAAAGCCTCCTTATCAGCCATGTCAAGAACAAAGGAAATGTGTGAGGCTTGCTCCATTATACAGACTTTACGCAGTTGTGTGACGACTGAGCATGATGTGCAGGTCATGTCCAAAGCACATGGACTGGAGGCAAGCTGGGTGTGAGGCTGCAGTGTGTTCCTAACATAAAGAAGCAGCTGAAGATCTAAGGCCTGCAATTTGAATTTTTAGCTGCATCTAACAGGATTTATATATATAGCCCATACATGGACATTTTTGCTCATATTCAAGAGCCTAAATGATTCCAGCCTGAAAATATCACTTAAGAAACACTTATTTTTGGCAGCATGCAATCTACCTTTCCTCCCCTTTCTTTCATATCTCTTATAACTTTAGTCCAGGACAAATGTAGTACTTGATCAAGGTGAAACAATTCAGCAACACTTTCAATACAGAGTTAAAGGTCTATAGTGCAATGTAAGTAAAGGGAGTGACTGCTAGAAAATAAAAAGCAATAGAGATGTTATGTATGGCAGTGCTGTTGTGGGCTGTTATTACTCTTATCATCACTGTTATCGCTATTATGACTGACATAGTTGTTTTTAATATAGTCTGGCTACTATCCTCAGCTGAAATTAGGAACAGTTTGTTGCACTGGTGTCTTTATGAACACTCAATGTGACCGTATGCTGCCTTGGCGCAAATAGGACCAAACTGTTAGGGCACAGCTCACATTCTTCAACGTCCTTGTGTTGTTGCTTTTATTATAGGAACAGATGGCTTAGCAGGAGTGTTTCTGGCTTGGTTAAAACAAAGTTGCAGAAGGTCATATGAACTGGCTTTTATTGGAATGTGATGGCTATTGCAGTTAGTTGTTATTTAACAATCAGTCCTAGATGTACATCTCCACCATTGCACAGACAGGATCAAAGGTTTCTCAAGTGCAGAAAACATATACAACAGAGAAATGAAGTGAATGGTTTTAAAAATAAGAAGCAAAATAACATAGACATATATGCATTTTGAGACACTTCTTCCTACGTCTGATTCTGGACATGTAGTGACAATTTTTTGGTTACGTAGCAGTTTTTGGTTATGTAGCAGTAAAATCACCACTCTGTTGCTGGCACCTCATAGTTTCTTACATAAAAATCATGACGGCCTTGAGACCTTGAATCTGCACAGAGGGACAAAGAAACAGTTATATTTTAAGCTCCGGATTCAGTGACCTTAGTTCAACAGTGACGGAAGATTGCTTCCATCTAAGCAGGTATTAAAGGACCTCACAAATGTAAAATGGATTTTTCATTTGCTCGGGGATCTGCATTACCCATACTCTCCTCATGACCTTTCACAGACCCAGCAGAGATGCCAGTTTGGGATGAGACACAGAATTGCTTGGTTGTAGAAGTTAACTACCTGGAGCTGGAGAGGTGCTGCTGGGGCCATGGAATAAATTTGTATTCCCCTCTCCACTAAGCATACTGATATTTTAGTTTCACACACTTTATCTCCATGCCAAAAGGAAAATCCTGTGTATGCTTTTTAGGCTATATTCACTGATGTTTGTTCACTGTATTTTGGCCTAGTAGCCAAGATGTTACTAGAGGTAGGTTAATGTATGTCAGGCATATGATTGCTTGTTGTGCTTGTTCCTGAAAGTGGGAAAAAGTAAATATTAGAAACAGGTCCGAAAAGTGACTTTGTCTCATTTTCTTCTTTATCATTGTTGCATTAGATTGATCTGCAGTCTTTTATTTGTTCTGATACGTATTTCTTCGTCTCTTAATTTTCTGCCTAACACTTAAGTTGTTACCATATATATATATCAAAAGGGGAAAGATATCAGTGAAGATAGTAGTGCTGCGAGGGAGAGAGGTGTTTTTGAAAATGTTTCTTATTTGATTAGATTTTACTCCTAATTCTGAATATGAAATCTTTCCAGACTTTAAACTCCTGAAACCTTGTTAGGTTATATTCTCAATCATTTGAATCTTTTTGCCAGCATGTCATTACATGAATTTTATCTAGTTCTTAACTGTAGTATGAACAATACAGCAGAATTTGTGAAGAAAGCCTTGCATGTCTGCGAGATGGTCCTTTTTTAAATAATTATTTTAATTGGTCCAGCAAAATATATTTATTTTCCCTACAAATATTGCCTTGGTGCATCCTGAAGGCAATCACAGCTATGGCAATATTACTACTGTTCTAAAAGTCACAGATGAATATGTCAGTGGGAGTCAAAGTAAAAGGTGCAATAGAAATGTTATGAATTATTATTAAGATACATGAGAAAGCTCCACGGGGAGGATCTGGAACATCTCGGGAAATGGTCTGCAGTCAGCCAGCTGGGAAAGCTGGAGACAGGATGTTAATAGAAATGTTGTTTTTCAAAATCACCATGACATCAGCATTTACATCTAGTACTGTGTGCTGGGGCTGGCTGTATAACTGTGATTATATTAGGTGTGATGAGCAGCTGTGTAGTTGAGAGGGGCTGTGATGTGTTTGGGGGAAGATGGAGTTGGTGGTGACACCTGTGCTGAAGCTGCTTTGTAAGGAATTCTTGTTTTCAGTGCTCTACAATGTTATAATTGTTTGGCTGAAATTTTCCATGCTTGTTTTATGTCTGTCTTCATAGCCTTTCATTTCAGGAAATGTTAGAGCAAGATTTAAAAACATATGTAATTATGCCCAATTAAAGTTACTTTTTTGCAGTAATTAATTTGAAGTGTTCCCGTGTTATCAGTTTCTAGAGCAGAAACATAATTTGCCAGGGTGAGAGATCTCAATCCTAGAGATATGTTTTATTAACTGCAGAAAAATGTGCCAAGATTGGATCAAATTACAGTGTTCGGTGTATCAAAGTTCATAAATGCTCAAAAGGCATTTACACAAGCTTGCTAAATTATCTCAGTATTCCTACTCCACATGTTATCCTGTCCTATTCCCACTCTTGTTATCCTGCCCCACAGATTTGGAGCTTCAGGTAGCAGGAGAGACGTGGAACCTCCCCTTTGTAACCCAAGGGAAGGAGTAGCTGGGCTTGAGCCTAAGCCAGGAGCTGCGCTCAGCTCTCCTTTCTGCCTAGGAGAGTGTTCTTAAAGTAAATGACATACTGAAAGAGTTTGAAAGGACATGGGACTGCAAAGACCTTCAGGTTACAAAAAGCTGAAGTGAGGATTGCTCATCTGGCCGTTCTTCCAGTCCTCTGAGCCCATTTTAGACATTTCTATCTTTCTCAAAGCAACCACCTGTTTTAGCCCAGGTTGCCTATGCAGAGTTATTTCAGATATGAGAAAGAAAGACAGCTTCAAATAATCAGTGTTACCAGAATGGGTTCCAGTAGGATATTTACTTCACTTAAGGAAAAGAAAAATCCAGAACTGATGTCCCCTAGCATACAAGAGAAGCATCTTGATTGAGTATGGTAAGTACCATGCATCATCTAGCAAAACAGTCTGGTGTTTGCTTGGCAATATTTTCCTCCATTAGTAGGAAGAGAAAGGGAAACATCCCAGTTCCAGCCTAAGTAAACTAAAACATAATTTCTTGTTATTGTGAAGTAAAATGCCTCTGGCAAAATTTCTTGGTTAGAAGGAGGATAGTTAAGAAAAACAACATACAAAGTATTTATATGGCAAGCATCTCCTAAAAAAATGGCGTAAGCAATTCAGGAGTTGTTCAGGGACTAGAAAAAGTGATGAATATTTAAATAAATGTACTATTGGAGATACCAGACACAAACATACTGTATCCTCTTTCATCCTCTAAGTAATATATTCTATAAGACAGATTTCTTCTGAAGAGCCATTGAAAGAATAGGATATAAAACACAGGTGCTACTCTGTAGTAGAGTATTTTTAATATTTCATACTTTTAATGACATCTTGAAGGTCAGCTGTCGAGGGAACATGAGAGGGATTGTGCAAGATATTGAGAGGTCTGAGAAAGCTCTGCTCTCTCCTTTGAAGAACTCTGCTTTCATCCATTTGGCAAGACAGCCGTGATGCATATAAAACCTGTATACACACAGGCTTCATACATGGGAAACAAGCTGTGTGTTTTCTTTTGCAAAATCTGTTGAAAGGTTTATATCTAGATTTTGAAAATATGATAGTATTTCACCACCTTAATGTACTTCTGTCTTAATAGCCAGTAGCAAAAGGCTAGCTCACTTGAGTAATCTGCATTGCCTGTAGCAACTCACTGAGACTGAAGAGTTACTGAATTTTCAGATGAGGCAACTGTTAATCAAAGTTGGCCTGCTCACAGTCTGATTCTTGTCCTTCCTCTGCTTGCTTTCCATTTTCAAGGGAGCAAGTTATACTATAAATTACATCCTTTTACAAAACCTTACACTGAAACAGAATTTGGTCTTGAGGCAAAACTGCTGCTTCTTGGAACTCAATTTCTCAACTATAATTATTTTCATTAATTTCTCTGTCACTTTCAATATCTTTTAATTCTGTATAAAGCTATCAGAGGCTCCCTCTTGTGGCTACATTAGCTTAATTTGGCCTTTGTTTTTTTTAAAAAAAAGGGGTTGGGGGGGGCTCGGGGGGGGGCTGGGGGGGGGAGATGCACAGTGCCCCATAAGATTGGAATCCCAAACCAAAAGAAGCAATAATAACAATGCACCTGTTGTGCAGGAACAGAAACGTAGATCTATATGGAGGAAGGAAAAGGTAATTTCTTTCAGGGATAGTTGAAGGATTTGCAGCACACTATGAGCTTTAATTTAACACATTTCATACACCACTGTTACGGAGCAGTACATTCAGATAGGAACAGACCATGAGATTTACTGTTTGATAACACAGCATCTCTTTTAGATAATTTAAAAAGTTAGATTTGTTAGCTCACCTAGCCTGGGAAACTACTGTAAAGTTTGACTTTTCTTAAAAATAAAAAATAGAAGTGTAACATACAGACATACTTTGAAATAATGATGTTGCATTCAAAAGATGTATCGCTCAGTTCCTATTAGTTACTTCTTTTGTATTTTTTTTTCCCAAGCTTTTAGTGCATATGTAAAATAATTCAACAGCTCAGTCCTGTTGTTTGCTAGGAATCCATCTGGCAAATAGTCTTGATGAAAGAAGTTAAACCTAATGCATTTCATCTCCTGGGTGAAGAACACGCACAGTCTGGTGCTGCAGCTGAGCTGCCATGCACTACTATGTGAAGCCACAATACCTTGGCTGTATAGGCACCAGTTTAAAGGAGCTTCCAGGGATCTTATGGCAGTAAAAGGAAGGCTTGACATCTCCTCTATATGCCAAAGCAGAGGCTAGTTTTAAGCAAGGCCATTCCTGATTGTGCACAGGTAGCTTATACTATCCATCCATTTTCTGTAGGCCATGAACAAATGCTTGTAAGGTTTCAGTTTGAATGCTGTACTAGTCTGCTCTTCACAGCCTGCTGCTCCCCTTCCACCCTCAGCTACCGAAGTCTGCCTCCAAACAACACAGTCATGAGTTACTGCAAAACATCTTTAGATTGCCCACTGGATGTTATTCAGCAAATTCCCACTGGTTGGTGGAATTTTGAAGAAGCGTTGTATCTACAATGTAAATAAAACCAAGATGGAAAGGTAATTGTGGGTTATTACCTGATTTATATACAGACCCAATACTCATGAGGATTTCACAGTTTTGCTGAACCGTAAATGAGACAGATTAAAATACTTCAAAAGCTTACTCCCAAAAGTGGAAATGTATTGCACAATGTCATTATAAAAAGACTATAACTCTTCATTACTGTTATAAATCCCACTAAACAATTTCCTCTCTCATTTGGGTATGTTATATTTCAAAAGTAAGTGTAACTAGATGGGATTTTTGACAGTTAGGTTAAGTTTACCTGATTCCTGATTAAATGACTTCCAAAAAAAACTGCTGAATTCATCCCAACCTGGAGTATCTGTTCTTGTAATTCCTTCATACCTTATAGAACAGCTGATAGAGTTGAGACAGTATCCCTTGGTACCTAAGAGAAAGCTGAAGTGTTTCAAGCCCACAATGCTTACAGAAGCATTAAGGTGTATGAGAATTCTCTCAATTTTTCCATGGAATACAGTCCTTTTACCTCAATCTTCACTCCATTTTCAATTAGGTTTATGTATTGTGCATGTGGTGTACAGTAAGCATAATTGCATCTATGAAATGGGAAATGTGCTGAGTTTTAAGATGCACAAGGACATGTGTAAATATAATTATTTTAATTAAGACAATGGAGCCATGAGGTGTTATGTCTAGTAAGGCATCAAGAAAGCTAAACAGTGGATTTTTTTATGAAGTGCTGAACATGCAAGAGGAACTTAGCCTTTGTATTTTCCTAGGAGAATTGGGCATAATCTATAACGATGCCTTTTCAATGGAGTTTAAGAAGTTAAGTTTAAGCATAATGTAAATGAATTAGCTAGGCAGGAAGAAAGGTGAAGTCCCTAAGCAAATCCTTCAGTACTCTGGTTTCATTGAAGCTACGACTCAGGATACACATTTATGTATGTGAACATGCATGTGTGCATGTGGTGTACAGGCTCTATCCCTAATCACACCTTTCTGAGCAGCACGTGGGGCACGCAAGTTTGTGCTCACTGAGCTGGACCTAATCTTAATGTAGCAAAGCATTCAGGTTTCTCCTCATAGAGACTGGTTTGAGAAGGGTTAGTAGGTGGCAATGGTCCTTTTCCTCTTGGCTGAGGAATATCTGGGCTGAGGGGGTGAATTGCACTTCCCAACACTGGCTGCTGTCCTGCGAAGCAAACTGTGGGGAAAGCAGCCTTGTCTGGGATTTGGCTCGTTTTGCATGGGTCTTGCTAATGTCTTTTACCAGGGCAGTGCTCTGGTGCTGTGAATGCCAGGGTGATGAAAACTATTTTCAGTTCTGCAAGCTGAACATCTTTGGAAGGGATGTTAAGAGAGTTACTAAACAAGAGATTAGCATTTATCCCTTTACACCATTGTATCTGTATCCTTTGGCCTTTCTTTTAGTCTTAAGGTAACAATGTGAAGCTATCTTTCCTATAAATTTGCCCATTAGCAAGTTTCAACATGACTCTAATAGTGCACAGGGCACTGCAGGGCTAAACTAACAGTAGGGCTAAACACGTGGAGTTCAGTCATGCTTTGTGAGTGGGAAAGAGCTTTAGGTCAAGACATACACTTCACACCACACAGCACCATCTCAGTGTGGAAACTACTAACAGGTTAGCTGGTTGTGAAGATGAGTCCTGCCTGACGTGTGGTGATTGATTCACCTCTGGTGAGCAGCGTGTGGGCTGCATAATGGATCAAGTCAGAAATAAGGAGCAGAGGTACTTCTTTTCATACTGGGAACAAGTGTTTCTTACCTCAACAATAAGGCACATCAGATCAATGGCAGTCTCTCTGTAGGTACAGCACTGTATTCATAGGAAATTAATGGCAGGTGAAGAAACTTCAGAAAGTGCCTGTGTTTTTTGCAGGAAGACAGAAAATTAACTAAAAGACGAACATCTTCAGGCTAAGATAGGACAGACTATGTAAGAGACCACCAAGTGTGGAAAGATGCTTTCTTTTCTTTGGATTTTACAGCTTAAACTCAAAGGCCTTATAGAGAACAACTCTCAAAGGGAAAGCAGCTGGGTCTGGCACCAGGAAAGGACAAATGAGATAAGTGGGGCTTTGAGAAGGGGTTTAAAAGACAACTGGACATGCATGGAAAGAAATAGGGGATGGGGAGGTGTCATAAAAAGATAAATTCAAGCCTGAGAAAAAACAAAGCAGCTTAAAGCATCTCCTGGGGAGAATGCGGAAGAAAGGCACGGAAAGGTAGGGCACAGAAAGAACTGGGAATAGGGACACACATTGTCCCTACATCAATGAATAAGGACATACATTGATGAGGAACAGGGTGAGGAGTTCACAGAGAAAGGAAAGCAAAGCAGTGAAGGGGACTGGGGACATGTGTGGCCTGTGTGAATTGTCAGGGAGCAGTGAGAGCGGGGCTGCTCCACAGAGTGGGACAAGCCAGGAGCTGAGGATCACCCCACTGTGGCTATGCCCTCACCAACCAGGTCACAGACCCACACAGTCTAAGCCAGAGGGGCAAAGCTGGGTGCTGGTGACGGGGTCTATCAACAGCCTCAGACATAGCCAGAGAATCAGATCTTGGGGCCACCCAAGAAAAACATTTTAAGAGAGATTTTTGGAAAGTGGTACCCAACAGCAATGATCAGGAAACTAGTGCAGGACCTTCATCAATGTTCCTCCACCATCAAGTTCAGAGTCTTAGTGTGAAACTATTTTTGAGCTATTGGAGGCAAAAAATACCCATGAATTTTGTACAAAATGAAAGAAGGTGTGCTTAACCCTACAACGCCTGAAGAAATTTTCTGAACTTCTGAAAGCAGTTCACTTCTACTCTCAAATGAGGCTCAGGACAGTGTCAGATTACAAAAAAAAATAATCTTTCTAAACTGAAAATGACAGTATATATAGGCAAGTCTTTCTCACTTTTAACCTTAAAAAAGGTTAACCTTAGTAAAGCATGTTGGACAAAATTCTGGCTCACAGGGAGTTTGGCTTTCTATTCACCACTAGGCCATCAGCCCATGCTGGTTTTAACCTACTCCTGTTTGTCTCAGTGTCCCTTGTGTAAACTGGTAATATACATGCCTGTCCTCATTTCTAGTCTGGTAAGAGGAGTAAAAAAAATCATTTATTATCATAAGATTAGTACTGACATGCTGTAGTCACAATAGCTACTGAAAGGCCATGCCTACTTAATAAGCTGCTTAACTGACTCAGTATTTTGGGCCATGTTTACAGAAACAGGCTGGAGATGTAAAGTGTAGATATAATACTTAGGAAGAACATAATTGTCCTAATAGTCCAACCACTCTTGCAAGTCCGGAATCTTGGTATGTTTCTTGTATTAGTATAGACTGCAATTCATCGAACACTGGAAGGCAGGCCTGAAAATCTGTGCTATTATAAAAAGAAATGGCTCAGCCAAATATTTTGTAAAAACAGTGTAAGCTTTGAAAAGAAAGACCCTGAATTAAATCAGGCAACCCATTATGTGTATGGCTGGAGACTACGGTGTAAGGCGAGAGCCAGACTCCTGCATTTATTTAAGTCTGCTTATTACATAATTCAGGGTAGTAAGGTGAACCAAGGATGAAGCATTAGCTTCAGCATGGAATTTTTATTCTGATCACTGGAGCCTAAAGTTATTAAAAGAACAAACACAATTATGACATCCTAGGGGACCGGCACACATATAAATCTGGGTATGCTGCCTGTTTCTAGCAAAACATATGTATGGATCTGTGTACCACCTGCTTGTTATTTTAAGTAGGTTTGCTGCAGCTGTTATTCTGAAAAGAGCCATTTAACACTCTAGGGAAAGAGAAACTGCAGAAATCCTTAAATTAATATCTATTAAGAAAAATAACTTTTAAACAAGTTGATTGTTTATGTGGTTAAAACTCTAGTCCCTTGAATAAGAACAAAGAACCATTTCTTTGCTAGTTCCAGAAATTTCCTAGCTCCCAGCTAGTCAATTTATGGTGCCATAAAAAATTAAATAACAGCTTATTCTTCCTCTTCCTCTAGTCCTTCAAAATGATGAGAATCTATTTTCATCATTGGAAGGGATGTGAGCACTTTCCGAAGAACAGATGCCCACGGTCTTTAAATTTAACCAGTATATGTGATTTTCATATTGGCTTTTATGAAAATATTTTGAGCATCAGATAGCTCAGCGTTACCTATTATCTGTGCACATCAATTCTGTAACTCCCAATCTTTCAACTGCTTAATAGCAGAGTGTATATATTATATAAAGTGCATTAGATTTCGTCTGACAGTCTCAACTTCACTGTTGTCGATGCAGAGTACATTATGGAGTCTGTAGTTTTTAGAGCCGTCAGCAGGAAAAAAAAAAAAAAAACAGCCACATCAGGTTCTTCTGTTCCAAAAGGATAGGCCATTAACCCTTGAGAAGGCTCTCATGGTATATTGCCAACCTCCAAATCTGTCCTGCCTCTCCTCAGTTTCTTCCTGGCATTGAAGAGCTTGTTTCAGGCACTACCCTTCCTCTCAGCAACACTGTCTGTGGCTGAGAGTTCCCCTTCTCTTCCCTCTTGTCCCTCACTAGCTCCACATTTAGCTAACTGGGAACCCTGCTAGACTTCTTCTTGTGTTCACGTCTTCATCACTCTTCTCCCTTAGTGGTAGCACCATCCAAACAGCTGTCAGCCAGTTTCCAGGCTAACATATTTTTATAAGTCAATACATCCCATCTCTGTGCCTTTGCCAAGTCACTCCTGCTGCTTCTCCTCCAGTTTCTCTTCTATCCTCAGCTTCCTCCTGGTCTGCCTAAGTTCACTGTCATATACATAACTGAAGGTGGGAGACTTCCAGCAGTGCCCTAAGACAGTATCTGTAATGCCCACAGATAAAAACAGAAAAAATAGAAGTCTCCATGATCTGGGCAGCCTGGCGCTTTGTTCTCTCACTTCGGTAATTCACAAAATTTTAGAATTTTTCTACATTATAGAAATTAAAAGTCTTGGAGGTACATTAAGAATGATATAAAATAAAGCATAGATGTATTAAAAAAGGTTGTGTCAGACCAATTTGTTAATCTCCTGAGATGACATCAGGCAAGGGAAAAGCAGCAGATATTGTCTGTCTTGACTTTAGCAAACTGCCACCAGGGAAAGTCTATGTGAAGATTTGGATTAAAAGAAGAACTGCAAAATTGGTAAGAAAATTGCAAGAGAAGAAACATTCTGTTGAAAGGGGAAATACTGGGCCAGGGAGATCTTCACACACTGATGATTTGTAAGGGTTTAATCTTAAAAATCTTGCTACAAAAATTGAGACTGTGTCTGTGACATTTGTCATTGAAATAGTTTCGGAGGCGCCCTGCAGAGAAGGTCTGATTATTGGACATGGAAAAGAGAGGTCTAGAGGATTATTCATAATAATAGCAATAATTGCAATATTAACTGTGACCTTTACCAACGTGCAAAGTCACTCCACGAAGGTGTGGTTTTGTTGATTGGCCTGGGCCAATCTGAATGGAAAATGCACCAGAAAAATACTTCCCACACCTTTGCTCCCTGCCACACATTTCCACTCCCGCCCTTGTCAATGTGCTGACTGTGCTCAGATGGCCAGCACGATCGACACAGTCAACAATTTGTATTGTAGGGCTTGTTTTCAGACAGTTCAGCCCACTGGTACCAGGGAAGGAGTGGAAAGACATAGCTGGGAGGAGAGGAGGGTGCAGCTGCTCCTACATGTGTCTGCAGTATGGCCATGCACGCAGGGGGATTTTTAATAGAGAAAGGCGTAAAACTGAATTATCTGCTGCTATAGTCCCATTCCCAACCAACTGTTTAAACAGAGTCTGGAACAAATGTTAGGATTGTTTTTCCAGGGTCATAGGTGTGTTTCTTTGTTGTTGTTGTTAGGGTTTTTTGTTTGCTTTTGTATTTACTGAGGAATTAGATTGAACACTAAGTCAAAAGGAAAGGAATGAATATGCTTCTGCATCATTTTAGCCTACCTCTGATTTTTTTCTAGTCTTTTCCCTATGGACAGGATAACTCACCCCAGAGCATTTTAAATAAATAATTTTAAATAACAATTGTTTCAATATGATGACAGTGCTTCATTACCTGTGCCAAACTGGGCCCCTGCTTCTTTTCTACACAATTTTATGTTTTTCTCTCATTCTTTTAAAATAACAAGCAAACATTGTTTCATTTTTCTTCATTTAATGCGTTCTTGTGAAGGGAAACAAAAAACTAAAATCTTAATGCTAGCAGTACTAGCAAAAAGTAGGCACTTTTCAATATAGAAAGAAATCAGAAGTTTCCCTTCCATATAGGAGCCAAAATCAGTCAGTGTTTTTTTGTTTGGTTGGTTGTTGTTGTTTTGTTTTGTTTTTGCAGTGGATATTATCTACTTTCTTTCTAAAAGCCTTATTTGAGTATAACTGTTTTACAGTGTGATCTGGAACAAATTTGAAAAGCACAATTATTTGGTAGATACCTGGTGAACCAGCAAAACCACCTTATCTTTCTTTCCATCTTCTTGACATAGAGGTAAATAATGCCCCAGCTTTGCAAGGCTAATCAAATAAGTCACCAGCAAGAAAAGCATCCACTTCTTGCCCTTTTAGTGATTCATTGTTCAAATCTTCTCAAAAGACAAACAGATGAGTTCTGCATTATTGCAGGCTTCCAGATATTTCTCAAATAGGGCACATTAGCAAAGTCAGAGGAAAATACAAATAAAGAATGGATAGCTGTGATGAGGCCTACATCCAAGAAGAAAGGTCGCGGTTTCACAGATAGGTGCATACAGAATGTAATACTGTAGGGCAGAAGAGGTGTCAGAGTATTCAGAAGCATCAGAGGACTTGTGATAACGAATAAAGCACAAAAGCTGGAAATAGTGTCTGTCTGCTCACCAGCTTTGAGTATGTACCAGCTTTTTAAATCCCTTTTCACTCAGTCATCTCTAGTGTACACTTTATTAAAAAAGTTCAATATTAGAATATTCACACATTAATCCTGGTTGTCCCAATATGCAAATCTGCCTGTTCTTGGGAAAGTATAAAATCAATTTCTATTACACAGCTGAAAAGCAAAAATTGTTGAATTACCATACTAGTGCGTGCAATAAAAATATAACATTATACAGGGTAGTCTGTAACTGAATAGAGCATAAATATCAAGCCCCCGACTCAGACTTCTGTGTATTTGATTCCTGTGTCTTATAGAAACAAGGATCTCTGCTGAATGGTGTAACTGACATTTCATTGCTTTGGATTTGCTACGATGAATAATCTTATATGCTATTGGCCGAGGAGAAGTATTACTATAGTAACTAGTTCATGATTCATTCTTTATGGTGTTTTTAATTTTGTTTTTGTTTTTGTTATATTTCCTAAGGGATGCATGTCTAGACTAAAAATGTTTAAACTAACTCTTGGTAAAGGTAATTAATTCTTTCCAGAGTACTAAAAATATGGGACTGATAAACAGCAATACGTAGATAATGCTTTTTAAAAACACCTCAGGCCAATAACATTCTTAAAAATATGGGAGCATATCTTTATTTTATTTGGCACTTTTTATTAGTAGCTTTCTGTGTTGTTAATCCTGTTTAGTGACCTAAGGCTGGATTCCCTCATCGACAATATTGCAACTTTAATGAAATCATTGGACATATAATATATAAAGCATTATATATGAGGATGGAAATATAAGTGTGGTTGGTAGATTTAAAACAAAATAATGAGCTCACCTATTTATTTAAATCATTAAAAAGGAAATCTTGGCATAAGTGATGTATTAATGTTTTATATTTGGGGTTTGTACATATTTAATTCCTTATGATGGTTTTATGGATCACCAGGAAACAAACACATATTGGCAAGTATCACCTTTATTACAGTTCCTTAAGCGGAATAGGAATATGTGTTAGGTACGTGTCCATTTATTTAAGCACATAGAGAGCTTAATATGCATTTACTGCATTCTTGGTTTTTGTATGCTAAAGGGATTGTTGTTTTTTCATTATTAGATTATTAAAAAAGACTCATAATCTATGTTGAAGTGTTTCTGTCTGAAGTTCTAATTCATTGATCCTCAGGGTTCAGGTAAAAATTATGGAAATAACATTTTGAAGAAGAACCATTTATAAGTAGTTAAAATTAACCTGTGTTATAAATTTGCACAAAAGTAAGTTTATCTAAGCATATTTTATATTTAAAATGCACTTAGAAACCTGAAATATTATCTGTAAAAGATAAATTGAACTGGAAGTTGTCACTAATTCTCATGTGATTCTTTTTCACACAATAGAGGAGAAAAACATAGTTATACACTTTTTGAACCCCTACTAGAGTCTGCAACTTGAACAGAAACAGTCATTAAACTGTACTTTCTGAATAAATGGAAAAGAATAAGATATTTACGTTACATATGCAGAAAGCTGAGCAAGCTCTGTTTTCAGGCTTTTAGTTATTTCTGCCTAATGCTTGAGTTCAACAGGCCTCTAGACCTCAGCATGCAAGTGTAATCATTTTAAATGGAGTTGTTCAAAAGCTAAACATCCAGTTTAAAAATTTAGGAACTGGGAAGAGGTTGTGGGATGTCTGTGACAAGTTGGCTTTTATTTACTCATACCCCAGGACAGATATGGTAACTTTCTGTAACAGAAACATAAAATATACTGCCAGTAGAACCACCGGCAGATTTATTTTCTGCTTTTTGATTTTATTTAAGTGATGCTAGGTTCAGAGGATCACAGAATAGCATGTGACATTTTGTAAGGATTCATAAATTATACATCCAGACTTGTGAGATTACAAAAGGCTGTAAACAATAAATGCTTCTTGCATTATAAATGGAATGGCTTATTTACAAAGATGACATAGCTATATTAATTGCAAGGAGAAGATATAATTAAAGGGACAGCCTTGTGCTGTTTAAGATATTAATTAGAAGAAACTCATTTTCAAGAAGAAACCAGTGCAATTTTCAGAGTTTCTTTTGGGATTAGTGAAGTGTTTCACAAATTTTATTTTACACCATCTTCATTTTCCAGCAATTTTAAGTAGCGTTTCCTTATGCGTTACCTTCATGTGGAGGTAACAAAAGGGAGAATCCTGTATCAACATTCACATTCAGAATTATAAATTGTCATCACCTCTATGGACAGAAAATTTTGCTTGTTCTCTTCTGCGTTATGCTGGTCAGGCAGCAGCTGGGGTGTGCCAACATCCCTGAGTCTGGAAGTGTAATTGTAGTAACT
This sequence comes from Cygnus atratus, assembly GCF_013377495.2. Lineage (NCBI taxonomy): Eukaryota > Metazoa > Chordata > Aves > Anseriformes > Anatidae > Cygnus > Cygnus atratus. The sequence continues at coordinate 97,977,288 of NC_066364.1, forward strand.
AACTGGAGGCACGGCCTCTGAAATAAAGGTGCTGTTATTACATTCTGCTATCATTAATGCAGGGCCCTTGAACCTGCCATATGGATGCAGCTCCTTCGCTCTTTCCTCCTGATGAGTTTCCTGAGCAGCAGCAGCTCCAGTGTGATGCTTGGAAGACTCTTCCTGTCCCCTGTTGTTGGTTTGTCCTGGCTGCAGCTCCTCACCTTCCCTCCCCTGCGCCCTCTCTGGAGGGAGCAGCACTTCTGAGGCTCTCCAGGGAGATGTCAGTTTGGTTTAGCACAGGAGTGCCCAGGGACTCGTCATGCCTGAGTTGGGATTTTAAGGTTGAGCTGATCATGGCTCTTAGGAGCATCTCTGAGTCTCTGCTCCATCATTTCATTCCTCCAGTGGGACCACTCAGCAGAGCGGCTGTGGGCTGCCATCCTCATGGGGAGGGAGGACCCCATGCATCCCCACAGTACAGAATGAGCACTGCTAAACAGAGGCACAAACACCCAATGTGATGTGCAAGGCACTTCAGGGTGAGGTGCATGTAGTGGCAGTGGTGGCACTGGGATCGGTGCTCTGGCTCAGTGTGCAAAACTCAGCAGAAGGGTGGGCACATGGGTTGGGTGTCCTTGTTTGCGGTTGTGAACCCTACTGAGAAGGGAGCAAGAGAGGTGGTGAGCGTGGCAGGGGACAAGATTTGGGAGCATGGAAGACTTAATAGGAGGGTGCAAGGGCAGGTGGTGATTCGGTTTGGGGTTAGTTGGAGGGAAGGAAGCTTGAGAACACAGGGTTGGGGGAGAAGAGGATATGAAGTGAAATAATAAAAATGGGGTATTGCAAATGAGACAGCCTTTCACCCTTTTCAGGAATTCATTGTCTCTCTTGGACCTGTTGCCCCTTGTGCTGGGCTTGCATATTCATGTTTTTATTGCATACGGATGGTTTTGGTGTCCATGAACTGCGTTACACAGTGATTTACCCATTTTTCTGCTCTCACACTCCTGGGTTATGTGAAAAAAAAAAAAAAAGAAGCTTAATGGTGTTCTTGATTTTACAGACTAACTTGTGACTTAAGCAAAGTATCCACCCCCAGAGCTCTGCGGTAATTTGAACAGCTCCCTATCTTCAGGTGGCTTGCTATGCTGCCCTGGATAAGGCTCAGCTGAGTGAGAAGGGATATCCAACTGCACTGAAGTTGCGAGCGTGTTCTGCAAGGACAGCCAGGGAGGCTGTGATTCACATCTTAAACAGGGCAGAGTTATACGAGGCTGCTCAAGCCTCGGGGAAGCTTAAGCATTAGTGACCCTTAAGAAATCAAACAGAGTTTAGATTTTAGCAAGCATTTCACTAATGAAATTGCAGGTTTATAATTTCATTTTGCTTTCAAGGCTAGATGCTAATCTAAGCACATCCTTCCTTTTCTTGTTACAGTAGTATGTGGATAGTTCAATTAACATCATTGATGGCAAGGAAGCATAAACTGCCACAGGCACAAAATGCTGTGCCTGCATGGCTTTCACATAAACAGGGCAGAAACTCTTAAAGGGATGAAAATGATTTTTCCTTTGTATGAGACGAGCAAGCCCTTGGCATGTTTGCACTTGTGGCCCTTCTGCTTTAGTCCTAATATAGCTTTCTACTCAGAGCTGGCCTAAGATAACCCACTTCTGCAGTGTCTACAGACTCCTTATAAAATGTGCATGCAAGCAATCTAGTCCTGCCACAAGCTGTAAAGCCTCCGAGTCCCTCTAGCACCCCTGAGATAGACAGACTTTGCTGATTTAGGGAGCCCCAATAAGTTGGTGTATGAGGAACCCATCCTATCCTCCCTTGTCATGTCACAGCGCAAGACAAATACAGAAAACAGGCTATATCTTGAATATTATTACACATTATATATCACTTTTCCTTCACAGTGTGTATGTAACACACTGAAATGAAAGTGATATCTCTGTTCAGGAGTGAGTGCAGCCATTTCTGAGGTAACAAACATCAGCAGTTTGTCAGTGAACTGCTATATAGCAGCTTTAGAGACAAAGAATTGCATCAAATCTTGATTAGAAATCACTTCAATAGCAGCATGAATTTACCAGGCGTTGTAAGGTATGGAGGTGAGGGGAGGGAAGAGGGAAACAAGGAAAACAAAAGATGCAATTGAGAAAAAGATGCTGAGAAATGCAGAATGATGAGAAGAGCTGAAGGATTCTTCCTTCTGCTTTTCTTCAGGCACATCTAAAATTCAGCTGTGGCTGTGATGATTTCATGTGATCACAGATAAGTTATTTACCCCTGGCTTTTCTGTCCACTTGACTTCTGTTGGCAGTGCTCTTCTAGTGTTGGAAAGTGACTATCTTTGCTGCTCACTTCAGACAGAACAAGCTTCTCACAGACATACAAATATGGTTAAATGTGTCTATATGGTTCTAGCACTGAGGATAGGAATAGCTCTATTTATCAACAAACAATTTGCCAGTTTACAGACTTCATAAATTCTGTTTTCCAAAGGAATAGTCTGTTAATAGGGATACTCATGTTGAACCTCTGATCAGAATATTTTATTAAGACTCTGAGCTGATATAAGTCTGCTGGATGGATTTGCAGTAGGAGTGAAAAAATACAGAAGTATGAACAGCTGTTATTTTAATTCAGAAGTGAACAGGATTTGGAAAGTTATGTCATTTTGTCAGATAACTGGTTTCTGACATTTCAGGCTTTTTCATTAAGAGATGAGATGAATCATTTTATGTGAGAGAACAGACAATGCAGAATTCCAGTACTACATTCCATTCCAATGGACAGTAATGGTCCATTTTACACCCCAAGGAAAACACTGCTTGTTTTTCATTCTTCTCATTCATTTGCCATCATTTTTATCTGACTGACTATAGCAAGTAATTTAGGTAAGTAAAAACCCATATAAAATACTTGTGCTTTATCCAGGTAAAGAGCATTGCTGTTTTGTGATGACCTCCTGATGGTCCAGCAGTAGAAATATGGTAAATACCACAACCAAAATACATTCTGTATCAACTATTTGTTTTACTGGCGATAATGAGCTTGTGTACTCCTGAGCCTCATCAGAAAGCATTATTGCTCACTATATTTTAATCAATATCCCTTAAAGATGCCATGACACAGAAAGTCTGCTAGTTAGATTAAATATTAAGCAATTCAGATTACTGAAGTAATCAGTTCCAGCACTAATTGTGTAGTCTTTAGGGATTTAACACCATATGATAGCATCCCATAAAATCATTGTTAGTGATACAGTGTTGATTATGAAGATGGCTGCTGATCTTACTAAATTTTTGTTGTTGTAGATAGCATGAAAATCTACTGCTTTATTTGACAAGTGTGATGTGTAGTTTTTGTCTTGTAGGTGCTGATAATTCCCTTTTGCCTCTTTGTAACCATGAAGATAGTCCAGGGGACAAAGTAAAATTTCATTCTATTCACCCCAATGACTCATTGAAGGATTTGTAAAGAAATAGAATTCATTGTAATTCTGTTATTTTTTAACTTACTTGATATACTCTTTCTATAACACCTTTCTGCTATAAACAAAAGATTGGCTTTCCCATTTATGTGATTTTTATTTATTTATTTATTTATTTATTTATTTATTTTCCCCCAAAGATTTATCTTATAGATCTTATAGATCTGGCTGGAAAATTTTTGGCTGGTTTCTTCAAGTTCTAAAGGTGGCAAAGAAAAGATGTCCAGTCTATGACATAACATCATTCCTGACATTTAAAAAATAAATAAAAAATCAAACAACAACAACAAAACAACAAAGAAACAACCTCATATCCCTATATCAGAGTTTTGAGCGGCTGCTTTTAAAAACATAACTTTGAAAAAGGAAAGAAACTAAAGATCATGAGAAAAAAAGATGTAATGTACCAAGATGTATTTTATCAGAGACATGCATTCACTCATTTTTTGACAACATAGGGTTGAGCTTAACAAAATGAGATGATATAGAAATTACTGTCATGTAAAGGACCAACTCTGGTCTCATTAAGGACAAGCGGACTGCAGTTCTCATGAATCTTTTAGCATTGTTGTTCTTGAATATTGTACCAGAGGCTTCATACTTAAAATGAAAAGAAAAAAAAAATGATGGACTTAACTCTCAGCCAAATAAGCTGTTGAAATACTCAGCACACCCTATTGCATGTGCAGTCAGTCTAGCCAGCTATTCCATGAAACTTTTTCCTTTTTCCTTTCTTCAGGAACAAGCAATGGAAATACAGTGATCCCATGCTGACTCCGTGTGTCATATTTTATTCAGTAGCTGAATAACAGCTGACTGCTGGGTTTATAGAAACTAAGGGGTACATCATTTAATTTTTCCATTCATGTTTCAATTCCTTCTTGGGAGTTCCCCTAGGGTATAGCATTGTCTGCTCACAAAGTGTGCTCAAGAAAAAAACAACCTAAGAGATCAACTTACTGCAAAATGATCCTTAGGAGGAATGAAAATCTTTGCTTGTGAAAGGTCACCAGAAAAGTGGCAATAGGGTCACTGAATTAAGCTGCACCAGGGGAAAAATCTCTCTAGCCTTCCATGTTGGATTTTGTGCTGACAGTCCCAAAATCTCTAACTTTGCAATTTGAACTAATGAAAACTGAGGAATAAGTTTGGCTCTTTTTCTCTCTCTCTCTCTCTCTCTTTTTTTTTTTTTTTTTTTTTTTTACTCTGTAAATTGTATGTGACCTCAGTACCATTCTTTTTGTTTGGTTTGCTTTGGTTTTATTTTTATTGTTGTTGCAGAGGCTTAGTGGGCAGTTTGTGTACTTTTCCCTGAGGCAGTTAGTAAGAAAAGATCAAGGCAGGTTATAATGGTCTTTGCCTGACTGCAAGTTCTGAGGTTGCCAAAGTAACGGCAATGAACTAAATGTCATGTTATCCCTTGGTTTAATGGAAAATTAATTAAGATCATCACTGACTTTATTGAAAGATGTGAGTTTGGTGCCTGAAGAATAAGAGGCTTCTTTTTAATCTCCAGTAAAAATGGGCAGCACTTCTCTACTATTAAGTATTGTATACAGTGTATAATCCCATGAACATGATGACTGCTTTTCTCCTTGTTCATCATGCTAGCAAACTATAGTCTTGGGCAGTTTCCATGGGAGGTTTTGGTCCATTGGCTGATGAGCAGACATAAAGTTCAGAGATTTGTTTCACTTGGCTATTGCACTGACCTTTCTTTCCTTCTGATAAACTTCACTGGATGGAAGAGTAAAACCAGATAAAAGCAGATGCTCTTAAAAGAGGGGATGATAGTGACAGCTCTTTAGGTGAAGTGCCCCTGATATAGAAGCACTGTGGAGGGGCAGAGGCTGAGTGTAGGTGATGGCTCTCTCTGGCATGCAGGCATTCAGACTGGGCTCTGGCCGTCTCAGGTCTCAGGTCACCTCCTGGAAATCACAGCCTGGTGGGGGCAGTTCAGCACAGTGGCCTTGACCCACATACAAGCAGGTGTGGTATGGAGGGAATCAGGAAAATGCTGTCCCCTCTGGCAACTTTCCTGAGCCGTTCTCTGGACAGCATGATTTAGTCTCAGGAAACAAATTTATTTTGAAAATAGTTTACAGTAATATATTCTCCCTGACTGTACCACACTTCATGCTTATCACCCATGAAGTAGGTGAGGCTCTCTGATACCACTATCTTAAAATCAAACCATTAATGCCAAAATATGATGATTTACAAATTTTCCAAGCATCCCTCCTACCAGCATTAATTGCCCCCCTGCTGTTCCTCCTGCAAAGCTATTTTGCTCTTTCAGTACACAGTATTCGTTCAGTACTGCACTAAACCTTTGTTGCTTTGCAGTATAAAAAAGCTTCAGTTTATACAAATGACATTGAAATGGTTTTGATTAAGTGACAAATAGTCCCATTTTATGATTGCAACTGTTGGCTTTTTGTTTGTTATTTTACAGTTAGTTTTGTGGCTATAAATGGCTTTATAAGCTCCTTTCTGGCATTAATGTAGCAATACAGAACTCCCATAACAGTGTTTTAAGAATTTAATAGGGTCACCAAGCCCACTTCATAGGGGGAACACATATATATGCAACATCACACTGTCTTTTTTTCCTGTGGTAAATGTCCCAGATAAATCAGAATCTCCCTGTACCTAGCAGTTTGTCTTCTGTTTTAGTTACTGTGTCTTTGGATGACAGTTAGGCTTCATGTCCTTTTCTTTATTTCCTCTTCCTCTCTGCTTCTGATACATTATTATTTTTTTCAGTGACTGTACCAGAACTCCAAAATCCCATAACCCCCAAGAGTAATTACAGATACATTACTGAGCAATCCCCTCAGGTAGGTTGGGTCAAGTGCTTTATGTTTTTACAGGTCAGCTATCGAGGAGTGTGGTTGACCTTGCTTCCTCCATAGCTGCCTAACAAGACGGAATTATTTCTGTCACCCAAGTATTTGTGCAGTAGCTGGAGGCTGGTCCTCTCCCGAGTCCGGAGCACCCAGTACCCAAGTAGAATTGATAGTGGTCATTAATGGAAAATGTGAGGCCCCCATGAAGATTAAAAAACAGATGAAAAAGCCTAGAATGAGTGTGACTATGGCTGCATGAGGAGTCAAATGAACATAGTTTGTATCTTTGTCTGATATAGGGTTTGATGACCTACATGCTTGTGCTGATCCTGGAGCTCCTGAACATGGATACAAGACACCTAGTGGAGGTGTCTTCTTTGAAAGTGTGGTAGTCCGGTTTCATTGCCAAGAAGGATACAGGCTTAATGGTACTTCAAAAAAACTTTGTGTGAGACACTTTAATGGCTCACTGAGCTGGAAACCAAGTGATAAACCTGTGTGCCTACAAGAAGGTAAGTCAGCTTTCTTAAAACAGTTCACCAGTGTCAGTGCTTCTCACTTGTACATGTACCGTGTCCATGTGTCTTTGCACAAGACATAAAAGACTGGAATCTATTTTATTGGATCTTATTTGATACACACTTTAGTTTCCCATACATCCTGTCTGTCCATTGAGTTTGTACTGTGAGAGGTTTTTTTCTGTGTGTGTGTCCGTGTGTCGAAAGGGACTTAAAAGAATCTTAAATAAATAAATAAATAAATAAAGTTCTACTTTTACCTAGTTACAAATTGATGCGGACAAAAAAAATATAGCTTCCATTATCAGTAAACTGTTTATAACTACGTGTTAAAGCTGTCCACATAATACTGCTTTCTGTAATATTTTACTAGGAAAATATAATTAATTTCCAATGCTACTGCTCCTTTTAATGAGGAGTTTTAAACAATTGTATTTTATGGCATGTGCATGATTCAAGTAAGAACATCAGATATGCATGAAATGCAGAAGTTTAAAGTCATTGGGGAAGTTTACTTTGAGATAAATCAGACTGCTATGTCATAAAAGAACTTATTTTTATTATAGCTTTTTGTTTTTTTTTGAAATTGTATTTGATTTTAAATATTTAGGGCATTAAATTACTTTCTTCTTTGAGGAATTTGATAGAAGCAAGATTAATCTGAATATCATAAATACACATTTTGGCCAAAAACACCCCCAAGCAACATGAACGAAGATGTGAAATCATTAGCAATGCCTCACTGATTTCAAGGTGGAGCAAGATAAACTCTATTTCAGGAGGCCTTCCATCATTTAAAATAAGATAAATGCTCACACTTCATCCAAAACTAGTCACTTATGTGGCTCATAAACACACTTACTATACTGGATTATGCATCACTCAATGTGTACAAAAACTGCAAATACTTGTTTATGGTGATGGGTGGGTAAGTATGAGAACCCCATGACAGGACAGGGGCACATGAAGGTACGTTCTACAACAGGAGCAAGCAAGGCCTGGGGAGATGAGGCCAAGGGGATACAAGGGAAAGGGTCAGCCCTGAACAGTGGTCTGCATGAAAGTGATACGTGAAATATTTGAGAGAGTAGCCAGAAATAGCTGGTAAGTGGTCCATGGTCTTTCAGGTAGCTGCTCTGTTGGACAAACAGAGGTCTTGGTAAAATACAGATTCGTGAATGTGTTTGCGGCCACAGGCAACAGAGTCATAAGAGACACAGTCTTGAGCTGTCTTGTAGTGTGCACTGAGATTACAGGTAATTTGTAGAATGTAAAGGCAAGCAGGGCTAATAACACCTGCTCATAAATTGTACGGGAATGTGCTGTCAGCTTTGAGGGTGATTATAAAAAAACAAGCCTAAGGGAGATTGAACAGTACAGTTCCTAACTGATGGAGTAGCCATCTAGGGTAGAACCAGATATGGGATACATATGTCAGTGCATCATTCAGGCAGGACACCTCTTCAATGTGCCTTTGGGGAGCTACAATGCAGTCGTCTTATCAGGAATGTTCCTGGGAACTTTTGGAAAGTATAACAGAAGCATGACCCATCCAAACTTTGCTAGGAGAGATCATTGACATGGAGATCATGACACCAGTTAAAGAGTTGGATCTACTTTAAAATGAGATTTAACATCAGAAACATAGACAAACAGGTTGGAGAAAATGCTTGGAGGGAAAAACTAGAGTTTAGGGGAAAGTTGTAGGAGGAAGTCCAAATGACAATTGTGACTGCTGCTCTCAAGAGGGAGCCAGCTGTGCAGTGCAAGCACATCCTGTGATTTATTGTCCTACTTCCAGGACTGAGTGAGTTTCACTTCATTTTCAAAGATGAAATTACATGTGATTTTAAGGAAATTCATAGATCATAGCTGAGAGAAATTACCTTGATAGGAAATAAGGGAGTAGTAGTCATTTTGTCAGGTGGTGCTGGCTGAGAAACTGATACTTAGACTTTGGGCACATACATAGATAGGATGAAATCGTGGCAATTGAGCACAATTCACAAAATTATTTGAAGATGTGCTATATCCTATGTCAAAACTAGTGCAACACCCTACCAAAACGTGGGCATGAATTGCCAGCCTTACTAATAGAATGCATGCCCATTGAAAACTGTGTCCTCAATCCATGTAGCCACAAATATTATCAGGCTGATGAAAGGAGGAAAATGTTATCAAGGCACTAGTACATATGAGCTTGAACACTGTGCCATACCATGGTACAATCCATTAACAAACCACAAAATATAGTGATGGAGTTACTAAAATAGTAGTTTTGAAATAGAATCTGTATCAGCCACTGCAGTTGTTACAGTAAGCATTAACACACTTTATTGAATATTCATTGAGTACAACCACTTCCCTTGTCCCCCTCAGATCAGTGGAAATCTGTGGAAGAAGATTTGGATCACAATGCCATCAACAGCAAAACTGCCACTAATATCAGTGTGATCAAAATTTGATTCAGGTGTTTTTTAAAAAGAAAGAAACTGGAAGATGAGAATGTGATGGATGATGTGGCAACAGTTGCTTAAGAGCTAATCATTAATTTATAGCACAGAACACTTAAAAACAATTGCAAGCCAATGCTCTGATCAAGCAAAGCACTTTAGCTAGAGCATAACTCTAATTATGTGATTAGTTATGTTAAAGTTCTGTGCTCAAAATTAGGCATACACAAAAATACTTATGATTTAGACTGAAGAGGAGCCCCTGATTTAGGAGTTAGTGAAGCAAGTGCATAAGTACGTTCCTGATTAACAGTGCTTCTCTCAGGTATTATTAAAACAATCCTAGGGTTTAACACTGGAAAAAAAAAAAAGATAAAAATATGACAGAATGAATTCTTATTTCCAATGCACAATATGACCACGGATTCAGCAGAAATACTAAGCAAAGGTTCAATGAGACCTAAGCATTTACTGAAGTGCTTTTTAGAGTGACTTTTTTGTGTATTGGGACCAGAATCATGAGGAAGGAGCCTGATGTGGAAGTGGTCAGCACAGGAGTGTGGTACATCTGCAGAGCAGTCAAGGAGGAGTTACAACAGTGTTTAATTCTCAGCTATCTAATGACATGTGTAGAAGTCCTCATTGCAGAAATTCTGTAACGATATAAGAAAAGAAATTTGAAATTTGTAGCAACTACTGGTGCAGTAGGAAGTTAACATTTTAACATTTTTTTTTAGCTATCACAGGGTGAAATAAACTTTATATTATATTTTCCCAGTTAAGGCAGAGATTGATTGCCATGTTTGCTGTGATACACTCTACATGCCTCTTAAGCTATTACAGTACATGTAAATGTCAGATACTGCCATCTGATCTTGAACAGCAAAAACACTCAATACTTTGCAGTTCACTTTAAGTTAATCTCAGGAGTTTGCTAAGGGTAGTTACATGTAATTTTATAGTTTTATGTTATGTGCATATAATTGTCTTTATCTGCTGAGTAGAACAGTATCACAAAATAATGCTATTTACAAGAGGAAGAAAAGCAACCCATTTCAGAATGCAATTTATCTTGAAAGTGCTCTTCATTGAATTAACTTGATTTTATAGGTCTGTCATTTTTTTGTTAAGTGGCAAGAGATTATAAGTGTCAGTACAAGAGTAAAGTTGCATGACTAGGTACCCAATAAATGCACTGTCAGAAATCTGTGTGCTTAGAGTTATGTTCTCATGTTGATCTACAGCCTGTTGTGAATGTAACTTCTATCAATTCTAATGTGGCTATGCACATAAATGCCAAAGCTCTAAGGTAGGAATTCTGTATTTACTGTTTAAAAGGAATATATCATGTTGTTCATACTTTAATCTAATCTTCTCCCACTGTGATAATGTGGCTGCTGAGACTGTTGCCCTACTTGGAACAAATGCTTCCTCTTTCCTATGAGATTGAATCTAAATTTGCCGTCTGTGTGGGGATAGCAACTAAACTAAGAGCTGTACCCTGCTCCCCTCCATGCTTCCACAGGCAGACGCCTTCGAGATGTCCTCAGTGCCTCATTCTCCCGTTGACAGGGATGATTAACCGGCAGTAAAAGTAGAGGACTAGATCACATTTTAGCTACAATTTTTCTGTAGGATATTTAGCACTCATTTCTCTTTGCCTTTGTCCCTGGATCTGTGAGATTGTTTATTAATTTATTTATATATCTCCATCTCTTAACTTTCTTGCTCAGTGTTTTCTGTCAATTCCTAATCCTGGTTACAAACATCCCATGATTCATGTAACCTGTGCTTAGTGCAAGGGCCACCGCTCTTAGGCAAAGCTGCTGTGCACTGTTGGGATACAAACAAAGACAATAAGGGGGAGGCATTATTTAATATGCACTGAAATACTTTATTTACCATCTGCAGAATGATCATACTAACACAGTACTGTGCATTTCATACTACTGAAAGGAAAGAGACAATTTGAATTGTAAATGTTTGTTTTCAAGAGGGCAGGGTCCAGACAAGCTGTCTCTGCATTCAATGCATTCTTCATGACATTCCTTTCATCCTTTCTCCCCATTCCTCTCCATTCCAGCCTGTTAGTATTGATGCTGGATGTGGTCAAGGCCAATTCAGAGGCCACTCCACAAACACATACAAGCACTGGATCTCTTTGGATTTGAGTTCACATATGGATGAGTAAGCTAAATGGTGCTAAAGCACAGGCAGGGGCACTGTTCTGCAATTGCACATACTGTTACAGTGTTAGAAATGTCCTGATAAGGTTTTGGCCAAAGCCAAGTAGTACTCCCCAAGCGATTCCTATGAGCACCTCCTGGTTTAGCCTGGACCAGGGGCAATTCTGGGAGGGTAAGGATCCACCTGCATAGATTCAAGCCATGCCGAGCCAGCTGGTACCCATGGATGGTTTGGTTGTCTCCATTGCATCCATGTCATGCCTTTCTTCTGGATTGCCTTTATGCTCTAGGTGCTCTTTTGAGGATGGAAGGTGATCCTCCTTCCCTATGGGCTGGACAAAACAGCTCTGAGATGATGCACATAAACTGAAGCATTATGACTGTAACATTTAACAAATTTTACACTTTACACCAAAAAATATCCTCCTGTGACAGGTGGGAACGTGGGTCACTGAAGTCAAGAAGTCCTAATGTACAAAGCTGCATCTTCATCTTTACAAGTCTTATGAGGAGTGGCTGAGGGAACTGGGGTTGTTTGGTCTGGAGAAGAGGAGGCTCAGGGGAGACCTCATTGCTCTCTGCAACTGCCTGAAAGGAAGCTGTGGGGAGCTGGGGGTCGGCCTCTTCTCACAGATAACCAGTGATAGGACTAGCGGGAATGGCCTCAAGTTGCACCAGGGGAGGTTCAGGTTGGAAGTGAGGAGACATTTCTTCTCAGAAAGAGCAGTCAGGCACTGGAACTGGTTGCCCAGGGAGGTGGTGGAGTCACCATCCCTGGGGGTGTTTAAGGAGAGGTTGGACGTGGTGCTTAGGGACATGGTTTAGTGGGTGACATTGGTGGTAGGGGGATGGTTGGACCAGATGATCTTGGAGGTCTTTTCCAACCTTAATAATTCTGTGATTCTATGATTCTTGAAAGTTAGGCCAAGATGATCATTGCAGCTGGCAAGATACAGGGCCTGACAGCTACCCTTACCCAAGGACTGCTGCCTTTGTGCCTCTGGAAGAGAAGAAATGTGTTCTTAACTAGGGTGTGCATTTGGCTGAGACATTTTAATATTCCCACAGTAGATATAAGCAGATCATGTAAAACTCCCAGAAAATAATGTAAGTCATAGCCATTGCTGTTTGATGCTGGTTAAAGACTGTGTACTCCATTAAATTGTTTAGCAGCTTTCATGGATTTGCTGAACAGTATTTAGAATAAAGCAGTTTATTTTCTAGGACAGGACATTTTAAATTTCAGTCACTTATTCTCAGCTTTTCCAAACAGAATTTGTGCCAGCTAATCCAGTTGCTTGCAGAGAGAGGGCAACTGCAATTTATTCCTGGATAAGTGCTAAACAATACAGCTTCAGCCAGCAGGAAACCATTTGCTCACAAGGCATCAGGAAAAAGAGCTGCAATATTGTCCTGTGTTAGTCCTGTGCTTATCTGGGGCTTGTAATAGACCTGTTATCAAAACCATCCAGGACACATCCTGTTCTCCACCAACATCTATCTGATTAAAATAGTTCTATCTATAGCTGTTATTTGGAATAATGAGAACAAAGTCACTGTAATAGATCTTTGTTACAGAATCAATTTCCCCCACTTTGAAAGTGAAATCTCGGGTGTTACTGCAGTGTATATATACGTCTTTTTTTATTTGTGTAGCAACAGAAAGCTGCTGTGCCAAGAGAGTGAGCTGTCCATCGACATTATCTTCTGTTATCCATCTCAGACCTCCTCCAGAGGGGTTACACAGCAGGATCTCCATCCATCTTATCCCAGCCTTGGAGGAACCTAGGCTCTGAGGGACAGCATCCAAGGCTTAACATCAGGCATTTCTTATGGGCATCCTTTGCTGTCTCCTCTGCTGACTAACTTGCCAGAGAGAGAAAAAAATGTCCAGTCTTTGAAGGCGATGCCTGCATCCTCAGCCTAGTGCATTTTGTAACTTTCTGGTAAGGTACACATCCTCCTAGATTTAGGCATTTATAAATGAATACACTATACAACAAGAGAAATGGGGACATTTTTGACTAATATGTCCAGGCCCTAAACTAAAATTTAGTAGGTACAGTGTATTTTAGAAACCATCCCTAAGTAAAGGTACAATGGAAAATATATTTTAATTGGGGAAGCAACACTCCTCCACTTCATATTAGTAAAATTTTTGATTGAGCCTCATAACAACAACCTACTTTTTGCCTAAATAAATGAAGACATTATGAAACATATTTGCTCTTGTTAGTTTGCATGTGCTATGCTAAATCACAGTTTATCTTGCTTCAAGTTGTGCTTCTAATCAAACAAACAAGTTGTTGCTATTGCTTTACTTTGTGCATGCTCACAATTAACTGCTAAAAACAAATTTAAGTTACCTCTACTTCTTTAGCAAGAATTACCAAAGAAAATGGCAGAAACTTTCTCTTTTATGCAAGTCTCAGAGGACTTCTGAAACTTTTTAATAAATATCACATTCCTAAATTAAGATAATTGCCTCTTGTGGTAGAAGCATTCAGAAAAAAAATCATAAAACAGGCTTATAATATTTTTTTTTTCCTTGCTATTATTTGAACCACTGCAGGTTTTGATGCCTGGAAATTTTTATCATCGTCTGTGTCATGGATTGGCTGCCAGCAGACAAACAGATAATTCTGATTGTATTTTCCCAATATTTAATCTTTTCCTCTCTTCTGTTTAATCTCACTTTGCATTTATGAGGAAGATGAATCTACAGTAACCTGGACTATTTCTTCATATCTTCTTGGCATATCTCTTAGTTGTTCAGTATTAGCAGAATATTTTTAACTGTGCCTCACCCTTTTCTTCCACTTCCCACAACATCTTCCATTTTTAAGTCATCTGGATTTTATTTTATACTTTGGTGTCTTTGGCACTGGCACATATGTTGAGTTGTAATAGCGTAATGTAATAGATTCATGTAGCACAGACAGGTAAGAGAGCCCATGCCTGTATATCACCAGAGATTTGTACTTATTTCCCTTTTTGAGAGTATTTTAAAAGCACAAGCACTTGAGATGGTGTTGAGTGCCTTAAAAATCACACCCTCTAAAAGCATATGAATTCAAGCACATAAAATTACCTGATTTAAAACAGAGTCAATGAGATTAACATGAAAACATTCTCATAATGAACTCTGTGGAATGGAGCTGGGTAATCCCTTATGGCTGTACCTGATTTTCATTCTGTCTCTCCGCTAACAACCATTTTTCCTTTGTTCCTCATGCCATATCTGTATTTTATCTCTTCTTTCATCCCGTCCTTGGTGCTGTCGAAGAGTTTGACTTCATATGGACTGTCGTGTAGTCAGACTGTGCAGTGTAATTTACAAACATGATGAATGGAAAGAGAAAATTAAAAACAGTCTTCCTAAACTCTCTTGATTGTGTTTGTTTGAAAACATCTGGGGGAATGATCCATTATTTTAACACAGCAGACTCTAGCATCCTGGTATAGACTTTGTAACTGATGGTTAACTAAGGAAAGTATATATTTACTGAAATGCATTTTGTCCAAATGGTTTAAGCAGAGCACTTACATTAACTGATAACTTTTGCTTAAGATTTTGATTATTGAATAGCTCGACGTTATTTTTAATTAAGTTAATTTCTTTCTTTATGAAGTCACAGATTGCCTTGTTCCACATGTTGAAGATGCAGAGATTCATAACAAGACTTACAGGACTGGAGATAAGTTAATAATCAGCTGTCATGAAGGATTCCAGATCCGTTACCCTGACTTAGACAACATGGTTTCAGTTTGTCAAGATGATGGAACTTGGGATAATCTGCCCATTTGCCAAGGTTTAGTACACCAGAACATCCTGTTTTATAGCTCATGCACCTTGTGATAGCTTGCCAATATTTTTTCCTACAGTTGTAAGGATGTCAGTGGTCTTATAAATCCCACTGTACAGAATTTGAATAGCGCTGCTTTTAAGATTTTTTGATTTCTCCTCCCCACTGCTCATGGCAGGAAAGAAGATGACACTTTGTGAACACAACCATACTTAAAGTATTACTTCAGATATTGTTTTTAATTTGATAGTTTAAAGTCTTACACAGATACATTGCATTTTAAAAATGAATCAAGTTTAAATCAGAATATCAGCAAAAGATCTGATGAGCAGCTGACATGTTTGTAGAAATTAATTTATGGAAACGTTCAAGTTTCTAACTGCAATTTACCTTTGTTTGCCTCGTGCAGTGGGAACAAGTAGAGGAGAGAAGATGCTGGAACCTTTTCATCTCTCTGAGTTTTCAGCAGAATTGTTAGTCAGGTTCACAGTCCATTAAACTGATAGGTATTGACTGAATACACAGGGTTTGAACAGGAATGGTTTTGGCCAGAAAATCCATTCGTAGTTGAACTTGTAGTATTAACAGTTTGAGAATCCAGCTTTGCTTAGACTGTGAGAAGTGCTGGGGTAAGCCAACTTTAGTGAATGAGAGCTAAATAACCCCAGTCTGCTATTATTTCACATTTCTGACATGCCTGTCTAAGTACTTTAACCAATTCAAGTTTGGCCGGCTGAACAGCATCCAAAGATTTTAACTGTCTGTACAAAGGAGAAGACTGGGTTAACATGAACTTTCATTTCTATGTGACAGTTCCCAATAGGCACTAAGGACAATACTGTCACCTGCAGCAGGGAAGCTGAAACACTTCTCAGAAGTGACGGTGGCAGGGTGAGACACAGTTTGGTGTGTCAGCTGAAAGGTGATGAGACTCATGGGTGCGACCCAGAAGTTACAGGAGGTTACTTTTATGTGTGTCCACAGTTAGGACGGTCAGTTTGGGACACATCCACCTGTGTCCCATGGTCTTGTTTTAGACTGTGGTATGTGCATGGAGAAATTTAGGCACATCAGTTTTGGGGTATCTTACTAGCAATGACATAGCGTGTGGTAATAGAAAGAATGCAAGCCATTTTTAAGAGTAGGTTCACCTTACCTTATCTTAGGGGTTGCAGCATCTTCACAGGCCAGTTCACTATTCCCTAAGACAGACACTGAAAAATAAGACTTTAGATAATTAGAGTAGGTTAAGACTCCTCCAGTTAGGTGAGGTGAACACTCATAAGATGGATTTGTAAGTACTGTATTTGCTAAAGGTTCAGGTGGAAATTTCATGGTAACCAGTATTAACTGGGATAACAAAAGTACCCCCTGACTTGTTACTTTCTTCTGTCACTGTATTTATACTATGAAACGCAATCAATTGCTGCTACTCAATATTCAATGTTAATTGCTTTTAAAAATAAAGGCAGCACTAATAAAAGTTACAAAATAATTGCACAAGAACAAAGTGCTTTAGCTACTACATAGGTACAGAATAGAAGATTTAGATTCCAATATCTGTCACATTTTGCCAAATTCTATAATCCTGTTCCAGAATTATTTCCAGAATTTTCTTTTGGCCATGTTAAGCACTAATACTATAAAAGTCACTCGTATACTTGCACTAAGTAGGCTGTTAATTGCCTTTACATGGCCATTTGATTACAACAGGCAGGAGTTTTATGACACTAAGACTTTTTTTTTTTTTCTGGTTGAGCAGTGGGAAAGGATTGTAGAGCATATAGGAATCAAGCCTCAAACTATTTTTGGCAGGAGAGAGTCATGATAATTACTGATCTGGAATGATGTGAATTTCTTAGCAAAAATTGTCAAAATGAAGTTTGCAGCAGCTGGAGATGTTTGGAGACCTAGGGATTTTCACAAACTCTTAGATCTCTTAAAAATTCCAGTAAATCTTGGTCCTGCACAGCAGAGACCCCAATAAGCATTAAAATTTTGAGCCAACAGGGCAAAACCTTCCTTGATACAGTTCAGAGGACAGCAAGCTTGGTTTTGCTTGGGCAGTCAGCATTCCTTCCATCTGTCCCATTGTAGGCTGCTTATATCGTCCTGCTCAGAGGGCTGCTTGGTTTGCAGGAATTGGCATGTTACGTGTGGGGCATACGTAATCAGGGGTACAAGCAGTAACCAGCAGACAGAATGCCCAAAGTTTTATTTGAGCAGGGAGTAAACTAGTAAAAAAGTTGCCAGAAACATTGCTCTGATAGTACAGTGTACTGGAAAAAGCTTTCAAGCTTTTTCTGCTTGCTTTCGCTCTTGACCCTCTACTTCAATTGACCATTGCAAGGAAATAACCACTTAAAGTGCTGCAGAGACTTTTTCTTTGTAGATACTAGCTGTGCATCCATGGTAGTGTTAGCATCTTACAAGAGGTTCTCAGACTGATTTTTGTTCCCCCCTCAGACACAAATTATGTGAATCGCCCTTTGTTTATCATGTGGCTGCTCACAGTAAGTGACATTGCTTTAGAATTTCTCGAATTGGAACTTCAAAATCATTAATTCTGTCTGCAAATCTTTTACAATTGTGTACACGTGGTCACAGGAGCAGTTTTAATATTAAAGAAGGTTTACATGACTGCTTTAAGAGGAGGAATAAAACTTGTGGCTTATATAGGTGAGTCTTTATTTATTAAGGATACTACCACAAAAAGGAAAATTGCCATCTGCTAAAGCAGTGAATGTTCGTGAAGCAAAACACTGTAATTTTCAGTAAACCTTTCTTGAATTTGCTGAGACTGAATCCCACACTAGCAAACTGTGGGGGTTAAACAATAAAAGAGTTTGAAACAGGGTAACGAGGCATACATATCTGAGGGAGATTATGCTGTCGTGCCATTCATAGTAGAGAATATGAAGGAATTCTTAAATTGAAGGACTATTATTATTATCAGTATGTGTTAAGATGACTAAGATAAGCACCTTATAATAAAAGATACCTCCCTCTTCTTAATTTGCAGGTTGCCTGAGGCCATTGGTTCTTCCTCATAGTTACATTAACATATCTGAGTTCGAGTCCTCCTTCCCAGTAGGAGCAGTGGTGTATTATCAATGCTTTCCTGGATATAAACTAGAAGGGGCAGAGTTCCTTGAGTGCATGTATAATCTTATCTGGTCAGATAGCCCACCTAGGTGCCTTGATGTGGAAGGTAAATGTCTTATTGTTTGTTTGTCTTGCTTTAAATTTTGCAAAGCAGTATGCTCATTATGACTTTAACGCAGGACTATAGCTGCACTTCTGTTACATGTTTTCTTTCTGCGGGCCATGCAGAATGTACTCTTTTTTTTTTTTTTTTTTTTTTTTGCATGCAGCCAGTTCTAGCTCACTGCATGGTCAGCTGTTGGGGTTCTCCATCTAACGGTTCTTCTCTTGGTGTCCTCAGTGCAAGACGAGAAGTTCTTAACAATGATGGTTGCTTTGCCTTGAAAATGTAAATTCTTTGCAGCTTTTCTAATGAAAATACTGAGGGAGTTATGGAATACACATTCATGTACAGGTGGTCAGTGGTTCTATATGTACAGACGGATTTCCATGTGAAACAAAAAATGTTCTATGCAAACTCTTGGATTGGGCTGTGTCAGCTGCAAACATTATTCAGTGACACATGATGCTGCACACTTGAATATTTGTTGTTTCTCATAGTAGTTAACCTTAAGGATTTGCAACCAAAGTGTCTGACTTTACTGATTAGGAACATAAGAATTGTGGCCAGAGTGCAATGGATCTTACCAATCCAAAAGGAATGTAACTACAGCTGCAGTGCTGGAATGTAGGATAGTGTAAGGGTATTTATATTTGCATCCCATACATTTAAAACAAAGACACTGAGTGGACTACTCCATACGTGAGCAAAGCCTTGTGGATTACCTTCTGCCATCTTCATTGTGCATCTCAAATAAAACATCCCAGGAAGTTATCAGAATCCAAATACATCCTCTGCATTTCATGCACCTAAAAAAGGTATATTTTAGCTGTTTCAAGCCTGTAAGGTAGATATTTATAAGTAGAATTTAGCTGAAAGCAGTTATAGGAATATACGTGTGCTGCTTTTGTCACAGAGCTAAATGCAAAACAATCTGGGAATGCAAAAATTTGCCAACAGCATCAACAAAGTGATATACTACATAAAAGTAATACAGTGATCCTTGATTTTATTTGATAATTCAATTTCCAAACTAAAAACGTCTTTGCAATTTTGGAATGATATAATGAGTTTTGTTTTTTTTATTGTTGTTTTCTTTTGTTTATTTTTTATTTTGATTTAGCATACCATAAAAGATTAATTGCAGACCACATCTACAGAATCCATTTCTCAGAGGTTTGCTTGTTGTTGCTTTTTATATCACAGAAAATATATAACTTGAAAAATTAGAAAATTCACTGTTAGCCTTGATCAAGCAAGTGTAACTGCTTTGATAAATAATGACAACTCTCTAGTTAGAAAGATAAGAGCATTAAAATACAGTACACCTGCTTATGAAACAGAAAATGCTGTGCCAGTGTCTTACCCTCCTTTAAAACAGGTGAGCATTCCAGCTCTGATCAAAATATCTTGGAAAATACATTAGTTGAGCCAAGCTAGGTTTCAGGTTTGTGTTCATTACTTATTGCTTGTATGAAAATGTCATAGAGAGGGTCTTTTTTCATGGTACCTTAAAATATGAGATAAGAGCTGCTACCCTGAAAGTCCTACATTTTAAATAATATGTCAGAAGTTTTTACCCCAGTCAACCATGACGAACTGTAATAAGGGGATCTGTGTGTGCCAGCCATTGGGTCAGGGCAATCTGGGATGCCTCTTGAGTTTTGCATTAGATCCAACCTTCCTTTTATTTACTTTCTTATTGCTCTCTTTTATTGTTAGAACTGAAACTTTCTGTGGTGGTTTCATATGGGGTCCCATCAGTGCATGTGCTGAGTGAACCACAGGAGGCTGAATTCCACATCTGCAAGCATACCACTTGCAAGGACAGGTTCTCCTGAGATAGAGGGCTGCTCCTGGTAGAATAGAGAGCACCATCACTAAAAGGCCACCACCACCAACTCCAGCTGTGAACGATATTTTAGGTAGGCTTCAGCTGGTATGCAGCAAATTTTGACATTAAATCCATTAAATCAACATTAGATGCTCTCTTTTGAAAGTGTTAAAGTGATTTATGCAAGGAGCTACAGACTCCAGGAATCTTGCTACAATCTACTACTCTAATTAGAGAACAAAACTCCCTCCCTGCATATTTTTTTATTCTGCACCTTGCATACTAATGTCAAGCTCATTTCTCAGCATTACTTTTATGTGTGTCATATAATCTCACCAATAAGTATTTTTTAACAGAGGAAATCTGCAAATAACAAATTAATTCCATTTATTTCTTTCCAGGATCAATTCAAAATTTATCCTAATAACATTTCCTGTTCAGTATTTTAATATGGTAATGATTAAAAGTAAATGGTTGTTAGGAAGTTACAGTAAAACATTTTAGAGCTTTTATTCTGCTGTAAGTAGAATTTTTCTTTCTCATTTTGACATATATTCTATAAACCTTTACACAGGGAATGTCTTAAATGCAGGTGCAATTGCACAAATATTATCTGTCAATCTTTTGAAATTTTGTCTCTTTTTAAAGCCAAATTAATTCTGAATGAAGAGCTTCCACACCATTTAAATGCATGGTTACACCAGGGACTGTTTGGATTACTTTCAACTTTGTGTCAAATAGCTGTCTCTCTAAATCAGTTGTATGTATGCGTTGGGGTTTGCTACAGTGATCTGGCAACATCTATATGCTTCACATATAGAGTCAAAATAAATGAAGTTTGGAAGGAACAATCAGTTCATCTAATCCATCCTTTCACTCCTACCCTACTGCATGCTTTCTAACATTCAGCCCAGTCTTCTCAATATCAGCAAAAACAGAGCTTCCACAAACTCTTGTGAGAGGCTATGTCATACTCAGGAAATTTTTGATGATAGGGAAGAAGACATTTCTGCATAAAAATTGTGCTACCTGGTGCTGATGTGCAGCCAACCCTGCAATGTTGTGCAGTGGCTTCTCAGAAACAGCTGTTGGACCTGATCAGGAAAGTTGTTATAGCTCAGGCAAATAAGGATGCTGCTAGCTCAGATTGCCAAGTATTTACTGTTATGAGATCCTGTTCTTAAATGCTTGTAACTTTGCCAAATTTAAACATTCAGATTAATTTTTGAGTGTCTGCCTCAGGCTGAATCATTTGGGAAGCTTCAGTTGAAATGATTCAGCTATCTCTGAGAATGATGTTAGAGGAAATTGTGTTGTTTTACCGGATTGTTACAGTCATTTAGGGGATAAGCTGAAACATCTTAACATTGAATTTTCTACTACTTTTATTCCTTGATTTATGTCTTCAACTTCCTTTATATCCTTTTTTTTTTTTTTAATTTCATTACTATGCAGAAGTTTTGTAACTATTCTTTTGTACTGAAACTTGTTAGACAATTCTAAGGATACATGAAAATCAAAGGAAAATGTTAATTTATTACTATGATTTTTGAAATACCAGTTTGGGGTTAACTATCCATCTGTAGAAATTAATAGAAGTTATTGATTGCCTTCTGTATAATCAGATATGTAAAAGATTGGGAGGAAAAAGAATCTTAAATAGAAGATTTTACCATGTGTAGTATAAAAACTTCCTGAAAAATTTAATGGCTTCCCAAAACATTGGAGAGCAAGCACCTGAGAACATAGTGGTAGGGAATTCCATGAAATTAAGAAATTTCCATGAAATTAAGACATTAAGAAATTAGGGTAGGTATATACTGAGATCCTGTTCTATGCTTACAACTATTGAGCATGCAGGCAGGAGGGAGAATTAAGTAAATATTGCAAAATACATCATCTAAATTAACTGCGTTGATATTAACACAAGACATAATAGCCTTGTTTTTAACAGTACTGACCACAGCGGAGTTTTAGAATATACTCAGTGCCTAGAGAAATACTTCTCAAAACTCAGAAATGATAAGCAACAGTAAATGCTCAAATAGCAGCAACAAACAATGTCTATAAGCACCGTTACTTGGGCAATGCCTTTTCATTGGTGATTCCTTTAGTACAATAGCCAAAGACTGAAATAGGCTGATGGTCTTTCACTCTGGGGGCATATGAGTCATATAAAGCAGGTGTGATGTATTTACAAAGACAGTTTTCTTGAAAAAAAGACATTCAATAATTCTAAGGGTTGTTGACTGTAGGTTGTTATTTGTTCATCACCCAAGGCTGTAGAAATGGTACATATGTCCAGATACCTTGTACAAGTGTGGAAGTTGAACACTACAGAGCTCCTCATAGAGGTACAGAGCTGCTCATAGATGACTTGGAATGTCTATATTTATTTATTTATTCATTTATTTCTGTTGGAGGATTCTGACTTTCATCTGTAGATTTTTATCCACAGCTGAAGAGGTGAGGAGAGGAACTGAAATCAGAAAGGGCACAGTGACATGAAATACTCACCAGACAAGTCATATTGTTCTGTGGTTGTGCTGCTTAATAATCATCAGATCACTTAATTGCAGCACATGTATTGTAATGTAAAGTAGAAAGAAAACCAGTACATATTTGAAGACAGAATGACACACAAAAGTGGACATTTTACAGCTCTTGTTGGGGGTGGGATGAAGGGACTGAGAGTTTAGAGAACAGTCTCCAAGTTGAAAATGTTGTATGAGAATAATAAATACTATTATATTACTACCCCTTTTTTTTTTTTTGCATTGCAGAAATCTTCTTTGATCTTTGTTGTGATTGAAATAGATACTTTCCACACTAGTCTTAGTTTTTCAAGTAAACAACAGAAGAACAACTTCTAATCTGTTTCTTTTATGTCTTCTGTTTCTGCCTGATGCACAGGACTGTCAAATAAAACATTGTTTTACACCTTCACAGGTACACCAGTGTACCTTTCAGAAACTCCTTAGCATTTCCAGAATCAGCCAGACATCCAGACTCTTTTATAGGGCCATAATTTCCATGTTAGCTGCCAGATGCATGTAGTATTTTATCCACAGTGCTTTAAATATGCTGAGGATTAGGTAAGGGAAAGCAGACAAAATTTATCCCTGAGGGCTGTTTTGTAATATTAATTTTTAACTTTATCTGGCAGGGCTCCTCAGAAGGGAAAAACACACTGCATTGTCTAGCTTGAAATCAAATCTCTCTGTGCTTTATGGACAAGTTCATTAAATTCGGCTACATAGTGCAGTCACAGGACATCTTCCACAAACAATGGGAAGTGTAGCTATAGACTCTAGAAAGTCTACTTGCTGCATAGGTTTGTTCACTTTCAGAGACAAGAACCAACATTTAAATATAAGTAATTTCACCAGTGGATAACTTGATAACTATACATAAATAACAGAAATTAATATTCTTTCAAACCTCCTTAGTCTTGTTAGTTGGTTTTGTGGCTTTACAAGACAGTTCCCCTCCCTCCTTTTTTGTTTTTCTTAGCATCATTCCATGGGGGTTAGGGCCTTGTGATTTTCCTTCTCCCAGGAGGTACATTTTGATTTCTTCAGGCTTCAGCTAAGCCTTGGGATACAGCTCTTTTATCCCAGCAAGTGCAGCTGGATTTGGTATTCCTTCTTTCCATCAATACCCAATGATGGGTGTAGGTGACACCAGGCAGGCTCAAGGGATTGTTCTTATAAACAAAGAGGAAAAAGAAATTAAAGAGAGTTATAATAGCATAACCCTGGTTTATTCAGCTCACAGTGAGCTCTGGCTTCTTCAGACATCCCTGTTGGCTGTTTTTACCTGTCTGGGTTTCTTAGACAACTTCCCAACAGCTCTGTCTCCCTGTTCCATCTCCACTCTACTGCTGAGTACTTTGACCTTTTTTTTTTCTCCAGTCTTTTCCAGGTTTGGAATGAATGCAGTCAGGCCATAGGCATCCAAATCACAAGTTGATATACAGTAAGCATAGTTTATTATAACCATCAGATGCAGTAAAAGCACTGACCTGGGAAGAAAAGACTTCCTAGAATGGTCTTTCCACTATGTAACTAAAGTTTTCATTTCCGATTATTTCTTTAACAGGAATCCAGCCTCAGCATTTATCTCTGTTTCTTTTTTAATGCAGTTGTTAATGATTGGTCACTGGAGTACAGTACCTGACTGCAGCTGGAGCTCAGGCAATCAGACACCTTAATGGCATCAATTCTATACAAAAATAATCACAAGCAATTGGCTCCACATTCAGAAATGAGGCCAAATATTCAGCGTCTGCTTCTCAAAGTCTTAAAAAGACCATTACTGATCATAAAGTCAACCACTCACGAGAAAAGGAAGAAACAAAACTAGGACTGAGAGATGAAGAAAGCTAAAATGATCTGTAAATGAGACCATGGTGTTCCAAGCACTCCCATGTGAATCATTAGTATAAATATTTCCCTGAAGATAATTATGGGTGTCTTGCTAAAAGGACTCCTAGCTCTCCATTGCTGCAAGCTCATAATCAGTGTTTGTAGTTTAAACAAAAATTGCATTTTTGAACTTATAATTTACAGGTGAAAGCTCACGTGGGATGTGTTTCATCTCATATATACTGTGAAATGCATTTGAAAATAAAGGCTTTTGCATTAAGATCAGTGTTTTACTGCCAGTTATGCTATGAATGGCAGGATTGTTGAGGGTGAGGGTGAATTCGGTCTGATACTCCTATAGAAGCTCAGCTGACTGTAGCTGTGAAATGGGCTCCGTAACTCCAAGTAACAAACAAACTCTATGTGTAAGTGATTGTAAATCACCTTCTGTTTCCCTTTGGGAACCAATTAATGTTAAACTATTGTTAAGATAGGCTTGGAATAAGTTTTATAAGGCTTCATTTAGGCTCTTACAGCTGGTGTCAGTGATAGCAATTTTCAGAAAGATGGTGTTTTTCAGAACTAGACCAGAGAAACAGATTTTCACTAGAATCTTAATTATTCAATTCATTTCACACTTTATAGAAGGTGAAAAGTGCTTCCTACTGTGTGCACATTGAAAGATTAATCTTGTAATTTTACTGGGTACCAAATTAAAGCATGGTTGTCTAGGAGTGAGAGCAAGCAGTCTGGGAGTCATGAGACCCAAGGTACAGCTGCCAGTGACTTACTGAATGGTCTATAAGGAGTTGCTTAACTGCAGAGTGTCTTTTCAGAAGAATAAACCGTAGGTGGCACTGTGAAGGTTAAGTAACTGGAGATGGAGAAGAATTTGGAAATTATTGGCTAAGAATGCAGTATTTTGAATAATCCTTGTTGTAGGCTTTCAATAAATAAATTTGCTGGCAAATTCAGGGTTCAAAATAATAATCTCATATCTTTGTTCCTTTACGTCATGTCTACTGTTGGGCTTAGTAGGAGTGACTTTATATACTTAGTCGTTTCCACCATTATTTCTATTTTGGTAGTACTGTTGGTGCGGTTGCTTTGCTGTGGGAATAATCAGGAAAATTCCTCAAAGCATGTCTTTACTTTCAAAATGCAAATTCTGTGGCCACAAATTTTTTCTCACTTACTCCAGTAAATCTATAGTGTGCACTAACTCTCCCTTCACAGGACAGGAATTGTTGAGTTACTTAAGAAAGGCTTCTTGGATGAGTATTTTATGCTGAAGGTCTGAAGGGTAATGATACTGAAATAACCAAGAAACTGAGTTTCATTGGCACAATGTTCACAAAGAAGGAAAAGGAACAAACATAACCTTCATATTCCATGTTACTGTAAAAAAAAAAAAATTCAAAGCCTACATACACAAGGATGTGTTTGTACAAAGGCAATATAGGGAACAGGTTCTTTACTGGGACACCCTGGATGCTGCATTTTCTTGCCATAAATGATGGCTCGACGTAAACAGTGGTTGGAATGTAACTGAATATACATATTCAATATACTGGAACTGAATTATGGATTGTAGCAGTTCTGACATGAAAATACCATTTTGTGAAAAACAATTCTATCTCCCAACTGCACTCTCCCATCTGGTGGGCAAGCACAGCACCACCAGCTGGCCAGCTGATCCCTTGGCTGCACGCGGGGCGAGGATGTGAGGGCTGAAAGGCATCCAGCTTAGGGAGAGATATATATAGGTCCCTCAGTGGCTTTTTCAGGGAATTAAGAGCTTATGTTCTGGGGGAACATAGAGCCTTTACTGAGTGCCCTGCACTTGCTTAGCACATATGTGGAGCTAAGGATTCTCCATGCACTGCAGCGGGATATGTCTACCTCAACTGAGTACACTGCAGACAGTTACATGAAGGTAAAATTGGCAAGGTAGAACAGGAGTAGTGATGACTGAGGGCTCCTGGGCATTTCCTTCACAAGAAAATTGAATGTGATTAGGAGGTAAACTTGGAACAGAAGGGAAACTCCCCCAGGTTTTCCAGGGATCTTCACCTTCCAGAAGGTCTTCACCTTCCTTGAATGCAGGCAGGCTGGGACTATGCTGTCAAGAAGAGACTTGCAGTAGCCAGAGGACAGGTGTCCAGGTTTCTGGTGTTACTTAGTTTTGTGACACATACAAGAAAGGGTCAAGAGAACCCTTGTTCTCTTCCAGCTTGTGCACAAACTAGGTGGTGTGTCCACCATAGGCAAGCCCGTGCTTTCTGTACCTCTCTGATTACTATCTGGCAATATACACCATTGTTTCCCCTCTGCATTGTAATCTGCAGTTTTTCATCTGTGTCTCCCTCATCATGAAGTTTCATCTTAATCTTTTCTCATTCTTTGCATAATAAGCTGGGATTCATGGTGTGTTTGGAAGAAGCTTTATTTTTGATTAGTTGCAAATGTCTCTAACACTGTCCATCCCTGTGTGCAACACAAAATGACTGGCCTCATACTGGATTTTTCAGTTAAGCCAGCTAACCTAGTAACCAGAATCCTACATGAAAGGCTAGAGAAAAAATGTACTATACAAAAATTCAAAGCTGGAAAATCAGCTTCTTGCTTATTTGTGAGCATAAGTGCCCTGTATTTCACAACTTTATTGCATTTATTGTTTGGCTTGTGTTTGGCTCGTGTTTGGCTCATGGCTAGGCAAAACCTAAATAATTTACATCCTGCTTACTTTGAGCAAAGACTAAACCTACTGGCCAGAATGCCAATGAACTGATTGGCCAAAAAAAATGAAATTTGGAGCACTGTAAATATCTGCAACTCCACTTTCATCTCTCTACCACTGGCTTTTAAAAAGTGACATGAAATCTTTATTCTGTGCCATCAGTGTTAATTGAGACTATGCTAATGCCAGAAATTTTTCCTCCCTCCTACAGTCCCAATGTCAGCAGTGCAGAATTACTGCAGTATCCTCTGGGCAGTGTTTAAAAAGCTTCTTGACCGTAATGGATAGAAAAAATATTTGTAAGCACAGACATTTAAATACTTAATTCATGGCTAACACAGTACAGTGCTTTAGAGAAATGTTTAGAGACACTTCCAGGCAGCATCACTACATGATCATTTCCCTTAAAATATGGAGGATGTCAGTAGATGGAGTGGCAGCCATTTTTAGCACTGAGTACATATCCTACACTAAGAGTAATGCTCTTGTTTTCAGATTTTATAAAATACATCTCCATTTGTAAACAGACTGGCAGCTCCACACATGGGTTGTACCCACAGTACATTGTTTTTAATCTCACTGTAAACGGTGTCATTCTTAAACTGGGAGACCAGCACTGAGGCTTTTTTTTATTCAGAAGGTTGTTTTGGCCCTTAATGATGTTAATAGGTTAGGGAATTGATGTGTCAGGAATGGCATCAGGTGCATTTATGGAGAGGAGAAATTTATTTCTCTGAGTGGTTGCTCCCTGTGATAAGATGTGCTTTATTTTCCTTGTTGCTAGGAGGGTAATGTGCATCCACACATCTCTTGCAGCCTGTCTTAATTTGCCAAAACTCAGTTGCAAAGAATTTTAAATTGCTATCTTTGCATGCTATAAATGTAGATAATAAAAATATACCAGGTTTCCATGCCTGGTTTTATGCTTTCACTGATTATTCTCTTTTTAATAAAGGAATGATCCCTGATATGGACAGAAGGTGCTTTACTGCTATTTCAGACCGACACCTTTACCCTATTAAGAAAATTGTTTTCAATATCAAGTTGACCTCCCAGTAAACCATTTCTATTTCTCATGGACCTAGAGACTTTGGAAAGTGTGCAGAGTATTGAGGATGTGAATTTCTATGTGAATTACTTGCTCTGATTTCAAGTTATTATTAAGCCTTGCCAGTGAAAATGCAAACAAAACCATGTCCCCAAGGGATGAGGAATAGACATTGCTGCACATTGTAATCAGCCTCTCTTGAAGATTCATTTAATATCTTGTGTATTTTTTTTTTATGAAATGCATTATTCATGTAACAGGATTCACAGAGAGAAGCAGCTGAATTGTAATTTCTGGGAAGATTCTTCTTCAGAGATGGCATTTTCATTATTTAAATCAATGCAGTAGGGCTGGCCTGCATGAGGGAGGCATGAAGTGAAGGGGCCAGGCAGCCTGCAGATGGGGCACTGATGCAGTTAGTTTACTGTATCTGAAGGGGAATAAAAACAAACAAACAAAAAAAAACATTTAGCTTACTGAAACACTTTTTGGGTCAGTATGTGGCCACTTTAGACATCATTACACTTAGTGGATTTTTTTCCTCTGTGTTAGGAGCAATACTTAAGAGAATAATATTCAACTAATGCTTATTCAGTAAATAAGCATCCTCTTTCAGAAAAATACTGCTTGCAAGCTGCTTTACCCGCTGCTGTTTCCTAGAGACTGCTCGTTCAGTTCTCTTTTGAATCCATCTCACAGCAATGTGAGAGGGCATTTCTTCTTGTTTCAGGGTCTACAATAAAAGTTCCACATGTTTATATTGCAATTCAGTCTTATATACATAACCTTTTGTAAACTACTGTACTTAATTAACACAAGCTTAGTCTCTGTTGCCTCACTCCACCAGCAATCCCACTGGAATCAGCAGGGCTGCCCAGAGATAACAAAACACAAACAACACCTGTGGAGTCTGAGCCCAGCTAAACAAAACTATGGTTGTACAACTGTAATTGCTTAAGTGGTGTCATGTGCCATGCACCTCCTCCAGCACTGTTGATGGCAAACTTATTTTTAAAAGTGAATATTTCAGAATTTAATTAGTGCATATAACCATTCGATTATGCTAATGAAAAAAAATATAGGATCATGCAGCTGAATCTGAGATGTTTCATAAGGAAAAGGATTCTCTTTGGCTGTACCCCTGCATCCCCATATATTGGTCCTACACACCTATGTGCCTCCTTCTATTTTCCTCCTCTCCTCCCCTTTACCCCAGAGGCTGGAAAGGTTCACAGATACCATCTTTCATGTCTTTAAACAAACAGGTGACTGCAGAGCTTTCTGGTGTAAGTGTGAGCCAACAACTTCCTGTGAAGTTTTTGAACTTCACATTTCTGCAGGAGGTATGTGCACCTGTTCACTGGCATGGACAGGAGTGTGGCGTTCCAGCAGTAGCGGGTTGGTGCCACTCATACATAGCCTCCTGAAATGGCAGGGAGCCTGGAAGGGTGCTTTGATGCACAGTGGTAGGTTGCTGTGGTTAACTTCTTTCTCCTTTTCTCTCTGTTTGCCCAAGTTTGTCCACTACCTCCAATGGTGAGCCATGGAGACTACATCTGCCACCCGCGGCCTTGCGAGCGCTACAACCATGGGACGGTGGTGGAGTTTTACTGTGATCCTGGTTACACCCTCACCAATGACTACAAATACATCACCTGCCAGTATGGGGAGTGGTTCCCCTCCTACCAGGTCTACTGTGTCAAAACAGGTAAGGGAGCAGCAATGGCATATCCTCTTACAGTCCATCTCTTTTAGATCAAATCAGTAGTTTAGTAATGCCTGGTGAAATTCATTTGTTTTTTGCTTAAGTGATGAACATTGATTTTTAGATGCCATTAAATACAGCATATTTTGTTCCTGAATGATCCTAAACCATCTCAACAGTTAGCACTTCAAATGTACTTTGGAATATCTTGTGGACTTTTTAATATGTATATAAGATAAATTCATGATTGCATGCATAAAAGAAACATCAAGGGGAAAAAGCAAGGTCCAGCCCCTGTGACAGATTGCTGTTAAGGCTGCTTGTAAATTAAATAAAACACACATGTAAGAAATCTCTCACCCTAACTGGCACTTCTGAGTATTGTTAAAGAATTAATATAAAATAGCAGCAGTAATAAGCACAATTGTGGTATTGTTCTCTTTTTGTTACAGAACAAACTTGGCCAAATACACAGGAGACCCTCCTGACTACATGGAAAATAGTGGCATTTACTGCTACCAGTGTTTTATTAGTACTTCTACTGGTCATTTTAGCCAGGATGTTCCAGACCAAATTTAAGACACATTTCCTTCCAAGGTTTGTACTGTTTTTTATTTGTTTGTTTGCTTGTTTGGGCTGGTGGTGGTGGTTTGGTTTGGTTTGGTTGGTTGGTTTTTGTTTTTGAACACTGAAGCCCTTAATTCAGTTTTCACATTCAGTGCTCCTTGCTGAGGAAGCAGAACAGCTCCTGAGCCTTGCAGATACCTCCTTTGCACTGAACAGAAGTATCTGAACTACCTACACAGACAGGCATCCCTGGAAAGCCACTGTAGTTCCTTCTGCAACTAAGATAAAAGCCAAAGTTTGTCAGATTCATTCTGGGAGTAATTACAGCTTTACTACTGAGAATAGCTGCTTCTGCATATAAAAATATTTGACAGTGCTTTAAAATACTCATTTTTGGGTGCCAGGGGAATTCATTTTTTAAGTACTGTGGATTCAGTAATGTAAGTTTTAAGAAAGAATTTCTTTTTTTTTTTTTCTTCCTGTGGACAAATTTATATTAGAAGTTTGCTTTCCCTTCATGAGTATTATTTTCATCATGATTCATGAACATCTCCTACATCTACCTTTATTTCCATAAAATACTGTGCAGCTATGAGCATTTGTCATTGATTCGCACAGCACTCCTCAAGAGACAGGTAGGTGGGTACTATTATTATTATCTTGCAATGGGAAAAACAAAGGCAGGCATGCTATGGTTTAGGTAAAGCTTGTGATGTATCTAGGTTTAGATCTGTCGATCTGTCTCTACGTTTCAGTCTGTGCTCAATTTGCTATGGACCTTGACTGGGTGACTCTTTCTCTTTCTTTTACTTCTGTGTCTTTATTCTACCACACACAGAAAGGAGAGGTAATAAAGCTGTATGTCAGTAAATATATCCCCATGTCAATGCAGAAGAATGAATTTGGCAGTCTTACTGTTAAATAAGTATGTGTACCTGAAAGTATATGGATTGTATCAGTAATGTGTATGTCAACATATATATCTACAGTATATGGGGAGTATACATACAGAACTAGGAAAACCTCTAGGGTAAAGGGTTGCACCACAGATAGCTTTATAGCCTGGATTCATCTCAGTTATTGAAACGACTTTCTGGCCTATTCTTTTCAGATGTTTTCATGTCCTAAGGGGACCTGGGACCAACTCCTTCCTGCTAGGATTCTGTTGTGATTTAATTGACTACAAAAAATATACTTCAGGGTTTATCAAACCTTCCCAACATAATATAAATATTTTGTTTTAAAAAGAAACCAATCTAGTGGTGGTTAAGGATGTCTTCATCCTTTGAAAGCAAGACCTGAAGGAGGCCACAAATCTGGCCCCCAAATTCCTGTCATCCGATAATAGCCAGCTCAGCGCCTGTACATGTGCTGTAAACACTTTTTTGCTCTAGCCCACATCTTTCCAGGGGTTCCAACACTCTTGACTGGTGAAGCACACCTGTGATCTCATATCCATGATATCTTGTCTGTGTGACACAGCAAATGGTGCTCCTTATCTCTTCCAAGCACCTGTTTTCTTTCCCTTCTCTAAATTGTGCCTCACATTACTTGGTTTCATTTATCCAATTGTAACAGATTCCACCTGACTGTCAATCTGAACAGATTTTTGCAAACCTGTGAAGCAAACATTTCTGTGAATGTTAATGACCTTGTAGCATCATTTTGCGTGATTAGAAAGTGTTGTGTTTACTTGCATTCAGCAGTTCCTCCAATGTGCTTCTGAAACACTCTGGCTCTCTGCGATCATTTCTCTGTTTGACTTAGAGGCAACCAGGAGGGCTCCATGGGTGACCCTGACTTTGTGGTGGTGGATGGCGTTCCTGTCATGCTGCCTTCCTATGATGAAGCTGTAAGCAGTAGCTTGAATGCTCTAGCACCTGGATACTCAGCTACAACAGACCAGGGGCGTATTTTGCAGACAGAAGATCAGAGTCCTCCTGCTTATCCTGGCCCCAGGATTACAGACACGCTGCCTAGTGAATTTGAGACCTGTGATAGTCAGTCAGGCTCCTCTGAACTGCTCCAAAGTTTGTACTCATCCTCGGTGTGCCAAGCAGCAGCATTTTCTGGGTCAGATCGAACTGATGCATCCCGTAGCACTGCTGGAGAGGCTGTGTCCACAAGTCCGCAGATTGATATTACAGATGGTGAGTCTTACATAAGAGAGATATATGAGTCCATAAGTAGGAGCCATTCATTTGTACAGTCAGAGTAGGAATAAAGCCAGCTGACCTGCTTTTTACTTTCTCCATATATTTGCAGAGTCCGTACCTTAATTTGGACATTCTTAAAACCATGCTACTGAGCTTCATGTCCATGATATGTCCTTGCTAACTGTGGTGCAAGGGATTTGACTCCCTGAGGGTAGGACAGGCCAGAAGGCTTCTCTCCAGACCAGGCAGCAGCAGTCTCATCAACGGGGAGGACGGCGGGTGCCTGTATACAGCAGCAAAGTCAAACATCATCTTGCCTGTGCTGGTCTGTTCATCTGCTCCTCAACTGCTACACTCATAACTCCCTCATGTACTGTGGTTTTCACAGCAAAGAACATGATTTTCTCCTTAAAATTGAAAGAAAATCATATTTTCATACCCAGAGAGAATTAGCAGCCTTTATTGAACAAGCTCATTGTGTCTGCACATAATGGCAAACTTTTCAGTCTAAGGCATGTATGCATTTGCATACATTTTAAGCCTTGGACATGGGAGTCACAGCATAAGGGGAACCTACTCACAGGACCATGTATTAGAAGGGAGATCATCATATACTATTGTCTGCATTTAAATCATGAGCATGCATTGATATAATTTCATTTAGCTCTAACAGAGCCTTATGGTGTGTTTCTTAGCATGTTAAGGAATCTACATAGCTTTCCTCAGAGACATTTAAATGACAAATGTGTGTGAAGCTTAGGTGGAGGAAATTTTCCTGCTTCATAGGGTTGGGGCTAACTTTTAATGGCATCACAAGTGGAAGAGGACTTCTGGAAGGAGGTGGGAGAAATGATGAGGATACCAGTAGAAGTCTCTGCTTACTCTGAATGTTGAGTCAGTCTTTAATGTAGTAGAAGGGATGTTTGCACTTAGGTTTTGGTGGGCCTAACTTGTTTTAGAAAACATGGATAGTAGTTTAATGTTCATATAGCTGTTAGAGCATAAATGGGTATAGAATTGGAGACACTATATATTGCTCAGATATTACAACGCCCATTTATATTTTTTGCAGAATTGCTAATAATAACGATCTGCAAAGATCTAAAAGGAAGTTACAATCAGTAACCAGTACCATTTCCTTTTTACCTCTAGAGATTCCGTTGATGGAAGAAGACCCTTAGCCTGCACGGAGATGTGTCATCATTGCGTTACACTGTTTGGTAACATGAATACAGAACACTTAGAAAAGACTATCTGTGGATTTGGAGAGGGTATTTTCGTACTTACCAACCCTCCACACGATGATGTCACCAGATTGTGTGTACATCTTAATCCACAGTGGGGATAACAGCAAAAACATTTGGAAAAGCAGTTTTATGAATGAATCCTGGGGATTTGATGAGAGCAGATGTAGAAAAAGAACTGTGGCTTTTTAGAAATGAAATGTATATCTGCATCGCAGAAAGTCATATGGTTCTGTAGAAGTACTATTGGATTTTGATACTAACTGCCTCACAAAAGCATGTCGAAGTATGTAAATTTGCTTATAAAGACTGCTTTAAATGATCTATGGGCCTCTAGTTTATGAAGAAAGCTGTCAAGTTTAAAAGAAATACTATTACTGAAACACACAAAAAAGAGGAACGATCCTCTTTGACTTTCGTATGCTAACCAGGAAGCTTTTGATTTACTTGTTGATTTTGTTTCAGACCATGTCTGCAGAAAATACAACAGAAATGATGAGATTCGTATAAACTTTGATGTATGATAGCAAATATATATAAATATATATATATATATTTAAAAACTCTTACAGAGAAAGAAAAGGAGAGACTCCAGATCGCATAATGATCTGGAGATTTTTTTAAAGGTAAGATAGATTTATATGATATACAATATTCAAGGTAAAGTATCAATATTTGTATTTATGCAAGACTTCTGTGACAACATTGCATTTGATAAATCCTGCTATAATATGAAAGACCTAGAAAGTGTTAAAATTATGAAATATTTGCTTAAGAAATGTTGAACTGCCGTGCTTCAACCTTTCTTAAGCTCTGACAAATATATACACTAGAGTAATCTACAGTCATAGCCCAGAGCACTGCCTTGTCCCTCTATACTGTGGTAGTATTCTGAGCCATTATTGTAGAATACTTTAAAAGAAAATAAAGTTCAGTTTCAGTTCCTTTGACTTATCAAACTGTGTCTAGTTGGCCTTTTTTTCCATTCCTCACTTCTTTCACCAGTTTCCACCTGAAGGCTGGGATGGCAGGAGAACCCCTGATCTGTAGCATGTTTGGCCATTATCTAGTTCCAGTGGGACACAGTGGTTTTGTTTAAGCAGAGCACATGAAATGGGTGCAGCAATGGCATGGTTTATGTAGATGCTATTGTTGTTTTTTCTCTACTCTGTATTCCATGCCAGAGCATTGTGATAAAGACATATGAATGGTCCACCTTTGTGGTATTATAGGCTATTCATTATTTGTCAGGAAAATTCCCGACTGCTTCATATGCTTATGGAAAGCTAAGCAGATTTCTCATCTTATTTTTGGTATTGCACAATTGAAACATATGTTAAACCAGCAGTGTTTTATGGAAGAATTCACCATTTGTTAATGACAGAGATTGTCATCATGGGCTAATCAAAAGCATAGGAAAAAAAGAGACCAATTTCTGATTTCATATTCAAAGTAAACCTGTAATATCTTTATTGCTCTACACAGAGGATCACTAAAAGTTGCTCTGTTATTTTTTTAATGATTAAATATTTATTTGCATTGTGGTAGTATCTAGTGATCTCGCTTGCGAATCAGGATAGCAGTATGATAGACCTGATGCTAATATTCAAGAACGTGTTTATGAGCACCCTGTCAGCAATGGTATATGGTAGTAAGAAGCAAATGGAGACAAAAAACAGACAGCACTGTGTAGCAGAGAGGTGATTATTAGTATAATCTCAATTACTTCACAGTATGGCTGATGAGAATGTAGTGATTGGTATTGAATGGTAAGATACCTTCTTATGTTGGACCTTCTTCAAGAATGAAATCTTTAAGACACAGGAGAAGGCCATTCTAATACACCGAAAGTTGAGCCAGCGTGGGATAAGACCCTGTGGGGGCTCTCCATGGGCCACAGCCTCCTCCAGGCCACATCCACCTGCTCCACTGGGGGCTCCTCCACGGGGGGGCTGCAGCATGGAGATCTGCTCCATGTGGGACCCATGGGCTGCAGGGGGACAGCCTGCTCCACCAGGGGCCTCTCCACAGGCCGCAGGGGAACTGCTGCTGCGTGCCTGGAGCACCTCCTGCCCTCCTGCTGCACTCACCTTGGGGTCTGTAGGGCTGTTTCTCACTCATCTCTCTCCCAGCTGCTGTTGTGCAGCAATTTCTTCTCTTTCTTAAATATGCTCTCACAGAAGCCCAACCAACATCATTTGTTGGCTTGGCTCTGGCCAGCAGCAGGTCCCTTTTGGAGCTGGCTGGAGCTGGCTCTTACCTGACATGGGGCAGCTTCTGCATTCTTCTCACAGAAGCCACTCCTGCAGCCCCTCTGCTACCAAGCTCTAACCACATAAACCCAATACATAAGGTTGAGGTACTTAATGTATTCTTTAGCCTCGGTCTTCATTAGTAAGGCCAATTGTTCTCAGGGTACACAGCCCCCTCAGTTGGAAGGTGGTGACAAGGAGATGCAGCACCTATAATTCAATAGGAGACTGTAGGTGACCTACTACATCATGTGAATGTTTATGTGTCTATGGGTCCAGACAGGATTACAGACAGGGTTAGAGGGTACTGAAGGAGCAGGCAGAAGTGCTCGCCAAGTAACTTTCAATAATTTACCAGAAGTCCTGGCTAACCAGGGAGGTCCCAGCTGACTGGAGGTTAGCACATGAGACTCTGATCTATAAGAAGGGCGGGAAGGAGGATCTAGGGAATTACAAGGCCATCAATCTGACCGTGGTACCAGGGAAGGTCACGGTGCATATCATCCTGAATGTCATCACACAATGTCATCATACTATACGTATGGGACAATCAAGTGATCAGAAGCAGCCAGCATGAGTTTATGAAAGGCAGGTCCTGCCTGACTAACTTGATCTCATTTTATGACAAGGTGATCCACTTAGTTGATGAGGGAAAGACTGGGGATGTTGTCTCCCTGGATTTTAGTAAATCATTTGACACTGTCTCCCACAGTATTTTCCTGGAGAGACTGGCTGCTCATGGCTTGTACAGTTCACTGGGTGAAGAACTGACTGAATGGCCAGGCTCAAAGAGAAGGAGTGAACAGAGTTCAGTCCAATTGTCAGCCGGTCACCAGTGGCATTCCCCAGGGCACAGTATTAGGGCCAGTTTTGTTCAACGTTTTTATCAGTGATCTGGATGAGGTGATCAAGTGCACACTCAATAAGTTTGCAGACAATACCAAGGTAGGCAAGATTGTTGATCTGCTTGAGGGTAGGAAGACTTTACAGAGGGATCTGGATAGGCTGGATAGATGGCCTGAGTCCAACTGAATGACATTCAACAGGGTCAAGTGTGAGGTCCTGCACTTGGGCCACAACAACCCTGTGCACTGGTATGGGCTTGGGGAAGAGTGGCTTGAAAGTTGCCCAGCAGAAAAGGACCTTGGGGTGTTGGTCAACAACTGGCTGAACATGAGCCAGCAGTGTGCCTAGGTGGCCAAGAAGTCCGATGGCATCCTGGCCTACATAAGAAACAGTGTAGCCAGCAGATGTAGGGAAGTGATTGTCCCTCTGTACTCAGCACTGGTAAGACCGCACCTTGGATATTATTGTGTTGAGTTTGGGGCTCATCACTACAAGAAGTATATTGAGTTACTCAAGCGTGTGAAGAGAAGAGCAATGAAACTGGTGACAGGCGTAGAAAAAAAGAGTTATGAGAAGTAGCCAAGGGAACAGGGGTTGATTAGTCTTTAGAAGGGGAGACTGAGGTGTGACCTCATTGCTCTCTACAACTACCTGAAAGGAGAGTGCAGCAAGGAGGATGTCAGTCTCATTTCTCAGGTGATAAGTGACAGAACATGATGACAAGGTCTCAAGTTGCACCAGGAGAGGGTTAGACTGGATATTAGGAAGACTTCTTCATAGAGAGGGCAGTCAGCCATTGAAACGGGCTGCCCAGGGAAGTGGTGGAGTCCCCATCTTTGGAGGTATTTAAGAGATGTATGGACATGGCACTAAGGGACATGGGTTAGCCATGGGACTCAGTAGGTCAGGTTGATGGTTGGACTTGGTGACCTTGAAGGTCTTTTCCAACCAAGATGATTTTGTGATTCTATATATTGCATATTATCTTCTATTCTTACTTACATAAGATTTGCCATTTTTTCCAATGAAATTTTCTCAATTGCCACCATAATTTCAGTTTTATCCCACAGCTGTATCCATTGGGTATTAGTACTTTCTTTGCCACCCATTTCTTTTTAGGTCCCATGCTTTCCAGAGGTGTTTGCACTACCAGCTGAAGTTCATGGTTGTCACCCCAGCAAACAATCTAAGAGTGCTGTAATACTGACCTCGAAGCACATCTCAAGCCTTTTAGTCAGTTAAGTGATTTTTGTTTCTAATATCATTGCAAATACTGAAATTATTATAGGTACTCTTTAAAATATTATGAAATCTGTTTTTGTTAGTCTTTTAAGAATTTGCAGAATTTAATTTCTTATGAAATTTCTGGACTTCATTAATTTCTGTTATGAAAGCTTCTGGTTAATATTTGAAGCTCTACAGATTTATAGATTTACACTGCTGTATGCATTGTATCATAGTCATTCTGCTAAGGGAAACAGACAAGATAACTCAAGGAATTTAAATTTATGGCTTTTTAGACCATTTTTATTTTTAAAAGTGCAGAATTGCATCTAAACTAGAAAATATTGATGTACTGATATTGCTTGATAGTCCTTTGACAGTACAATACTAAATATAACTTGCAAAGGTGAAAAAGATATTTTTACTCTTTTTTTGCTTATGATGTATAAGACTTCTTGATAGGGTGTTTTAATGAGATTACTCATGTGGTTGAGTTTGGGAGTTTTGCACGCTTGAATTTTCCAGAGAGAACAGAGGACTGTTTCAGTTTTTCTTTTGTTTTGGGCTGGAATTCTCATGAAAATCTTCTGGCCATTGGATCTGCATCCACACCCCAAGCCACGAGCTGATGCCCTGGGTTGAGGGATGCCCCTAGCTGCCCCCTAGCCTGCCCAGCTCCCCAGCTACTCTGCCAGACCAGGGACCCCCACAGCCTTGGTCAGAGAGGTCAGGTCACCTTGAGTCCTGAGCCATGGCAGACAAACCTTCAGGAAGGTGGATGCTTTGTGGGCCCTTAGGGACTGGAGAGCTGGTACGACCATGACTGCGTTTGCCATGCAAATGAAACCAGATGGGAGGATGAGTGCATCTCATGCAGATCATAAGCTGTTTTCACTTCAGTTGTCTGGATATGAATAAAAACAAACCGAGGCAAACTCTTATTGGTGTGGGGAGAAGCAGCATGTTAGTGAAGAAGGACAACCCACGTGCTGTCAGCAGAGGGAGAAGAGGGTAGGTAACTGAGAACTCCAGGAAAGAATAATAATGAGAACTGGCTTTGGCATGCTCCTTCTAAAAAATGAAAAGGAGGAGGAAAAATGTGAGCAACAAGCCAGCCTAAAACACAGGCTTATGAACAAGGGCTTGACCTGAAGCGTGCTGGGGGAAGGGTGGAAATCCAAGGTCTAGCAGCAACTCTGCTGGGAGTGAATCACAACCTGAGCATGAGTCGAAAGGACCTGGCTGTTATGAAAATGTTCAGTGTCAATATGAGGATGTTTACACAGAACTGTAACTTATAAAATGCATGAAGCAATCATTCAGCTCCACTTAACACTACTAAGACCTTGGCTAGAGCTCTGTGTCAAATGTTGGGCAACTTTTTCCTCTTCAAGAAAAATGTGAAGTAGCTGGAGGGAAGCCAAGCAGAGAGAATCAACCATTATTAGAAAACCCTGTCCTCATAGGTCACGTTAGAGATTGTGTAGTGTTGCATGTAAACAAAACCAGAAGGGATGCAGAAATTTGGTTTTCTGTAAGAAGCATATTTTGTAAAGAAGAAGGGAATCATCCATATAAATAGGACAAGAATAATAGGATTAATTGTAACATGAGAAACTGAGGTTAGATAATAGGAAAAGCCTTCTAGCCATAGGGATGGTTACAAGCAGGAAGAGATGGTCTGGGAAAGTTGTCATAAAGCTCTGTCATGAGAGATTTTTAAGAACATTTCAAATAAACAGGTGCCAGGAAAGACACTGGGGCGGGATGGACTAGATGAGCTCTTGGGGCTTGTTCTGTTCCTGTGTGATTCCCAACTTGAGAACTAAACTTGGCTAGCGTTCTTTTTTCCCCATGTATGCTAATTCCAAACTGAAGGTATTGGACAAAATGTTCAGCATTTATCAAAATCACAGCCGGAAATATTCTCTTTTCTACCAACAGAAGCTTTTCATGTAGCGTGGGCTGAACTCCAGTGAAATCCCATGAACTAAACCTTGTTGCAATAAAGTGACATTGATTTCAGAATTTTATTCTGTGACAAATCCATATTTGGGATTTTCTGGTTTTCATGTCTATCTTAGGCAGTCAAATGAATGCAGCCCTTCTAATACTCCGTGTGCATTAGGTGAAGTAAATCCTTTCCTGGCAATTATCTAAAGACACCTATTGAGTTCAAGGAAAAACAGCAGCTCAGGCAGGAGCACAGAGACCATTGTCATGTTTATGCAAAACTTTCTTCCCATGCCACAAAAGCTGTTTGTTCCTGTCTGTGCTGTGCTGCAGATGTTAGCACAGCTTAGCACATCAGCTGTCAGATGAGTAGTATGGATGGAAGATGTACATCTTTAGCTCCTGTTCTTGGGCTCATAGGGACTCTCAAGAAGGACTCTCAGGCAGGAAGAGCTAGAAAGCAAGTGAACATCTGTCCCAAATCCAGGAGCAACTCCCCTTGTCAAGGACATTTTCAATCCCTTAGACATGGTTCCCAAAGGAATTGCACTACAGTGGGGAGACTCTGCTTTGCCTGTCACTTTCCTAGGTCAGGGTGTGCAGCCAGAAAAAAAAGAAAAACAGACAAATCCAAACCAGAAACATGGAGAAGGAAGAAAAACAACTTACATTTTAATAAAGTTCAGAGTGGTACATGAATATGTTCCCCATATTCTCCGGTAAGAACAGAGGGAGCTGTTTTGTTAATGAAAAAGGTTCAAAATAAAAGTCAAGACACAGGGAGAAAAGACAAGCTTCCTGTTTTGGGAGGTCCAGCAGCCCTTTTCATTCACATCTCAATTTCAATGGTCAGATTGCTTCAGCTCGCAAAACGGTCTTCAGTCCTCCATGCACAAAATGCTCTTTTGGTTTGGATCCATGTTTTTATTTTACTGTGTTTGCTTTCTGTTCCCTCTCTGTTCATCTTTTGACTCTTCTTCTCTGTTTCTGACTACCACTGTTGTTCCGGTTTCATTCTGCCATCTCAGTCATGCTGGGATGTGAAATAAGTTGCTTAATTGCAGTGCAGTACCCAGCAGGCAACATCCGCTCCCTCTGACGAGGTTGCTCGTATTTGCCTTCCTCATTTACGTTCTCAGCAGTGAGGACAAGAAGGGACACAGAGGTCCTCACTCTGCTGACAAATGGTCTGTGGAAATTGTTACAGAGGACACTAAGGGGAGCCCACATTACTACAGGCATGATGTATCTATCTGACTAGGCCCCAAGCCGGTCAGCTCACTATCTTTTGTTGGCCCAGAGTTCACAGGCGCAGATGAATGTCCCTATACAAACAAAATAGCCAAAGACTTTTTAAGGATTAGCTCAAAATGCTAATCTCAATGTTAGAGGTTTTAAAGACACCCTCCTTTCCTAAAATGGTGAGCTCATAGCTTCAGAAAATGGGTGCTGACATCCTCCAGTTAGGTAGCACAGGGTGTGCAGCAGGTCTCTATCCACTTCCTGGCGCTCTGGTATGAATTTCTGATCCGCGGATAACTGCTAGAACGAAACAGTTAACAGTTGCTTAGCTGTCAGTTGTTTTAGGGTTTTGTTTGTTTGTTTTTTACCTAATTAGGCTAGATTTATTTTTAATGCTCATTATTACCACCAGCTTCTGACTTCTGTCTATCCACTGCTGAGTACATACTGATCTTGCCAAAGCAAGTGTCTTTCAGCAGCTATCTCAGCCCCCTGCAAGTGTCCCACCCTGTAGGAGATGGCACTTGCCACTGTTGTCTTTCCTATTAATTCCATGGCAGCACATGCTGTTAGTCTGCCTTGTTTGGTGCTCTAGTGTTAACGACTGTGCAATCAGTTATTTCTTTTGTTAACCATGGATGCCTGTTGTTGATAATTCAGGGTTAATTGCTTACTATAAAGTTTGGCAGAATCATTTAGCTTAGCTTAGCCCGATCATTGATAAAGACTATAAATATCTGCAGTCAATCACTGATATAGATGTTACTGAAGTTTTGTATAATTGGCTTTTATGAAAGTGCTGCAGCAAAAATGAGGGTTAGCTCAACTACCAAAGTCAGCTGTCTATTGTTTTTTGTACAACCACTTCAGCAACTTGACAGGTTCACTTTCATTGACATTTATGTCATAGCAAGTTTATACCTTAGATACAGCTCCAGGAGTGCTGAAGCCCAGCTCTCAGGACATTGTGGCAGCTATAAAGAGCAAGGCATTTTAGCTGAGCTTATGTTGTGCTGACCTGTCACAAATGCATCTTACTGGAGATAGACATATCTACTAAAAGACTTAGATGATAATGTTCTCTCAGTTTCCTGGATTTTTCCTGGGGGAAGAATCACCAAGTGGAGTAGGTCTAAAGCCACACCTGTAATGATGTCTCTCCAGTTAGCTGACTGTCCCAGCAGTCTGCTTTCCCTAAAATTTTGAATGTAGGAGCTGCTGCAGACAGAAAGCTCTGTATATACACACTGCTCTCAACTTCCAGTGAAATGGATGGGAACTGGGACTAATGCGCCCATTTCGGCAACAAGTGCTTTCTGAACATGCACTCGGGAGTCCCAGCATCTTGATTGCCAAAAGCAAAAGTAAGGCCATGTGCTCCCATCCAAGGGAAGCTGGGGTTTAGCATTACACACCTATAGAGCAAAACCAGATGCCAGATTCTCTACCCAACTCTCTGATTTCACTTGTGTTAAAAGTGGAACTTCGTGTGAATTACGACCCTGTGTGCTTATTAGCGGGATGCACTGGGCACGAACCTATGGAGAACACTGTTTGCAGTGAATTGAGGCTGACTGGGTGCATCATACTCTGCATTTATTTAAGCCTTCACAGCATAGTGCCATGTAACAGGTCAATGAGAGTCTTCAGCAGCAGTAGGCACCGACAGTTGTTCAGCAGGAAGGGACAGTTTCATTAAACCATTCTGGACCCCAAGGTTCCAGGTGATTTCAATGAAAGCAAGACCATTATCCTCTGAGACACCTTTTAAATTCAGCACAGTGCTGTCTTCATCTCCAGAAGCCAACATGTTCTAAATATACCTAATATCTTTGTAAGAAATTATGAGTGAGAAAGTGATTAATTGTTCTGTGACCTTCAGTTTCTTCATCTAGACTGTGTCACCAAACCATATTTTATGTCACGAGGAGACAGCAGATGTAAATCAAATATCTGCCTGCTCTAGAATATCTAACAAGAGAGGAAATTACTTCCATCTATTAACACAGACAGATTTTCATGAGAAGATTTTTCTGCCTCCCAAACCCAGTTTTAAAATGAAACTTTATACTCATAGGTCTGCCTGTTGGTTTCCAGCACAAGGGGCATTGCCACAGTTAGCAGCTGTGGCAAGAACAACCACCTGTCACTCTGTTTCACCTTATAATTTTTTTTTCTTTGTGTTTATTTGTGTTTTTTTTTTTCTACAATATAATTTTAAAACTATAAACTATTTGAAAAAAAAAAAGAAGAAGAAAAAAAAACAAGATAAATGTAGATTTTAAATATCTTAGGCAGGAAAAGTCATGACTATCCTTTCTCAAGAAATTAAATGATACCTTTAAAAAGCAGAGTCTCGCCCCAAAAGACTGAATAAGCAATACGTAGAAAGGGACATTTTTTTCCAATAATGAGGTATGTAGAGAGAAAAGACAATGGGACTTGGGTCTCTGGCAGCAGCAGTGCATGCAGTAAACATCTGCACATACTGTAGCCACTCGTGTGTGTGGCACAGGAGAGCTGGGAGGCTGTTACCCTTGCATGTGATGGGGAGAAAGT
Organism: Cygnus atratus; assembly: GCF_013377495.2. Classification (NCBI taxonomy): domain Eukaryota; kingdom Metazoa; phylum Chordata; class Aves; order Anseriformes; family Anatidae; genus Cygnus; species Cygnus atratus. Next base: position 98,021,526 of record NC_066364.1, read on the forward strand.
GATGCAACCCCAAGTCAGCCTGGTACATTTACAGTTTGTGGTAGAATGGGTCTCCCCATGCAGTAGTGTTTCATAATTTCTTTTCCTTTTCTTTTGGCCTGTTAGATTTATTTTTTTTTATCAGTAGCATACTATCAGATCATTGTATCGGCATATTCTTCAGTTCCAGTTGTATGAGGTAGTATTGTCAACACTGATGCCAAAGAGAGTGCCATTGAGAAGTAAATGAATCAAGCAAATTAAAAATAAGAAAATAAAAAAAATCAAGTTTAGAATTAGGTTTGTGGTCATGTTGACCCTGCATATTCATTTTTCTGTTCAGAGTAATCATACCTTTGGAAAATAGGAAGCCAACAATAGGGCAGACAAATCTCATGTTCAAAATTAGGCATGTGAGAAACACCTCAATAATTTTCTCAGACAGGGTCTTCTGTGCAGCTATTTTATTCACGATTACAATGGCAGGCTTCCTGCAAGCAGGAGCGCCCAGCAAAAGTATATCATAACCTTATATTTCCTATTACCCAACAATTGATTCCTCCCATCTCCTCACTGGCTAAGTACAGGTTCACAAACTATTCAACGCTTATTATGATACCATATACATACAATTTTGTTTGACCAACCATTAATTTCTCCGTTTCCTTTTTTTTTTTCCCCTTCTTCTCTCGTGACTAGAGGGCCTGTGACTTTTTGTTTTGACTGATTTCGCACTGCTCATCCTGTTTTTCTTAGCTATCCTCCTTATTTTGGGACAGTGGGACCTTCCCCTTATCTGCTTAACATACTCCCACTGCTATGCCACTGTTATGCCTGCACAATCACTTCCGAATATGCAAGGTTAGTGGAATTTTCCACTGCAAAAACATTCTACTGCAAAAACACAACTTTGTTTCGCACAGGAACCTGGAAGAAAAAACCACAACTGTGTTGAAATCTCAAAGCTTAATTCAAGATGTGTTCATAAGTGCTTTTGGAGGAAAGAAGAAACAGCCTCAGCCATGCAATTACATACTTAAGCTCAGTGGAAAAGGTTTGTTTACTGAATGCGAAAGGCATACATCCCAGGCCACTGTTCAGAAAGAGTCATGCATAATAATCACAAACTGCAACACAACAGTTCAAAGACCTTTGACATTTGATTAGTATTTTTCTGTTTTGCAGAGTGAAGAGAGTGGTTTGGACTTTAAAAGGAAAATGAGCTAAAGCTTTAGTTAGTGGGGCCACAGAGAAAGAAATGAAGAACAAGTCTGTGGAGAGCAGTAAGTATATGCTGAAAACGCACAGGGGAATTGATGCCAAGCAGATCGTGATAGATTTTAAATTCCAAATGTAGACGGACTTACACATGGGGACACCAAACACAGCTGTTCCTATGCGATTCCAAGAAGAAGGTAGGAAATGCAAAAAGCACACAATTTTTGATAACCGCGAAACCCTCTACTTGAGCATTACTCCTTAGCGTGGTCATGGAGAATTATAGGCTCTGATTTTATGCTGCGGTAGCCCGTCTGTACTGGGCCTTAACCCACACAATTCCATCAATGCGAAGACCCTGAAACAGGAAAGTTTCAGTAGTCTTTTTCAGCTTAAAAAGAAAGGGGTGAGGTCTGAGGTGACATTATGCAGATGACTAGGCCCACCCTGCTCCACCTTCTCACCAGCATTCTTCTGCCTGCTGCCTCTCCTGACTCAGCCTGGCCTGTTGCAGCAGCCTACCACAGGGGATGGTGTGACAGCCGTGCAGGCACATCAGCCAGGAAAAACAATAGCACCGCAAGGGTGGCAAGGCACAAAATTTATCTCAAATGTACAAAGTAAAGGGAAATAAATAAATAAATAAATAAATAAACAATCAAACAACAAAACCGCAACCCGTGGGGTTACTTAAAATGGCAAGCTATTTTCAGACAAACATGATATCTGAGGTGACAGTTGCTTCACAAGCAGTGAGTCAGAGCCTCTGCTCAGCCTCTGTAGCATTCTTCATTTCCTTAGGCAGCACTTTCCATGGCAGGAACAGGTGTAGATAAGAGCAGTATTTTAGGGCCTCTGCTGATAGCACAAAATGAGCAGAAACTGCTGCCACAGCAAAACAGATAGGAAAAATCCAAGAAAAGGCCATACAAATGTGAAAAGCATTTCATATCAAACAGAGTGGACTCTCAGGTGTGGATGAAGTCAGAAGCGATGGGACATCTGCTGAGGTACCTCCCATTCTAACACCTTTCTCCAGTTATTCCTGTCCCAGAACCTCCTGTCAGCATAAAAACAGCTTGGTTAAAACAGGCACCACGTGAGGAGGAATGAAGGGAAGAAAAACTGTTATGTTTTTCTTTCCTGGCAGGTAAGACCCTTGACAATGCCATTATCTGCTGTTGGACTGGAAGCTGGTGGCAGGTCACTCTCCAGAGAGGGCTGTGGTGTTACCACGGCAGGTCCTGCTACCTGCACAGCTTCATATTCTATACATTTCTTAACATAGAGGGCAACACGCCCACCCTTCCTTTCCTGCCTGACTCTCCTGTAAAGCTTGTAACCCTCTATTCCAATGTTCCAGCTGTGTGATTCGTCCCACCACATTTCCATGATAGCAATTAGATCCTAATTTTCTAGTTGCACTGTGGCTTCCAATTCCTCCTGCTTGTTTTCCCTGCTGCATGCAGGGGAAACCAATGTAGAGGCACTTCAGCTGGGCTACGGGCAGTATCACCTTTTTAGAGGAGTCCTTCCTAATTCCTATGGGATGATTCACAGGTGTTTCCCTGCTGTTTTTTTTAAAGTATTGGCATTCAGGTGTTCTTTTGAATCACTTACAGGTACATTCCCTTCCTCCACCAAGTTTAAAGGCCTGCTAATGAGCAAATCAGCTTGCTGTCCAAAATGTCCTTGTCCTCCTTCTTGAATCTATGTGGATCACTTCGTGTTGATTCTTAGTAGAAGTGTGAGCTAGTATCAAGACTTCAGATTATTTTTCTGATGCCTGCAGACATCATTCCGTGTGAAAAAATGCTTTGGCCCTTTTATCTAGGATATGATGTACTTTGCTAAAAACCACTTTGAAGATCCTAGAAAGAATAGTGTTCCTGGAAGTGTAAAAAGTGATTTGCTGTGCTTTTTCTGATGCTCTCCTCAGCCCTCGTGTTTTTGAATGGCACATCATGACATGTGGCAATTCAGCTGTCATTTTTACATTTGGAAAAGCAGTCGGAATGGAGCAATGCAGCCATCCCAGTTGAATATGCTGAAGTTAAATGATAGATGTCTTGAGTGCAAGAGGATTCACATGGCTTTCTCGGAGGTGCCGACTTTTAAATCCTAGTTACATGCAGAAACTTGGCATATTGTCAGCATGTGCAATTTTCAATTTCATGGGACATTTCTTTTGGTGTTAGCAGTGGATTTTGTTTTACCTTTATATTCTCTTTTTGTTAACACTGCAGGAATTATTTTTTGGGTCTCTCACTTTAGCAGCTGTTTTACCTGATACTGCGTGCACTGTGTGATTCCTGGGGCATTTCTGTGGGTAGAGACCAGAGCTTGCATGAGTGTGTGCATATGTAAACTCACATACAAACGCTGGATAATTCAGTGTTGGAAAGCCATCACAGACCAATTTAGTACAGTCACAAAGACTGAAAGGTATTTAGATTATTAGATTAATATAAAAACAGCTTTCAGGTCAGCTTTTATATTACGTATTTATATATTTGTTAATTGCAGAAAAAGGGGGAACACTCTAATGGCTGGCAAGCATTGCCTGAATGAAGGTCTCCTACTCTGCATGGCCAGAGGTGGAACTTACAGCTACATCTGTCTGGCCTGGCAGCTGTGCTCAAAATAGGGATGTGCCCTGTACAGCTGCGGAGGTCAGACAGTGTGGGCTGTATAGTCTGCAGGCTAGATACTACAGTTTTAAGCATGCGAGCACATTTTACCTCTTACAATCTACACAGACCTTTGAGAGAATCAGGTGGCAGAATCATTTTCAAATCACTATCCTTTTCCACATTTTTGTGCTATTTTTCAGAATTCAAAGCACAGTAAGCACAGCTCTGAGCTGTTTTACCAAGATCTGACCACACTAATTTAAAAAGACAAAACTTTGGTCTGCTTCCACTTTTCAACATGTGTTAAAACGAAAATATCAGATTTTTTAAGCTGAAGTGTAATATGTTGAATTATTATAATGTCAAGACTGGTAGAGCACTTTCATAGATTGATCAAACCTTGCTGATCTTTCCTTTTTCTTCTTTGCTTATATTAACATAGTCATACTTGTGATTGAACTCAGTGGTAGCCAAGGCTGTAAAGGCACATAAATGCAAAAACCTGCCTCTCTGAAGTCTTCAGTCTCACTAAGAATGGAGCTCACCAACATCAGATCAAAATTAGTGATACCTACAACTGAAAAAAAGCACTTGGAGAGGCTCATTTTGGATCCTTCTATATGCACAAATGGAGCATAATTATCTTTCTACATGTAGAAATGTATCTTGTCTTATTCTATCCATTCTGTGGACAAACTTTTCAGCTCACTGCTTTGATAAAAGCTTTCTAAAACACTTTAATAATTCCCCAAATACTCAAAACAGCCCACACTTTGGCTTTTAAAAAAAAAAAAAAAAGCTGGAGGTTTACTAAGATCACAGATTTGGCTGTTTGTTGTGAAATCCAGGTGGGAGAAAAAAAAAACAATTCTTGGTATTTAACATGATAATTCTAATTGAGACTCATAAGGTAAAGAGACTTAATCTAATTATCTATGCAAGGTATGTAAATGTGAGTCTCCAGAAATAATGACTTTATTACAGTGTTGATCTTGTGTGGGTGGAAGCCTGCTTTAGAAGAAACCTGTGGGAAATGATCGTGTATTTCACCTGCATATTATACATTAGAGGAGAGCCCAGAGGTACAATAAGAAATACATTTGATAAGAGTCTTACATATAAGAAATCACTAATTTAATGCATTAATCACTGGAGTACAATTATAGATCTTAATTTAGAAGGCATTAGTCATTCACCGTGCATAACCTTCTGTGGCTCTTAGAATTTCATTGCCTGAGTTCATTACAATTGGCAAATGTCGTTTGCATAACTGGCACACCAAAGGGCCACATTTTTTCAGTATTAGATCCACTCCACTAAATTCAAGGGAGAACACCTCTGGATCTTACTTCAGTAAAGATTAAAACACAGTTGCTGTTTAGGATGGCTTATAAAGATTGTACATTATTAATATATTTTATTAGCATGTTGAAACTGGAGTAGTATACACTGGAAATGTTACAAGCACAACCACAGAAGACATCATAGTTGGTAATAAACCATAACAGTAAAGAGCCTATTGACCTATTGAAGTCTTTACCAAAATATGAAACAAACATCTATTTGTTACAAAATCTGTTAAAGCTTTTATTGGATTTCATAAACGAACTTTCATACAAGATATTTTCTTGAAATTACTTATATCCTTAAAATTGAGTATCTCAGTACTTAAGGTCAAGAAGTTGCAACTGTCTAGGACACAGTGAAATTTTGTAAGTAATTACTTATATTTTTTGGTGTTTTCATGTGCACAGTGCAGAAAACATCTTTTCTTTCTTACGTCTTTCCTAATCCGTTATGGTGCCAATGGGATCTCAGTCAGAGAGTTTAGAAGAGTCTGACTTGAGCTCAGCAGAACTGCAGGCAGTGGCATTTGCATGTAAGCCTGCCTACTAGGTATCTAGCTCACCACATGTATGTGACTTGCAAAAGACAAAGGAGGAGCTGGAAACGTATCTCTACATAGACACAGCGGCAGAAAGACAATTTTTGTTTTAGCTTCAATCATTTCTTGCAAGTGTCTGAACACTGTGACATAGTTGCGTAGGTGTTCCTTTTGTCAACAAAACACAACACCTTCATCTGTATCATTTGGAATTACATTCCTCTGTGGAAGAAGGCATTTAAAGATTTCAGCACAGTGCTATGGAAAATACGATGTGTGTTGGGGGGGAGTATGAGAAAGTAACAGGCTGCTTTAACAGACAACTTAGCTGTTTCTTTACTCTCTGAGTTACACAGGCATACGAGCTGAATATATTGGTATCTTTTATCGTCGTGTGATAAACATCATGTGATTTACACATTTTAAACTCAGAGGTTTTTAATAATTGAATCAAAAGGTTTTTTGCTAATCCCTGCAGTGACAGGGAGGTGTACCGAGAGGACGCGGAAAGCCCACCTGATTAACACGTGGCTCAGAGGCTGGTGCCAACACAGAAATTTTGTTTTTTTTTGACCATGGGGCGCTTTACTCGGCACCCGGCCTGGTGACCGCAGACGGGTCCCTGTCTCTAAGGGGAAAACGGATCCTAGCCCAGGAGCTGGCAGGGCTCGTTGAGAGGGCTTTAAACTAGGAAAGAAGGGGGATGGGGCTGAAATTAGGCTTGTTGGAGCTGTACCAGGGGGAACAATGGCAAAGCCAGGAAAGAAGGCAATGGCCCAACTGAAGTGCATCTACACTAATGCACGCATGGGTAACAAACAAGAGGAGCTGGAAGCCATCATGCAGCAGGAAGGCTATGACTTGGTTGCCATCACGGAAATGTGGTGGGACCACTCTCATGACTGGAGTGCTGCAATGCCTGGCTATAGGCTCTTCAGAAGGGACAAGCAGCACAGAAGGGGTGCTGGTGTGGCTCTCTATATTAGAGAGTGTTTTGGTGTTGAGGAACTTGAGGCTGGGAATGATAAGGTTGAGTCCCTATGGGTTAGGATCAGCGGGAAGGCCAACAAGGCAAGCATCCTGGTGGGGGTCTGTTATAGACCACCTAACCAGGATGAGGAGATAGATGAGGAGTTCTACAGGCAGCTGGCAGAAGCTGCAAAATCGTCAGCGCTTGTTCTCATGGGGGACTTCAACTTCCCAGACATATCCTGGAAGTACAACACAGCCCAGAGAAAGCAGTCTAAGAGGTTTCTGGAGAGCGTGGAAGATAGCTTCCTGACGCAGCTGGTTAGAGAGCCTACCAGGGGAGGTGCCCTGCTAGACCTTCTGTTCACAAACAGTGACGGACTGGTGGGAGATGTGGTGGTCAAGAGCTGTCTTGGGCAGAGTGACCACGAAATGGTTCAGTTCTCTATTCTTGGTGAAGTCAGGAAGGGGACCAGTAAAACCACTGTCTTGGACTTCCGGAGGGCTGACTTTGAGCCGTTCAGGACACTGGTTGGCAGAGTCCCTTGGGAGGAGGTTCTGAAGGGCAGAGGAGTCCAGGAAGGCTGGGCACTCTTCAAGAAGGAAATCTTAATGGCTCAGGAGCGGTCTGTCCCCACGTGCCCAAAGACGAGCCAGCGCAGAACTAGACAGGCCTGGCTGAACAGAGAGTTGTGGCTCGAGCTTAGGAGAAAAAGGAGGGTTTATAATCTTTGGAAAAGAGGGCGGGCTACTCAAGAGGACTATAAGGATGTTGCGAGGCTGTGCAGGGACAACATTAGAAAGGCCAAAGCTCATCTGGAGCTCAATCTGGCTACTGCCGTTAAAGATAATAAAAAAAGTTTTTACAAATACATCAACACAAAAAGGAGGACTAAGGAGAATCTCCATCCTTTACTGGATGCGGGGGGAAACTTAGTTACAAAAGATGAGGAAAAGGCTGAGGTACTCAATGCCTTCTTTGCCTCAGTCTTCAGCGGCAAGACCACTTGTTCTCTGGATACCCGGTACCCTGAGCTGGTGGAAGGGGATGGGGAACAGGATGTGGCCCTCACTATCCACGAGGAAATGGTTGGCGACCTGCTACAGCACTTGGATGTACGCAAGTCGATGGGGCCGGATGGGATCCACCCGAGGGTACTGAGAGAACTGGCGGAGGAGCTGGCCAAGCCGCTTCCCATCATTTATTGGCAGTCCTGGCTATCAGGAGAGGTCCCAGTCGACTGGCAGCTAGCAAATGTGACGCCCGTCTACAAGAAGGGCCGGAGGGTAGACCCGGGGAACTATAGGCCTGTTAGTTTGACATCAGTGCCAGGGAAGCTCATGGAGTAGATCATCTTGAATGTCGTCACGCGGCACTTGAAGGGCAATGAGGCGATCAGGCCCAGTCAGCATGGGTTTATGAAAGGTAGGTCCTGCTTGACGAACCTGATCTCCTTCTATGACCAAGTGACGCGCTTGGTGGATGAGGGGAAGGCTGTGGATGTGATCTACCTTGACTTCAGTAAGGCTTTTGACACCGTTTCCCACAACATTCTCCTCAAGAAACTGGCTGCTCGTGGCTTGGACTGGCGTACGCTTCGTTGGGTTAAAAACTGGCTGGATGGCCGGGCCCAAAGAGTTGTGGTGAATGGAGTCAAATCCAGTTGGAGGCCGGTTACTAGTGGAGTCCCCCAGGGCTCAGTGCTGGGGCCGGTCCTCTTTAATATCTTTATCGATGACCTGGACGAGGGGATCAAGTGCACCCTCAGTAAGTTTGCAGACGACACCAAGTTAGGTGCATGTGTTGATCTGCTTGAGGGTAGGAAGGCTCTGCAGGAGGATCTGGATAGGCTGGACCGATGGGCTGAAGCCAACTGTATGAAGTTCAACAAGGCCAAGTGCCGGGTCCTGCACCTGGGGCACAACAACCCCAAGCAGTGCTACAGGCTGGGAGATGAGTGGTTGGAAAGCTGCCTGGCAGAGAAGGACCTGGGAATACTGGTTGATAGGCAGCTGAATATGAGCCAGCAGTGTGCTCTGGTGGCCAGGAAGGCCAACAGCATCCTGGCTTGTATAAGAAGCAGCGTGGCCAGCAGGTCTAGGGAGGTGATTGTCCCACTGTACTCAGCTCTGCTGAGGCCGCACCTCGAGTACTGTGTTCAGTTTTGGGCCCCTCGCTACAAGAAGGGCATGGACGTGCTCGAGAGAGTCCAGAGAAGGGCAATGAAGCTGGTGTGGGGTCTGGAGAACAAGTCTTACGAGGAGCGGCTGAGGGAGCTGGGGTTGTTTAGCCTGGAAGAGAGGAGGCTCAGGGGAGACCTCATCACTCTCTACAGGTACCTTAAAGGAGGCTGTAGAGAGGTGGGGGTTGGTCTATTCTCCCACGTGCCTGGTGACAGGACGAGGGGGAAGGGGCTAAAGTTGCGCCAGGGGAGGTTTAGGTTGGATATTAGGAAGAACTTCTTTACTGAAAGGGTTGTTAGGCATTGGAATGGGCTGCCCAGGGAAGTGGTTGAGTCGCCATCCCTGGAGGTCTTTAAAAGACATTTAGATGTAGTCCTTAGTGATATGGTTTAGTGGAGGTCTTGTTAGTGTTAGGACAGAGGTTGGACTAGATGATCTTGGAGGTCTCTTCCAACCTAGACGATTCTGTGATTCTGTGATTCTGTGATTCTGTAATCCAGAAGCAAGATTTCACTTGTACTAATAGTCTTTGAGCATAGTTCAGTGATAAATCAAAGTCAATGCATCAACTTAAAAATGTCCTAGGTTGGATTTTCAACCAAAACTTGGCAAGAGCTTTCACAAAGTAAATTCCTGTAAATTTGTGACTACTTATTAGCAGGAACTGACTGTACAACAAACAGCGCTGAATACTATGCCATTATGTGAGAAGCTTCTGTGCTGAAATATACAAAATATAATAAATAAACGATGCTCAAAGACTAAAGCCATGAAAAGACAACACTCCTGCTTACCTGCTACCTCACACACTTTTGAAGGTTTTATTCATAATCTGAAAATGGCTCAACGGGCACCCAAACTTTCTGGGTTCTAGGCCTTAATTCAGTAACTTTAATATAAAATACCTCAGCTTTTTAAGCATATGGATGAATAGTTAGAGGCGTAAGTTGACAGCACACAGAAAAAAAACTACTTGTTTCCCACCCATCCAAGCTACAGCAAGGGAATGATAAGCAAAGTATCCACACAAGAAACAGGGTGAGGTATGTGCAAACATGACTAAATCCTGTCGCTGGGTCTTACTGTCACCACCTGCAAAGAAGTGCTGTGGTGGCAGGCTGGGTAGACATGAGACTTAACTACATCTTTACTGCCTTTTCCTATTAATTACGGCTTAGATCAGTACTGAAAATACACAGAGCTTCAGGCACCCAGTTCCGTCTATACAATTACGAGAGAGAAAAGCAGGACTGAACAGAAAATTAGCATTATATATTTTGGCATAAGTATCTCAACCATTTCCTCACACTGGAAATTTGAACAAAACAGACACTTTTTTAATATCCCATGTCATCTGACAGAATTTCATAGGACTTTTCATAAACTGATTTATTTGGCTTTGTCTGATTCCCTGTGTTTCATTTAAATTATTCCAAGTTTAGCAAAATTACTTCTCTCCAGATACACAGGCCCTGTTTTCAGTGCCCTTTGAGCTATTGCTTCAGTGCCTGGGTGTGTTGCAGTCTCTCACCTGATTTAACAAGTAGAGTAGATCACAGGCAACCAAAGAGCTGCACTGATACAATTAAAATACATATATGTATTATTACTTATAAGTACCTAATACAAAAGTGACATAAATATTAGAAATAAAGAGTAAAAAACCAAATGAAGAACAAAAACAAAAACAAATAAAAAGAGCAGCAAGAAGACAGGCACTTTGGTGTCATTTCTGGCCCAATCAATTCCACATAAAGCAGAACAGCTTCGTCTGTACAGAGTGAGAACTTCCTATCTAGATATCCTATGATCTGATCTGGTGGGACATCGTGGCACATCAGGGACAGAAGCAGCATTCAGATCCTAGTAAGAGAAGAGAGGTTCTGGAAGGAGTGAGCTAGCCATGGAGTGTAGGTGTAGGAGAGGAGTGCTACAACTTCCTGGAAGCTTTGAGTATAGGCTGTCTTAGGCATTCATCTTCAAAACAGGTTTAGAGTTGTGCAACCCCCAACAGAGGTGAGACTCGTTTTATTTAACAGGTGAATCTTAAGACATGACCCTTGGTTCTGCATTTCCAACTATCCAGATTAGGTCATGCTTTGGTTAACATGATGTAATTTGTATATCCACTGTTTTAGGAACCTATTTCTCCCATGCAATGCAACTAAATCCCCAGCTCACAGCTGTGGGTATGGCCAGGCAGCAGTGTGCTAAAAAGTTAGTTGGCTTGGCCAAGTGCAAAACCTAAGAAACAGGCACTGTTACAAACAGCATCAATTTCCAGACATCTTTAAGTGAAAAATAAAAACTTAAATTACTATGTATCTATATAGTAATAAAAATGCCTTCTCTTTTTTAGACCTCTTTTCATTCCTGTAGTTTAGATTCCTCTTCAAGAATTACAGTAACGGGCAAATAAATCAGCTCAGCTACAGAACCCAATCCCAACTTCCTTTGTAGGCACAAGCATACTGCTTTGCGTAAGGCACTGAAGGAAACAGAACAGAATGACCGTCAGAAATAGGCTAAGATTGTGAGCAGAGGGTCAGCAGCTTGCAGCAGGCTTTGGTTAGAGGCAGCGCACATCCCAGGGCAAGCAGTGCTGGAGGTAAGAGACGGAGATGTGGGGGTCTTTCTACCGGCAGAAGATCGGCTGGAACAGCTCAGGCACCAAGCAGCTGACAAACGCAATTTTTACGTTGTTTAGACTGAGGTGAGGTGGTGGGATCACCTTACACGCATTAAATTGCTTCTTTGGAAGGAGCCGGGTGAAGCTGGACCCCCTTCTCGACACCTAGCGGCCGCTCCCAGGAAGCCGGTCAGGGCTCCCACCCTTCGAGCCATCTCACCTGCCGGCGGTGAATCCCTGCCGACTTCTCCTGTGTGCCTTTCTCCTTTCCTTCGGGTTCCGTTGCCACACCACCCCGCCGACACCCCGGGCGCCCGCTGCTTCCCTGCCGCTGCTGCGCCGCTGGAGCTGGGCACGGCCGGCCCCGGGCTGCGGGCTCCCGGCTCCGCACCGCGCTCTCCCAGCTCGTGCCGGGGGCCAGCCGCTGCCGGCCGATCTGCTTGCCCCTACCCGCAGCCGCCCCGGGGGGCTGGGAAACGCGGCTGGGAGCGGCCGTGCCCGGGGAGGCGCGGCCCTGAGCAGGGGCCGGCGGGGTTTCCGTTACCGGCCGGGGCCGGCGGGGTGGCGGGGCCGGGCCGGGCCGGGCCGGTGGAGGTGAGTGGGGGCGGCGGGGTGGCGGGGGTGGCCCGGGGCCGCTCGCTGAGGGAGGCTCGGCCGCAGGCAGGTGGGCGCCGAGCCGGGCCGGGCGCTGAGCGCTGAGCCCCGCTTCTGCAGAGCTCACGGGGAGCTCCGTTCCCCAGCGGTGCGGGGAGGCGGGCGGGGCTGAGCAGTCAGCATCCCCTTTGGCTCCATTGCACGAGTGTTTTGATGCAGGTATCCTTCTAGCTGTGGCTGTCCAAAATGCGGCAGTGGCTGCTGATTTGTTTTAAAACGCAGTGGTCAGCCGTCACTGTACCCTTTTAACTCCGTGGCTTATTGCTGGGAGCATTCAGCCAGGGCATGAGGGAGTTCACTCAGCTCTGTCCTCTGCCCGAGGACATGTGCCTTCCTTCCTCCTGACTGGCAACAGGCTTTCTGCCATTCTTCGGCTTCTTTCTGAAGCTATGTTGCTGTGCAAGAACTTTTAGAAGCTGATTGAGACAGTAAGACCCAGGAACTAGCTTCCATGTAACAGGAAGGGCAAGAAAGGCCTCCAGGCTGTTCTCTCAGGATGCCTTCTGGGTGAACGTGTGCAGTCAGGCTGTGGAAAATGTGCTCAGAGCAGATCTCTTCCCCTCCCCCCCTTCCCTTGGCCCCTGTGCAGAGCATCCCCCCCTATTAGGCAGAAACACAGGTCTTTAATGAATCTTGGATGTTATTCACTGAGGTGAAAGAGCAGTAACAGAAGAGGAGGAGAGTGCCTCTGGACGAAAATAACCAGTGTTCCGCAGTTAATAGGTAGGTATTTGTAATACGGAAAGGTTTGGTGTTGCAGGGTACTGGAGACTTCCTCAGTGCAGTAACTGTTTCAGGCAGTCTCACTACTCTTCTACCTTGTTTGCTTGCTATGTCTCCTTTGCACAACAGATTCTGCAGCATAAACTTATGTCACCTGCACTCGTGAGCACAACTTCCACATTTTTGCTCCTCCACCGATGAGTTGGAGCTAACTCAAATTTATTCTAATCTAAGACCTATTGCAAAGAAATTCAGAAGGTATCATTTCAACACCTCAGTTCCAGGAAGGAGTGGAGGAGGTTTTTAACTTCACTTAAATGCTGGGCAGACTGGTTGTCTGTCTCTCAATACATTTATGGTTCTTCTGTCACTGGCCATTTGCAGCTTGTTATCTTTTGCTTGCTTTTTTAAAAACATACTTGCGGAAAGCAAACATCTTTGTTATCTGTTATCAACACCTGTCTCCACACTCTTCTAAAAATTCTTTAATAAATACTCTGCCCAGATTGGGTCCCAGGAGTGAAAGAGTGGCTACTGTGCCATTTCCCTTCCAAGCAGCCATTTAGTCATGTTTGCTGACTTCAGCTACTTACTGCTGTTTTATGCTTGGCCACTATTTCATCGTCAAGACAGTGCTGCTTGGCTTTATAAAAAGATTAGTTTTGTAGTTAAGGCTATACCTAATTCTGCTTGTGATCCTAGGAGTTAGTCTGAATGCTGTGTCTCCATTTGCTGTCCCTTCCCCAAGGTTTTCTGTCAATTCTCTGAAAGCTGGCCTCCTGTAAGTTTAACAGTGCAACCTCCAATTCAGCTGTCATTCCTGATAGTTACTTCCTATGATCTCTTTGATCTTTTCCAGGTGAGAGTTTTAAATTTGGCTGCTTCTACTTACCCTGCAAGCACAAAAAAAAAAAAAAAAAAAAAAAGAAAGAAAGGGGGGCAAAAAAAGGCCCTTTTGTCCCTGAGCTAAATCCTCTGTGTGAAAAACACAGCCCAAAACAATAGCTACGTTTCTTGGTTTCTCAAGGGAAATGCTGCTTCATTGGAGTGGCTCCTAGTCTAGACCAGGCAGCTATCACGTTAACTTTCAAAGAAAAAGAAGTCAAGATGGATTCAGGGTATGAGGCAAGAATTCTTGAGCACAAGTGCTTTGTGCAAGAGAGCAAGTGTCCCTGCTGGGAAGCAACCATAACAGTGAGCTGAAAAAACAGGAATCTTTGCTGTCCTCACTGAAGCCTTGAGAAGTTCATTTCTTTACAACCTGGAAGAGCGTAAGAAACCTTACTGGTCCTCTTCTCAAGCCTATTTGAGGCTCTCTCTGCCTTCATCATCCCCCATCAGACACAGTGACAGAGCAGCCTGGGCTGCCTGGGGTTGACAGATGGACCAGTGCCCAGCACTGGGTCCCTTCGCTGCAATAACCACCCAGCTGGCTGCTCAAGCACAGAAAAGCAGGCTGCCTCTGTTCAGGAGGGAGACACTTGAAATGGTTCCAGGAGCTGGAGTCTGGGGCTACAGCACCCCTTCTCCCGTCTGTCTGGTTTGCTCCTGTCCCCCAGAGAAATGGACCGGAGAATGATTTAGTCTATATATTCATTTTTTTTTCCGTGCCCTTCTGGAAACCACGTTGTTTTAAAGAACTGTAATAACAAAAGAAGAACAGAGGAATCACTCTCTCTGAAGTGTGCATGCCTGCGTCTCATCATATAATCTGAGGGGATATCAAAATGAATCTAAATGATGAATAGGATCTAGATAATTACATCCAATATGTAGCTCCTGATTACCCAAACCAGTGGCTGTTTTTTATGGTCCTTCTGCTCTGTCTGATCGCATAATGACTTCTTGCCTTACGACCCCACCCGTGAAAAGAACTGTCTCAGTACTCACTTGCCCTGTAATATGCTCTCTGATTTTAAGTTGGAAAATGCTGTATTTGAGTTTAGCGTCCTAGCAACTTAAGGGAGAGGCTCAGGGGCTTCAAAGGGGCACATTCATTAATCATCTAACGAATGATTTTTTTTTAGGTTGTAATTGACTAGACAGGTCCCATATGTACAGTTTGTTTACATTGCACATTTTTTATAAGCACAAATGTGTATATTGGGATGGCTTACAGCCTGGACAACAGCTTGGAGGGTTTTGTTTTGTTTTTTTTTTTTGGTTTTGTTTCAGTAGGTAGATTTGATCTAATGGGATAACAGCAGCAATACATACTTTCACAATAGCAGTTGTCTATCTGGCCAATCTAAGAACAAGGGCTTACAGGTTGTGATGTATTTTTTAAGATCTCTATTATGGCCTAGGTAAATATTGTAAACAAACTCCTTGTCAGCAGGTTTACCGTGAGATTAAAAGAAATAGGGTGCTCTTTGAAGGTCTTTTTTTTTTTTTCCTAAGAAATTTTACCAAGTTATAAATACAGATAGTCCTTCACAGTCAGTGTGTATAACCAGTCTCTTAGAAAGATGTCCATAAGTGTCACCATGAGTGAAGAAAATCATGTAAGAATATTAGATAAGGATATTTAACTTGTTCTGCACTTCTCCAAGAAGTAGAAATGACTCTCTTCTCTGTGGAATTGTGACATGACTGTGGATACAGAGGTATAACAGAATAGGGAGGCTCTTTCATTTGTATGGCAGGAAGGGACCCAGGAACTGAAGAATGAGATTGAGAAACACAATTTTTTCTATTCATATGAACTTAATAGGATTTAGGCAGCCAAGTCCCCCAAAATCTGATCCAAAAGGCCCTTCCTTCAGCTAGTCAACCTACACAACACCACCATGTCCTTCTGCTGCTCCCGGTATGTGCAGCCATTGCACAGGTGCACCTAAGGTTGAGGAGCCTTGCACAGCAGTTACAGACCCTCTGGAGGCTGATGTGAAAAGGCAACAGCTTTACATCCTTGGGGGAGCCTGCACGGAGCACTTTGTTGGTACCTTTATTATATATACACAACACTCACCTGTGATCCAGTGGCCTACAGAAAATGGCCTAGATGTTTTTGTGAAAGTTAGCATGAGCAAACAATTCACATCCTTTTTTTTTGTGTGTGTGTGTGCAGATAAATAAAAATTTACTAGCTTTACCTCTGTCTAGTCTTTACCTGCTGACCACATCCCACACACCTAAATTACGAGTATTCTTGATCACAAGACTTCATCTGTATGGAATTATTTCAAGCAGTCTGGTCTTGTGGTGGGCAACACAATTCCTCTGACTGAGTCATCATCTAGGGAAATTCTCCATAGGAGGATATCATGGTCACTGCAATAAGTTACTGAAAAAAATCTTAAACTCTTTGAAGCTTGTTGTTAATTGTATCAAACTGTTCTTCTCTAGAGCCTGTCCAGTTAGCCAGCACCTCTGGTGTTTCGTTCCCCAAAAGCTCTGGCTGAAAATTCAGAACTATTTAGGTCAGATGATTATTTTCATGAGTACAAAAGTGCGTATCAGTTGAGCTGGCTTGTGCTGGTTCATATTTGACCTAGGTTATGTGGCGGAAACAGGAGGTGCTGCTGAGGAGAGTAAGCATGCTACTAAAAACTGTGCAAAACCACTTCTGAGACTGAAATTTTCCTTTTGTATCACTTTTTAAATAGCAAGTGAACATTCTCAGCCATCAGCAAGGAGAAAAATAGGGTACGTAACCCATTCTTTATTTATGTGGACTCAGTGCATTTTTGCTGGGGACATGGAAGGGGAAATGGCAAGTGCTTTGCAATTCTCCATGGAATAGCTGTTATTCTAACTTTTTCCTGACTTGTGTACATAAAAAAGGTGACAGTCTTAGTTCCTCTTTTCAGCTATACTTCAGGCCTTGCTCGCTGACAGCTTCTGTCGATGTCCTAAGGTGCACACAGCTGTGCTGAGAAGGACAGGCAGCACTACAACATCCACTCTCAGGTACTGTCAATTCCCTTCCTTTTTTGTTGTGCTAGTGAAGGTTTCTAGATGATTTAAAACCATGTTAACAAAAATTAGTTTTAAAAAAAAAAAAAGGTAGTGCAATGGTATAGATCAGTTCTAGACTACTCTAAGCAGCTGAATCTGCCTTCGCTGATCAAGATGCACACTTCCTAGGGAGTCCAAGCCATAAACTACAATATTTGCATTCTGTGTGCATTTGCTTGCTGCTTTTAGATCTAGGTTGGATATTCACCTTGTGTTGTAAAAGTTCTTTCCATTGCTTAGAAACTTGCCTGCTAAGGACTTTCCACCCCAAAAGCATTTGCTGTGTTTTTCCTCCTCTTCCTCCTGCTACTTTTCTCTTTCCCTTTACTGCTTACCCCTTCTGACATCACTGAAGTAGAATAAAATAAAACCCCACATGCAGAGCTCTTGTTCTCTAAACTTCATTGCTCCATTTTTCAATAACAAATTAAGCATTTATACAATCCTTCATCTCCAAGCACATGCATGTAACTGAATGGGATGATGGTCATTTTGTAGGAAAAATATTCTTCCCAAAAGGTTATAGGTACTAATGTACCTATATTATTGCTACTAATGTACCTAATGGTGAAGGGTTGTACGAAGTACTAGATAGGGAGATTCTATTACATTAAAAACCTTTGTCTTCACAAGCACAGTAACAGGCATTACGCTGCTAGCATCCTGTTCTTGCTCATGAAGAGCCAAGATCTGTGGGAAAAGGTAGTAGCTTTTGCAGAAGACATTGAGGGAGCAAACAGTTTACAAATGAAACCTTCCTTGTCACCAAACCTGAGCTGAGGTGGAGTATAAGGACTGTTAAGAGATTGATAGAGATTTTAAACTTACAATAATATAGAGAAGCAGATAAAATGTAAAAGCAGAGGGGGTTAAAAATATTTTACCTTTTTTTTTTTTTCTGATAGTAAAAATCAAGGTACATTTTTTAATTTAAAAATAATAAACAATGTTTTCTCATAGCTCCACTCTAAACATTTTGAGCTTTTTCTTGTGGTAAGTTGGTATACATTTATATTAAATGATGACTTCCAAAGTACTTTCTATGTGTCATCAGTTTTGCTAATGTTATGACTTTGCCAAAACTTAAAAAAACAAACGAATAAAAAAAAAAACAGCTATAGCATTTGAGCAAATACCTGGAATGGAATTTAAACATCTGTAAAATAATGATCTGCTTGCTATATATTTAGCTGTGTCTTTTTTTAATAACCTACAATATCTTGTAGTAACTTAAATATTATATAGCTGGCTATTTATAATGTCCCCTTTCAACAGTGCATGTTAAGTTAAAAAAAGAGGGTAAAAAATATAATTATTTTGTAGTATTATGGATAATTCCCCATAGATACAGTTAAAATCTCTTAAAAGAATTTTGATACTTATTGCCTGCAATTTGTTTTTATTTGGAGCAAGTCCTAAACACTTTACTAAGACAAAATGTGAATGAAATTTGAATGCCAGAACTTTGGAATTTAGCACTCTATCCTGTATTCATCATCTCTTTCACATTCAAGAACTGGGTCTTGACCCAAACCATGAAACTGTCTTAAAAACGACAAGATAAAAATGTGAAATACAAAGTTGTAGGGTGTGTATTTCCCACTTGAAATTTGAGCCCTTAAGGTGGAAATTTACAGACTCATCTTAGTAATCGTAATGGTTAGATGCTTGCAAGTTCAGATTTCAGGATAACCTGATGACTTTGAGAACATCAACAAAAAATGTTAGGTTCTGTGAGATAGTGTCAAAGTTAATGAGATTTCATTGTACTATTATAACCTTGTAATTCTTATTTGAGGAGTCTATAAAAATGTCTAGGTCTTTCCTTTGGTATTTGAAATGTGAATATCAGACTGGTTTCTACTGACATACTTCCTCATTTCCTAGAAGTCCGTGCACTTTGTATGACAGCAACAAGCATAAGATGTTTTTAGTTCAAGTCCTAAATTCTGCATAGCATTCTGTACTTGTGCTTTAAAGAATCAGTGTGCTTAAATCACAATAATTAACAGGATTTACCTCTTTTCAATTACTGGGTCAAAGCCGAACTCGCTTTCCTCTCTGAAATAGATTTACCATGTAGCTGTTAGATAGTCACCAGGGGATTTGCTTGCTCACATTTACCAGTTTTTAAGTAGATTTTTGCTGGAAGTCAGAAAAAATCTTACATTGGGTTGTCAGTCAGTAAATCATTTCAAATAATGCTGTTTAAACAGGAGAGGCAGATGGTTGCAACCTTAGCTAACATTGTTTGTTTTTTTTTTAACTACAGTACATAAACAACTACTTCAGTGCTAATAATTTGTTTTATTTTGTAACATGCTCAATGAAAAAGACTTTTCTTGCTTTGAAGAGATTTATGTCTGAGAGAGACAGGCCGACAGATGGTATAACGCATGGAAAATCCAGTGTGTGAATAAATTAATAGATGTATTCGTCATCGGGTTGCATAAATTATGTTATGTACCTTTTTGCAATAACTTAGGAATTTACAGTTCAGCAAATGTAGTTTTTCACATCTTGCAGCACTGTTTTCAGGCTGCCACATTTTTCTTTTCCTTCACTGTTAGCCTTGTACCTGCCTATTCTAAAACTATTTTACCACTCTTTCAAGAACAATTTCACATTGCAGGGTTAACCTCTGAGTCACAGAGCCTTAAATGAAGTTCTCCTTTTAAAAATTCATGGCTGTTAAGCACTACTGTGTTATAGCAACCTACATTCCAGATAGCATCGTTGTCCTCACAAGGAGAGAGCTGAGGGAGAGGGCAGCACTGGCCTGCCCTGTTCTGATGACTGGATGATGGCATTTATACTTTAGTAATCCAAACTGTTTAAACCTGTTTGGATCACCAATTACGGAACTAAGCTAATATACCAGTGTTGTCACTTCCATGATGCATTAAATAGCTAGACCAAGATATTGGTCACTTAACTATTGGGGTTTTGGTGCTGACCTTAAGATGCAGATCAGGAGAATTACTTTTCATATCAGAGGTGCTCACGTCTCTTTAGGATCCATTTTCTGAGACTATCAGATGATGCTTATTAGACTTCAGAGAAAGGATAAATCCAAATCACTAGTAATTTTTAGCATGACATTAGTCTTCTATTCTACAACTATTAAAAAGCTGCTATACAATTTATTGCAGATAGTCATTAGCAGAATTAATGCTTACTATTTTCACTTCTTTCATACAGATTCATGATGTTACATCAACAGCTAGTACTTATTTTTGGAATATCACTAGCTAGAGATATATTTGCATCTGGAAGCTGTTATTCAGAAGCTCAAGTCGCCGTGTATTATTTCTGCAACCTCACAGGTATTCCACCTGTGCCAAAGAATACCGTGAAGCTTTTGCTAAGTTTCAACTATATCAGACAAGTGACTGCAACTTCATTTCCACTGCTGGAGCATTTGTCGGTGTTGGAAATTGGAACACAACATGTCTTTCCCGTTAACATAGGAAAAGAAGCTTTCAGGAACCTGCCAAACCTTCGTGTCTTAGACTTAGGACAAAATAGGGTTCTTCAGCTGGATCTAGATGCTTTTGTGGGCTTGACAAGTCTGACTGTACTCCGGCTGTTTCAGAACAACCTTGGAGATTCCATCCTGGAGGAGCGTTACTTTCAAGATTTGAGCTCATTAGAAGAATTGGATCTTTCAGGGAACCAAATCACAAAACTTCAGCCTCATTCCTTATTCTATAATCTAACAGTCTTGAAAAGTGTGAACCTGAAATTCAATGCCATATCCAACCTGTGTGAAAGCAATCTTACCAGCTTCCAAGGAAAACACTTTTCATTTTTTAGTCTCAGTTGTACTAGTTTATATAAGACTGATGAAACGGTCTGGGCCAAATGCCCAAATCCTTTCAGAAATATTACATTTAACTTACTGGACATTAGTGATAATGGCTGGAGCACAGAGAAAGTCCAGTATTTCTGTACAGCCATTAAAGGGACTCGAATCGATACTTTAAATTTTAGCTTTCATACAATGGGCTCAGGATTTGGATTCAATAACTTAAAAAATCCAGATGAGGATACATTTACAGGGCTAGCAAGAAGTGATCTTCATGTGCTTGATATTTCCAATGGTTACATTTTCTCTCTCAATTCACTAATCTTCAAAAGCCTTGGTAATCTGGAATCACTAAACCTTTACAGAAACAAGGTGAATCAAATCCAAAGGCAAGCATTTTTTGGTTTGGGAAAACTAAGAATTCTCAATCTCTCAAGTAATCTTTTAGGTGAGTTGTATGATTATACTTTTGAGGGGCTACACAGTGTAATGTACATTGATTTGCAGCAAAACCATATTGGGATGATTGGTCAAAAATCATTCAGTAAATTAGTAAATCTGAAAATAATCAATCTCGGAGACAACGCCATTAAAAAACTCCCTTCCTTTCCGCATCTGACGTATGCCTTTTTAGGTGACAATAAGTTAACATCTGTAGCTGGCACAGAAATAGCTGCAACATATCTTGAATTAGAGAGAAATTGGTTGGCAGATCTGGGTGAACTGTATACTCTTTTCCGAGTTCCAGGTGTACAGTATATCTTCTTAAAACAGAATCGCATCTCTTATTGTGAGAAAAGTGTTACTGTTATAGAAAACAATCAGTTAATTTTTATGGATCTAGGAGAAAACATGTTACAGCTTGTGTGGGAGACAGATTCATGTTTGGATGTGTTCAGGCCACTGTCCAAACTTCAGGTTCTACTTCTGAACAACAACTACCTTAGTGCTCTTCCACAGGGAATTTTTAGAGGCCTAATATCTCTACAAGGACTTAATCTGGCTTCCAACCTCTTGTCTCATCTCTCTCCTGGGATTTTTCCACAAAGCCTAAGATACCTAAACTTGTCTAGAAACCAGCTTTTTTCCCCTGAGCCTGAAATCTTTATGTCTTTGAGTATTCTGGATATATCACATAACAACTATGTCTGCGATTGTACTTTAAAGAGCCTAACAGTGTGGCTAAATGAAACCAATGTGACTCTAGCTGGCTCACAGTCTGACAGGTACTGTGTGTACCCACCTACATTGGCAGGGGAACCACTGTCATTTCTGACATATAATTGCAATGAAGATGAACTCCAGCAGACACTCAGATTCTCAGTATTCGTCTTCACGTCCATCACCCTTCTAATGTTTTTAATGGCAGCCATCATTTTTACTCGCTGTCGGGGGATTTGTTTTGTCTGGTATAAAACTATCACAAAAAAAATGATAGACAGCCATCAACCAGCAGCAGATACAAGTGAATACAAGTATGATGCATATTTGTGCTACAGCAAAAATGATTTTGAATGGGTCCAGAATTCTTTGCTAAAGCACCTGGATTCACAGTATTTTGATAAAAACAGATTTACCTTGTGCTTTGAGGAACGAGATTTCTTGCCTGGGGAAGAACATATCAACAATATTCGTGATGCCATTTGGAACAGCAGAAAAACAATTTGCATTGTGACCAGACAGTTTCTCAAAGATGGGTGGTGTGTGGAAGCCTTTAATTTTGCCCAGAGCAGGTACTTTAGTGATCTGAAAGATGTCCTCATTATGGTAGTAGTTGGGTCACTTTCTCAGTATCAACTGATGAAGCACAAACCAATTCGAATCTATTTACAAAGGAGTCAATATCTGCAATGGCCTGAAGATTATCAAGATATAGAATGGTTTTTAAGTAACCTTTCTTGCCAAATTCTGAAGGAAAAAAAAGTGCAAAGGAATGTCGATGGTATAGAGCTGCAGACTGTAGCGACACTCTCACATTGACAGTGTATGGGTTGCTGGCTTTCCAGATACCCTCTTTCTAGCTGTGCCATGGCAGGAAGAAACAGAAGCTTTGCTTCATTCTTCCATGAAGAAGCAGGTAGAAACATAACTTTCAGTTTTAATCCTACTAAACATAGAAACAACTTGAAAGCAACCAGCAAATACAAGGAAGTGAAATTATTTTATGGACTATGGCACCCATTTTCAGAAGAATTAATGAATCACAAATGTCTCACATTTCTCACATTTTGGATGCTTAGTTTCAAACAACTTAATTCTACTTACAGAGTGCTACATACTTACAGGTCTCTGTTTCAGTGAGAGGAGAAAGGGAGGAAGCCCATACTTTTTTTTTTTTTTTTTCTAAAAAAAGAGTCCATTGTACTGTGTATGACCCGCATATGTTTTCATGTATAGCCTAACGTGATCATTGGTTCATTGATTACTTGCTCCTGCGCTTTCTCAACTCTGTAAGTTTTCATGCCCTGTTTCAAAGTAGCATTAGTGCTTTACACCTTTATGCTTTAAATCGGTGTTACACGGATCTTATTTATATGTTCTCTATTAAATTATCCACAGCTTCTCAACTGCAATGTACAACTTTTGAATTACATTCATCCCCTTCCCCTCCACAACTTCTCTGTTTGGTGGTAAAACTACAGTCATTGGGCTACTTCATTTGCTGCTGTTTCAGTCTGGCACTTTCTCAGTTGAGCTGCCTCCAGCCCTGCAGAGAGAAATGAGCATCCCCTACAGATCTGAAGCAAGCCTGGAAAACCAAACAAACCATCTTGAAAAACAAACAAGAAACTACCTCAGCAGCCATGGGGGCTGCACACCAGTGATATGGCCAATAAATAGCACAGTATCTGCTAGGCAGATTTCACATTCTGTGGGTGGAAAATGAAGATAACTTTTGTGTGTCATTCGTGTTTTTCTCTGTACGTCCTGTGTCCTGATCAATTCTAAGATTATTTTTTTCTGGTTCTATTGAAATATTTTTTCTGGAATCATAATTGTCTATTTACTCTCTAAATATTTTATCACTGTTTTGCTCAGGTGTGCATCTTCAGGGGCTTGCTTGGGGTCATTTTAATAAAAGTCTGACCTGTCACTAATGTGGTTTAACCTCGGCAAGCAGCTGAAGTACCCCACAGCCACTCGCTTAGTCTCCCCAGGTGGGTTGGGGATGAGAATCGGAAAGGTAAAAGTGTGAGACTCATGGGTTGAAACAAAGTCCCCTGGTAAAGCAAAAGCCACACACACAAGCAAGGCAAAACAAAACAAGAATTCATTTGCTACTTCCTATCAGCAGGCAGGTGTTCAGCCACTTCCAGGAAGTGGGCTCATCACGCCTGACAGTTTCTTGGGAAAACAAATGCCGTCACTCCAAATGTCCCCTTCTTACTCCTTCTTTACCCCAGCTTTTGTTGCTGAACATAACATCATTACTGGTGAGCCTGACCTCTGTGCCTGGCAAGATCATGGAAAAGATCCTCCTGGAAGCAGTGTCAAGGCACATGCAAGACAAAGAGGTGATCTGAGACAGCCAGCATGGCTTCACCAAGGTCAAATCATGCCTGATCAATCTGGTGGCTTTCTACAATGGAGTGACTGCATCAGTTGACAAGGGAAGACCAACTGATGTCATCTACCTGGACTTCTGTAAAGCCTTTGACACGGTCCCACATGACATCCTGGTCTCCAAACTGGAGAGATGGATTTGATGGGTGGACCATTCAGTGGACAAGGAGTTGGCTTGAGGGTCGCACCCAGAGAGTGGTGGTCAATGGCTCTGTGTCCAGGTGGAGGTCGGTGGCAAGTGGTGTCCCTCAGGGGTCTGTCTGGGGACTGGTACTGTTCAATAGATGGTGGGATCGAGTGCAGCAAATTTGCAGATGACACCAAGCTGAGTGGTGCAGTTGATACCAGAGAAGGAAGGGATGTCATCCAAAGAGACCTGGACAAGCTTGAGGATTGGGCCCATGTGAACCACATGAGGTTAAACAGGTCCAAGTGCAAGGTGCTGCACTTGGACTTGTTTAACCTCGTGTGGTTCACATGGGGTTGGGGCAATCCCAGACATGAGCACAGACTGGGGGAAGAAGTCACTGAGAGCAGCCCTGCAGAGAAGGACTTGGGGGTTCTGGTGGATGAAAAGCTTGACATGAGCCAGCAGTGCGAGCTTGCAGCCCAGAAATTCATGCCAGCTGCATCCTGGACTGCACCAACAGAGGAGTGGCCAGAAGGTTGAGGGAGGTGATTGTGCCCCTCTGCTCCGCCCTTGTGAGGCCCCACCTGGAGTGCTGCATGCAGGTCTGGGGCCTGCAGCACAAGAAGGATGTGGGGCTGTTAAAGGAGGATCCAGAGGAGGGCCACAAAGATGGTCAGAGGGCTGGAGCACCTCTCCTATGAGGTGCTAAGGCTGAGAGAGCTGGGGGTGTTCAGCCTACAGAAGAGAAGGCTCCGGGGTGACCTCATTGTGACCTTTCAGCACTTAAAGGGTGCTTATAAAAAAGATGGAGAGTGATTCTTAGCTCAAACAGATAATGACAGGACAAGGGGAAATGGTTCTAAATTAAAAGAGGGGAGATTTAGATTAGATATTAGGAAGAAATTCTATACTCAGAGGGTGGTGAGGCACTGGCACAGGTTGCCCAGAGAAGCTGTGGATGCTGCATTCCTGGAGGTGTTCAAGGCCAGGCTGAATGGGGCTTTGGGCAACCTGGTCTAGTGGGTGGCATCCCTGCCCATGACAGGGGGTTGGAGCTGGATGATCTTTGAGGTCCCTTCCAGACCAAGCCATTCTGTGATTCTACAATCATATGGTATGGGATATGTCTTTGGCCAGTTTGGGCCAGCTGTCCTGGCTGCATGCCCTCCTGGCTCCCTGTGCACCCCCAGCCTCCTCACTGACAGGGCAGCAGGAGAAGTAGAAAAGTTCTCGGCTCTGTGCAAGCACTGCTCTGCAACAACTAAAAACATCAGTGTGTCATCAATACTATTTTCATCAAAAAATCGAAAGCACAGCATCATACAAACCTCTTCAAAGAAAATTAACTCTATCCAAGCGAAAACAATGACAATCGTGCACTGTTATAAAACCTGCACTCTTTTTTTTTTATTGTGACACATTCTTTGAAGGTATTGTTCGTCTGATTTTATACATGTATTCAATAAAGGCTTACCAAAATAAGTTCAGTATGGGCTGGGTGATTTTTTCAATGTGGCGAAGAAGCAGGAATGGACTGGTTTATGAACTAGCTGTCTTGACCTTAGCTTCAAACAAATAGTACCATCTTAACTATTTTCACAGAAGCAATAAAATACAATATGCTTCATGAGAACGCAGCTCTTTGACTAACGAAGTGCCTGTGACTGATCTAATTTACTCTCAACGTAACAATATGCATGATTTCTATTGATACAACTACTACAGCAAAATATTACTTTCTTCTCAATCGGTGTAGTCATTCAGGAACAGAAAAGGGCTAAACTTTGGGAAAATTTCCCGTTTGCATGGGGCAGGGGGATTAAGAAAAGGGACGGGGCTGTGCTCATGAAGCCCTGGGTGTCGCTGTTGGCTTGGGTAACAGCTAAGGCTGTCCTAAACTCCTCCTGCCTCCGGTCCTCTGCAGCTGCTGACGTTAGGGACGAAATGCTGCTGCACGAAGTCAGAAAAAGAACCGGCAGCCCCGGCTTCCCAGGGACCCCGTGGGCTGTAATGAAAGCCACCACTCTGCATTTCTTACAGGTCTTTGAAAGCGTCTAACTTTTTCTATTTTCCCCAGCCAGTGCAAATATTTAAAGACATTATCTTCAGTCAGAGGTTATATATATATTCAATAAAATCTTACCAAGCTACTGACAGCCAAAGCAGGAATCAATCTGTACAGTCAAGATCATGTGCAGGTCTAGGTGATGGATCTGTATGCAGTGTAAGAGATGGGAATTTTAAAAGCATGTTTAAGAAATTAAATTTGAATTATTGTCACAAAACATTTTTGGTCAAGTGTTAACTGAGAGCCCTCTCCAGTTAGGACCTTATTGTGTACTTACAAGATACTCCTATCACTTCACGTACTTAAAACTTATTTCAGCTAACCTATGTACGCAGGAACTATTGCACACAAGTAGATACAGAGATTGCCAAGATGGCTTTAACAAAGTCTTTGCTTTTTTGTTTGAAATGTTTCTCTCTACTGCTTATGGCACTGGTGGGAGGTGGCTAGATCGAACTTGCATTTACTTCAGTCTTCTGACTTTTTACATACAGGTAATGAAACCTTCGGATGAAATTTCATTGTCTGCCTCCATACCTCCATATGATATACATACCATTTTGGAAGCATAAAGAAATTTAAACTGTGTTAGGAGCAGCTGGGAAAACATATTTATACCACAGAGGCATCTTAGAAACATAAGTAGCACAGCCTCCATCTGTTCCTTGCAAATTCTACTGCAAGGGATTGGCAAAAGGAAGTAAAGAGATTTTTGGAGAACATGCCACTGAACCGTTCCTGATTGTGGAGTGGTTGATAGGCATATGAATAATTCCAGTGTGAAATTTTCAAGAAATCTGAAATAACTTTGTTTTTTACTCACTGGGAAACCACCCCAAGCCTGAGACACTCAGAACAAATGCAGTCTTCCCAGCTGGTACAGTCTGTCCTATCCAATGAAAAAATTGACTTCAAATAGATCATAGGACTTCGACCACCACTGCTGTGGAATCACCTCCTCTTAAATGACAAAGCCTGGGGAATTGTCAAGAAAGGACTTGTGCAGACTTTGTACTGCTCTGCTCAGCAGGAATCACAAAAGCATCCTGTACAAAAATGGAGAACGACTATGCTTGATGAATTAATGCCATAAATTGAGCCTCAACCTCATAGCTATTGATCAGATTCCCTTAAGGCTCACCGAGAACATTACTGCTCTATTAGAATTTTATGGCTCTTTAGTTAAGGATACTCTCATCAGTTTTATTCACCTTCCCCAGTGAAAGACATTAACTTGTTGTTGGAGAGTATCCAGAATAGAGTGTGAAGTGTGACACTGGCTCTAAAATAAGCTATTATCATGGAAGCTGGTGAATTTATTCGCAGTAGGAACACATGGAATATTCAGACAGTGACTTAGTGCCACATGCTATCAGCTGAGATATTTGATAGTAAGACCCTGCTTCAACCATTTCAACATATATTATAAATATTAACTGGGGAAGCAGTCAATGCAGTGGTTCAAGAGTTACAGCTAGCAAGCCTGTCAGTCCAGTGAAGCCAGGCTTCTGCTTCCCTTCCCATCCAGCATGCACACTAGGCTCACCAAAGTATTGTCCAGTTATATTTACTAATCCCACTTGCTAATCCCTCCTCAGACAGACTGTTCAGCATGCTGCTGGAGCTATCACCTTGTTCATTTACAGTTAGCATCCATTGTTGCTCCCACCCCAATAGCTGTACAGTAGCTGTGGAGAATACTACCACAGATAAGACTGTAGAGAGTTCACTCTCTTGAGTGGGACACTCATCCATATGTTACTCAGAATCACACTGCCTTTCTTTTTCTTGTGCAACATCATTAACTCAGCTCATTTTTTGACTTCTGAGTCTCTCTGAGCATTACAGCTCTCCTACTTCCCACTGCCAGAGACCATCTGGGTTTCAGATTATTGTATACCACCTTCTCAATTTCATGTGGTACTGATTATATTACAATGGATTTAACATGTTCTCTTCTCACTGGAACTGTGAATTTCAGCAGTCCAGTTAAATCACAAAGCGAGACCCATACCTGGCAAAATACTTACAGATGAAGAGCAATACACAAGTGAGTGGCAGGAGTGAGAGGAGAAAACACTGCAAATGCAGCAGAAGCAGCACATGTGAATCTGGGAGATCACCAAAGTTAGGAAAGACACATATGACAGTCTAAGAATCTTGCCATTAAAAAGGTACTTCCATTCCATGAAAAGTGGAAACTTGAAGCAAGCAAAGACAAGACAAGGAACAAAATCTCTTTATCAGGGAACTCTGTATCAGGGACTGTATTGATAGAACAAGGTATAATGGTTTTAAACTAAAAGAGGGTAGATTTTAAATTAGACATTAGGAAGAAATTATTTATTCAGAGGGTGGTGAGGCACTGGAACAGTTTTACCAGAGAAGCTGTTTGTGCCCCATCCATGGAAGAGTTCAAGGCCAGGTTGGATGGGACTTCGGGCAACCTCGTCTAGTGAAAGGTGTCCCTTGCCCATGGCAGGGGGGTTTGGAACTAGGTGAGATCTTTAAGGTCTCTTCTAACCAAACCATTCTATGATTCTATGATAAGATTCATCTTCAGGGTCTGAGAAAGCAAACCTGATTAACCAGAATTCTCATATATAGAGCAGATTAAATTGAAATAGAACTAGCACTAGCAAAAGGTTTCTTTGCACTATATATTACTGCCAACAGCAAGCATGCAGTTATGTGAAATAAGGCTTCCAAAATAAGAAGCCTGGTATTCAAAACAAAACAAAAGAAAACAAAACACCACAAGTTAGAAAACAATTATAAATGTCTGGTATTTGAGCCTACAAGACCACATTTTAACACTTTTTCTATGATCATGAGGTGGAAATTCATGTAGTCATGAATACAAGAACTAATGCTTTAAGAAATTACTCAGGTACTTCAGGACCTCCACTTAAACGGGAAGCATGAGAAAATTAATCAGACCTTGAGTAATGAACAGCTTAAGGAAGGTGGTGAAGATGACACAGGCTGGGCTTTCCAGCTCTCTCTGGGTGGTGGTCTGAATCACATATGTCCTTTAGTTTTGCAAGATTTTTGTAGTTGTTGCTGATAAATAGGATCAGCAAAACTGTGGCCTTGACTGCAATTAAAAAACCTGAAAAAGTGACAATATGAAGGCTTCCCACAGAGACAAACTTACATCAGTAGTTCTTACAAGGCCTCTGATGGTGGCTATTCCATTAGGCTGCTTGTCGGTCTCCAAGAAGGTAGCTGTGGGATGACAAACAGCTTGTTCTGCTTTTGGGTACAAGCACTTTTGCACATGCATCTTTTAGTTACCTGTTTTCTGTTTTGTCCCTTGTAAAGATAAGCTGAGCATCTTGGTCTTTAGTTTCACTGTGCTGCTCCTGGCAGCCATCTGAATTCCACAGAGGAGCAGAACTGCAGACGCTGTTCAACCAGTATCTCTTTCAACAAAACGAAGTTGCAAAAGCAAAGTTTAGGAGCTGAGATTTACCCAGAAGGCCACTGTGAGCACACACATGAACCGCAGAGAACACTCAATGCCAAGCAAGTACCAGAAACATTAAATTTAGTCTTGTTAGTCAACCATGTATCGTATCTGTAGGCATTACTGTTGGGCCAATACAACTCCTCACTGATTCTCTCTTGCTGTTTGCACAGAGATTGACAGGAGGATTCTCTTCCCTTTCTAACCTTGCCTTTGTTTTCTGAATTGTGTACATACAGATGCCAAAAATAAGTCTACATTTCCTTTCCTGATATGCAAGAGTCAGTATATAGGTGTGACATGAATTATTTTGTAACGCAAAGACTATCAACTGTCTATTCATAGCAGACTATGTTTGTTTCAGACATGCGGTTTTCCTTCCTTTAAGATAGCCTATTGTTTGTCTTTTCCATTTGTATTAAAAATAAAATCTTTGAAAGCTGCAAGTAAGAGAGAAAAATGTATTCCTTTTGAAACTAACAATTCTCCAAACAGGAAGGTTAGTTTTTCCTGTTTAGACATGATGTTCAAAGAAAGGAAATTAGGATATTCAATGATAATAATAATTACATGGTATGTAAATATCAGTAAGTACCAAAAGAGGTTTCACTCTATTTAGTGTGTCTCAAATGCTACAATGCTGTTTAGAGTATCTTAATCTTTACCAATTCACCAGCTTCTTGCAAAGCACAAGAGCAATGAGCAGTCATTGCACTGGGTGGATCACCTGTATTTTTGATTTTTGCAGGCTTCCCAAGTATAAGAACAGCATTATCAGGCTGTGTCAAGCCTGCATGGAAAGCAGTGGAGCAAACAGAGAATCCTCATATAACACAACAAACTGCAAAGAGAGCACATTCCAACTCACGATGAAAACATCTTGCAATTCTCAGTGTCGGCTTCTTTAATTTCAAACTTTAACTGCTCTGCAGCTCCTTTTTGTCACCTTTCTAGTTCCATACTGTGGACCATCTTTTATTGCAAATGGATTTGCACCCACCCAACAAAGGACTATCCTGTTCTGCGAGCCACTTATGCTGCATGGCAGGAACATGTGTATAGTGATTATAAGCTAGGAAAGATCTACAAGCCATTTACCTGGGTATGTCTACCACACTAATTACCCAGATTTCTGAGAAAGCTCATGGATTCATCATAGCCCTTCCTCATGTCTCAGCTAGGAAGTTTCTGAAGTCTGGACTATGTCTTTCCTGCCAGAGGCCTGATTTTTAAGAAGGTGTCAGCACAACCTTCAACTGTAGCAGCCAGTGTTGCCCCTGGCAGAACTCCTGCCATGAGGAAAAATACAAGATCCTATGAATAAAGAGAAATCCAAAATGATACCTTTACCAAGATCCCTCTGTATTCTACGAGGACATATCCAGCAAGAGCAGGGAGTCAGTGGTAGATCCGTATAAAGCTAGCTGAATTTCACTCACATTTATACAGTTCTTTGTCAGGAGTAGTTTGGAATCTGACTTGATGGAGAGCAGACTCCAGCTGGGAATGACAGAGTTTAAATAATGAAGGAATTTCTTCTTTTTTGCTCCTAAAACTGGAGGCAGGCTTTAGAAAAGCCCAGTAAGATTTCTGCCCTGTTCCCCATTTTTATGCAGTTCTCCTAGCCTAAGTCCTGGCTGAAGAGGGAAACAAATCACTTAATGAAAGGAAAGACAGTTTGCAAAAGATCTGTAGTCTGATCTGGGAGCTGAAGAACCAAGATAAGGAAAAGCAAGCAAGAAAACCGTATCTGAAGCTAGTGGAAATTTCCAGTGTGAAGAAAGGGGGGAGCTGCATTACTACAGAGGGCACAGTCCCTAGCAACTCATTATCCTTTCATACTGTAGATGAAAGGACTAAATGGAAGGTAGAGAATAGTATGAGAAGCCAATAACCTGAAAAGCAGGTGACAAATTCAACTTTGAATGCATCTTGGGCAAGTCACCATCTTTATTGCCTTGTTTCTTCATCTTTTTCATGGCATAACTAGCACATCCATCTATCCTGAGGGTGCTGTAGTGGTAAATAAATTGTGAGGCTTTTAAGTATCATAATGATAGAGCAATGTAAACAAAGATGACAGATAAAAGCTTAACTTTTTAAAATTCATTCCCCCGTTAAGAGAGTTCTGCTTGTCCTGCTGTCATGGAATTACATTTCTGTGGTACTTATCTTCACACCCAGAAGAACTTTAACTGAGGGCAGGCTTTATTTCAGGTAAGTTTTTTTTTTGTTTTGGTTTGGTTTGGGTTTTTGCTAAAACTGGAAAATCTTTCCTATTTAGAATGACTTATGAAAATAAAATAATGTAGTTTACTAGAAAGTGGGAACCCGCTCCCCCTGGGTGTTCTTCCTTTCGAGTATTTGCTCATACTTCTGTGGTCGTTCTCGCCAACAGTGTCCTTTTCATCAGTGTTCTTCTCTGAAGAGACTCATTCATAATATTCTCATTTGGGTATATACACATTTGCCCCCTTGACACTTGAGCAATCCGCAGTTCCATTCATACCCCAACACACACATCAGAAGGCTGTTTAAAAACAAAACAACAACAACAAAAAAAACAGGAAGTTTGCTCAGACGTGTGCTATTTTAAGAGTCCTGGACTGGGTCTTGGAATTTTACAATATTTAGAGGATTTGGCAGTTTCCACGCTAGGACATGTGTGCAGTCAGAATATGTACCATACACTTTGTGGGAGAGGAATAAGCTACCTGCAACTAAGAGATAAAGAGGAAGGCCTATAAAATGCTTGAGAGCAGCTGTAGTAAATCATTTCGGGAAGACTGATCCAGTCATCCGCTAGCTTGTCCCTGCAGAGAGAGGCAGGCCAGGCTGCAGCTGGCTGACCACAAGGTGCACACTGCCTGTACTGTGTCTTGTGGAGGAAGGGCCCACATATACAGAAAGGGTTAGCGTTCACATTACAGCTTTATACAGTACATAGATACAAAGCCTGTCTGACACTTCCTCTGCATGACTCCACTATGCCAGCACATGTGATACAGTCCTAAAATTATCAGAAGATAAAAGGGCTGCCCAGTCACAAGAAACCTGAGGAAGAAAAACATACAAGATGCTGCAGTTCTTTACACAGCTCCAGCATGCTTACTGGTAGCTGCCAAAGGCAACTTTTTAGTAGAGAGTGCCAGGGTCAGCTTTTCCTGCTGATACTGTAGTTGCTAGACTTAAGAAGCTACTTAAAACAGAATTTTAAACAACATAACTAGGAGGTGAGAGTGGCCACTCTACCAGCTTTATCCTCCTCACTCAGCATGACACTTGCTCAGACACTGCTGGCTGACTTCATGTAGCACCAGGGATACTGTCCTTAGGAAACAGCAATTCCTGCCGCTCAGTTACCCTCCACAGGCTCCTTGCAGAGTCCAAAGTTTAGGAAAGATCCCAGGACTCACCTCAGGTTTCCATGTACTCATTATTTGCAAGCTTATGAAAGTGACTTGGCACTAAAACTTAGGGATATATCAGGAATAGCTGCAGAAAAAATATTTTAGAAAGTAGATAGTTGCATCTAACCACACTGGCTCGGTTGTTCTCCCTTCTCGTTTTCCAGAGGAAGGGGGTATTTCTCATATGTCTGTTCTCCACCCTGGGAGTGGGCCATTTATCAAAAACATGGCCCATACTTCACATGCATGAGGTAAAACAAGTGATGAAATCCACAAAAAAAAGCCCTACATTTTGCAGAAACACAGCAGTAATTCTTCTGGACAAAGCCTCACCCTTCCTTCTGCCATTTTACAGGCTCTGTTGCTTCAAATGACCACAGAACACTGAATTTCTTAACTTAATAACACACTGCTCTTTGACCTTGGCTTTACCCCTTTGCCTAAGATTCAAGGAAGAAGCTGAGGAGGAGCCCCTCTGGAGGGATACAATCTATACTTCATGTATAGAAGAAATTTCCAGTGACCCTTTGGTAGCCCTTACACTCAGGTTGGAGTATTTTCCATATCCTGTTGACTATATTTCATTGGCATGACAAAACAGCACATCCTGCCTGAACCTCTGAACCTTCGGCCAGACCCTCATTTGCAGGGCTCCGGGATACACCCATTGATAATGCTTGATGAGCTATCACAAAATATCATTCTGTTCTCTTAAGCCAGGTATCTGAAGCCAGAATCTTCACTGAATGCTGCTACACCACCCAAATACAATCCACAGCAAAAAGAGCAGGCATTTTAGACATCAGTTTTCAAAGTAGGATCTGGGATCAATGTAAACTTTTGTCACACATGGTGAGACTTAGGCTTGCCTCCCACAGAAACCCAGCAGTTGCATAGATTTTTGTGAGGCTGATAAATGTTGTGCAGTAGCAAGTATTTCCATATTCAATCTATTCACGTATTAACTTCACTTATTCAGAAATTAAATATACACGTGTATGTGTGTGTGTATATATATCAAAAAAGAGACCCCACTTGTCTTTTCTCACTACTCCCTTTGTTTTGAACTACCCACTAAGTAGTGGCTGCAGGGGATAATGTTGCAGCCCACCTCCACTATATCTACTGATTTGGAGGATGGGAAGAGCATCTTCAAACAACTTTTCTTCAGTACTAATACACGTACCAGAAACAAACGTAATCAACATGGTGACTGATTAATGGGTGCTTTGGCTTTGATGAGTTACCTGTGATGAGACCCAGAGAAAAATCTTGATGGATGTAACCTGGATGAACTGAGTAGGAGAAGTCTTATACAATTTTGTGCTGGTAAAATAAGAACCAGGGACCACAAAGCAGAAAAAGAGAAAGATGGAGAAAAAGAGAAAGAGAAAGAGAAAGAGAAAGAGAAAGAGAAAGAGAAAGAGAAAGAAAGAGAAAGAGAAAGAGAAAGAGAAAGAGAAAGAGAAAGAGAAAGAGAAAGAGAAAGAGAAAGAGAAAGAAAAAGAAAAAGAAAAAGAAAAAGAAAAAGAAAAAGAAAAAGAAAGAAAAAGGAAAAGGAAAAGGAAAAGGAAAAGGAAAAGGAAAAGGAAAAGGAAAAGGAAAAGGAAAAGGAAAAGAAAAAGAAAAAGAAAAAGAAGAAGAAAAAGGAAAAGGAAAAGGAAAAGGAAAAGGAAAAGGAAAAGGAAAAGGAAAAGGAAAAGGAAAAGGAAAAAAGAAAAAGAAAGAAAAAGAAAAAGAAAAAGAAAAAGAAAAAGAAAAAGAAAAAGAAAAAGAAAAAGAAAAAGAAAAAGAAAAAGAAAAAGAAAAAGAAAAAGAAAAAGAAAAAGAAAAAAAGAAAAAGCGCTTGACAATCAGAGAAAACTTGAGATTAAAATGCAGAGAATTTTTTTTATTTTTTTTTTTTAGTGATCCAAGATCTGACCCAGTTTCACTAACAGAAAAATAACCCAGGTGTTCCATAAATCTTTTAGTTTTAGAAAAAGGCATTTTTACTACATCTTAAGTAGATTAATCCCACAGCAAGCCATGAAGTAGTATAAACTTTATTTTCCAAATCTCAGCCCTGAGAATCAGATAATCGCAGCCCTAGACCAGCTTCTGATTTACAATATCCAAAATGATAAGGATGACTCTCCTGCCAATGTGGCTTTAAGCATTTTTAAAATATGCATCTGTCTATGGATTCCATATCTAAAAAGAAGAATTTACCAGAAAGAAACCACCATGGTGACTCACTGCTCTCAAATCTCCCTTGCAAAAAAGATGTCTCTGTGCCTTCCCAAAATATGAATCACAATTTTTCTGATGTGGGCCAGAAACCTGCCCTCCAATTCTCAGAAAACGGTGTTTATAGCATTGCACTATGATTCAGGAATTACAAGGACTCTTTGAGAAAGACAAATTGCTGCTACACCCAGTTTACAAGCAAATATCATGACCCCTGGAGAAGAACATCTTTGTCAATGTGTGTGTGGATGAGAAAACAAGGATCCAAGGATTGCTCTTGATAAGCCACTGTCTCTGTGTTTTCCCTGTAGCAACCACACACTTCCACATTCACAACAGGAATTCATATGATCACAGAAGATTATCCATATGTATTTTAATTTTTTTTTGTATGCCTCCAAGAACTTCTTCAAAAGGCGCCTTAGCAAATAGCTCTGTTTGTCAGTAAATCAGAGTATCAAGCACACAGGAAAATCGACTACCCAGGA
Source organism: Cygnus atratus (assembly GCF_013377495.2). Classification (NCBI taxonomy): domain Eukaryota; kingdom Metazoa; phylum Chordata; class Aves; order Anseriformes; family Anatidae; genus Cygnus; species Cygnus atratus. The sequence goes on from NC_066364.1 coordinate 98,057,526, forward strand.
ACTGCTCTCAGCAGGACTCATGAGCAACATCTGCCCTTGTACACTACCTTCTCCATTAGCCTCTTGAAATTAGACTTGACTTTGCAAAAAGGAGTGTGCAGGTACCCTTGTCAGCTACAGAGGGATGAGGCAGGAATGGCACTTTAATGACCCACTTAAAAGTAATGAAACAGCCATTTATTCTAATTGGAGGAAGACTAATTATGTTAGAAAGTGGCACATTGGTATATGGCAAAGTGTAAATGCTATCTAATCAAACTTAATGAATAGGTAAAGTATCCCGACAGAGCATCTGTGCATCACTCATGCATTCCTGCAAACAGAAAAATTAGTCTGTAGGGAGCAGATCTGAAAACTGAGATTTTAGAATGGAAGGTTAATTATGGTGGCTGAATATATGTGCTTTACCTAAAAACAGGTTCGCATCATGAGCCTCAGGGGAAGTTTTCCTTTCAAAGTAAATGAATGTAGCTGACGAATGGCTGGAACATGAGGGAACACCTGGCGTGAAAGGGCCTGGGTACTGAGAAGACAGGAGGGACTCCCACTCTTCATTCATGTAGCAGAAGGAAAAGGTTCAAGGCAGTGTTTGGATAAAGCTTCCGCTGATACCACTGCTGCTAAGTCACAGGGGTAAATGTTATGCTAAAATGTCTTTGTTTTCCCTCAAATTGGCTCCCAGCTAGCTCTGGCACTGCTTCTGGGATGGAAAATCTCATTGCCAGTATCTTCCCAGCCAGACAGTCAAGAGTGCAGCAGGAGCAAAGTGTACAGCCCTGGGCTGACACCAAGTGCTTCACATTGTTCAGCACCAGTCCTTAAGGACAACAGCGGGGCTGCTTATGCCAGGCTGAGAATGAGATCCCATTTGCTCTGAATTAGCCCGGAGAAAGGTGTTTGGGATGCAAGGACTGAGGAGGGATATGAAGCAGGGTTGTCTGAACATGTCCTGGAAAGCACATTGGTGCCCAGCACTCCTGGAAGAGGAGATTGTTATAACAGCAGAAGTGAGGAGGTTCAGCAATCACATGAATATGCTAATGCATTTGTATGAAACCGAGCTGGGCTTTCTATAAACTGTTCATTAACAGGATCCTAACACCTATGAAAAAAAGATTAAAAACATTGCCACTTATTTAAAAACATCTTAATGAGGAATAGCAGTGAACTGACAAAATTGAGACTTCTGCCAAGGAAACAAACAAACATCAAAACTTGTTCCTGCAAGGTACAATGTTAAAGTCAGAAAACATTTATTCTCAAGCTGCATTAGTCAGAGTGTTAAAATATTAGCAGAACTTGCTACATGGAAGCCATGTGAACAGCACTAGTTTTATATTCTGAAGACGCCAAGTAAACACACAAGTCCTGACCAAACAAGTACTGCACTGACAGCTCAGCCAAAAAAAAAAAAAAAGCCATGAGGGATGTAATAAAACTCCAAGCAAAATGTGTTCCCAACCAAAAGCAAAACAAAACAGAACAAAAAAACCAAACCCCAACAACTCAGGGTAAAAAGACATTCACAGACTCTAAATGCTTACTGAGATTAGACATAAAAGCCTCTTCAACTTATCTTGAGTTGTACTTTCCTCTTAATGTCAAAGGGTACCCTGCTGCATAGGGAGATGTTTATACCCTCTCATGGGAAGCCAGAGGCTTCAGATAAGGGAGTGTCTTTGGAAGAACAGAGCTTTAAAGTCTTGGGAAGATAGCCTTTATTATCAGCCAACCCTCTATTAGGTTGGTGAGATTCCTGTTTGATTTGGCTGCAGTCTCTAGCCTCAAGTTCCTGCCCTAGCTTTTAAAATAGTACAAGATCTCCCTGCAGCTGAAAAAGGGCAAAGGGAAGAACGTGCAAATAGCAATTAAAACAAAAATTAAAACAACAAAAAAAAACTCCCCTAGAAGATACCCTGTGGTCTTCCCCAGTGGCTGAAGTTGGCAGGCTGACAAAACCAAACATGACACACAAAACAGTTTAAGTTATATGCAACCTGACCAGCTATCTCCAACTGTGGGCAACAACTCAGTTGTGACATCAACCTTCCTTGCTCTCATGGCTAGGTACCATTCAGCCCAAAGGACTGACCTCTGGAGTGGAGCTCATGGGTGCTGCAGGCTGTCCCAGCTCCCCTGCAGACCTGCTAGGTTGGTTATGTTGGGACTTCTCTGTTGATTTATCTTTTTGAAGTACTTTTGAGACCTATAAATAAGAAATTCTGGATGAGGTATTATTATATATTCTTACTATTGGTAGTTTTCGCTCCTTATATGCCGGTAAGACGACACAGAAAAATAAAACAGCTATGCAAACTAGACTTGATTTGTGGAACAAGAACTCATATCCTTCCTTACCACACACCATATGATCACAGAGCAGCCCTGTCAGGCCTGTGCTTCGCAGGAGCTGAGCATGCTGAGCTCCCATTCACTGTTCACATTTTGTGGCCTTGCCTCATCTGTTTCTCGGTTTTCCACTGTCCTGCTATAAATCATGAATTTCTTGCCTCTCAGAGTTTCAATCAATATATAAAATATCAGATCAGATAACTGGTACTCTCTCAATGCACACTGATGTAATTTCATAATATGACTTCATTTTTCAGAGAAAGAATCAGAGAAGCTATTATTGGAGCAGGAAGAATCAGGTAATCGATCAAGGACACTTTAAAGGCAAAATTCTTTGAGTTTTGAGTACCATATTTGGCCTTGGATTATACATGAATAGCTTCTGTGACTCCATTTGCACATACTACAAAACTGTTTCTAACAGCTAAACACATAGACAGGTCTAGGACAAGGTGGATTCATACGATAGTTAAGTGCCAGTACCTGGAGAGAACAGTTAGGTCCTGGAAGTGTTTCAGCACCTATAATTTCTTTTTATATAGCATTAGTATCATGTAGAAGTCAGACTCCAGCCCAGTGATTTCTGTCTCGTTTCCAAGCATTATCTGACATATGGGATGAACCTAAGATAACACATATCTCCAAGTATGACAACACTGGATAGAGCTCTTTAAGAACTTTGAGGAGTTGCAAGGTACAATGTGTGAAATGGAATTAACTACAGAATTTTGGGGAATAATTAAAGAATCCATACAGGAAAGAAAAGAGGGAGTGGGAGTGGGAGTGGGAGTGGGAGTGGGAGTGGGAGTGGGAGTGGGAGTGGGAGAGGAGAGGAGAGGAGAGGAGAGGAGAGGAGAGGAGAGGAGAGGAGAGAGAAGAGAGGAGAGGAGAGGAGAGGAGAGGAGAGGAGAGGAGAGGAGAGGAGAGGAGAGGAGAGGAGAGGAGAGGAGAGGAGAGGAGAGGAGAGGAGAGGAGAGGAGAGGAGAGGAGAGGAGAGGAGAGGAGGGAAGGGAAGGGAAGGGAAGGGAAGGGAAGGGAAGGGAAGGGAAGGGAAGGGAAGGGAAGGGAAGGGAAGGGAAGGGAAGGGAAGGGAAGGGAAGGGAAGGGAAGGGAAGGGAAGGGAAGGGAAGGGAAGGGAAGGGAAGAGAAGAGAAGAGAAGAGAAGAGAAGAGAAGAGAAGAGAAGAGAAGAGAAGAGAAGAGAAGAGAAGAGAAGAGAAGAGAAGAGAAGAGAAGAGAAGAGAAGAGAAGAGAAGAGAAAAGAGAAGAGAAGAGAAGAGAAGAGAAGAGAAGAGAAGAGAAGAGAAGAGAAGAGAAGAGAAGAGAAGAGAAGAGAAGAGAAGAGAAGAGAAGAGAAAAAAGGACAAACCTCTTCAACCATGATATTGGTTTGAATGCTCCAGTGGAAGACAAATCCAAAGATGCAGTCAAAACCAAGCTTAGTCCTGATGGCTCTGGAATCAAAACCATGCAATGACAAGACGAAATTCTGCTCACATCTCTACACATTTCTTCTCCATTCCATCATGGCCACATCATTCCATTTGTGTGATACGATTTTGGAACTTTTCGCCTGAGATTTTTGGTAGGTTGCCTTCAGTAACTAGGGAGTGTCTGGATGATTTTTGGATGAAACTATCGATGATTTGTGCTATGTAACAACCTACAGTTTCAGAGTACTTTTTAAACTTTCTTCAGTTCTCTGAATTGTCAACATTGTCCTTCCCACTACTCAAACTTGTGAGGTAAGGCACAGAGAAATTAAATAGTGGAAATCTCTGGAGAAGCCAGGGTCCAGGCCAGAATCACAGGCCTTCTGTTTCTTGCTTTAACCACCTCTTGGACCATCCAAACAAAAAGAATTTCAAAGAATAATCCAATAACTTAATTTTTGCATCACTTAGTCATTGAACTCAGCTTTTGCCAAGGACTGGGTGGACACACCAAACACATCAGTGGGGAATATAATTTTCTCTGATAGCAGTTTCACTGTATGGTCTTCATGACCTGTCTCTTCTCAAGTTCTAAAAGCTTTTGCTTCACAGGGAAGGAGGTTTTGTTTAGAGAAAAAAAAAAAAAAAGGCAATTGCACTGCAGTTATTCTTATAATGTCTCAAATTTCAAAGTGCTTTTGCTAAGCAAAATATCATAACCAATTTTTGTGTGAAAAATGGAAATTAGCAAAGAAGCAGAACTACTGCTACCACTGGGATAGTCTAATTTTAGATTAGAAAAGATGGTAATTCCAAATAAAAATGCAGGTATATGGCAAGGGAAATTGGCACTATGTTCTGAACATCTTGATGAGAATAAAAAATGCCCAAATAACCTCACTGAAACTGCATAGTGATCTCTGATTTTTTAAGCACTGATAGGCTGTGGGGATGCCATAACCTAAAAGAAGATGCAACTTCTCCCGAGAGAAAAAAAAAAAAAAAAAAAGAAGAAGAAAAGAAGGTAAAGGATTCTGGAGATTCAGTCATCTCCACGTACAAAGTTCAACAGTACGGGAGAAAGAAAGATATTTTTCTTCAAATCCTACAGTGCTAAAATTGACATGAATTCAGACCTCACCGGAGCTGTATTTCACCTGTGGTCTCGGTTTGTGGGGACTTGTGTTGCCACACACACGGCAGAGCAGAGCAGTCTGGGCAGATACTGATTTTAATCAAGTTAGCTGCAAAAATCAGCTCAGAAGGTGACTTTACGTTTAGAAGAGACAGAGCTAAACCAGATTCCTTATGCTTTGTGACACAGAGGCAACTTAGTGCCAGTGTGTGCCTTAAAGCTGTGAAGGTTATGTGGACAATTTGACACAGGCATACCTGACATTCTTCTCAAATTGGAGTGAAAAGACCAGGCTGTGATTTACACAAAGGGGAAACAAAGCTGCACAAAGGCCAGGGGCAGAAAAGAGATCAAAGTTCTCAGACAGAACAAGCTAACCTTATCAGATTGAAGGTTTTATTCATTTCAGAAAATGTGTAAAATATTACCTTCTACAGCAAGAATCTGATCATTATAATCATCTTCCTATAAAACTACACGTTTCAGCCTTATAGTCCTTTTTTGTTCAGTTGTGTTTTCTTAATCACTTTTCCTTTCTTTCACTTTTTCTGAGGCAAAATGGAAGATTCAAGAAAAGAGACAAAAAGAGAAAATGACACACAGCCACTTAGAAACCTGGGTATTTTCTGTGAAAATGTTGGTGAGATATTTTGAATTATTAAGATGCTTGTGCTATACACAAAGGCCTTGAAAATTAAAACATTTTTTTAAAACCATTTTTCACTTATCATTACTTTCCCACTTCATAAGCACTAAAATAACACTCTGAGTTTTACAGAGCATTTCAAGATTTTCCAAGCTGTATTTGAACAAAATCATGGTAATAACAGCTTAAATATTAATTCTGGAGATCCAAGTATCTGAATTTGAGTATCACTCAGCATCAGTTTGAGAACCAAGTGAGTAACAAGGCTTTTATTTCTTATTCTCTCTCCAGCTTCTCTTTTTAAAGGCAACATTTACAGGAGCACAGGGCTTATTGTATTTCTTATTAGTGCCCAGTATCCCATGCTGAATGGCAACCAGACTAAAACTAGCACTTGCTACTGCCAATCCGTGGCTGGTTATAGCCAGTAATTTCTAGGGCTAATATACAGAGTTAATTTCTCTGTAGTCAAAATTGCAGTGTCAAAATTTCTTTTATTTGTGCTTTCCTTAAGAGTTTTCCACTTCAGCCATTGTGCTGGGGTTTTCACTTAAAGCTCAGACCTCCCAGATATTGAGATTTCTGACAACTCCATGCACATTCCAGAACTTTGACTCTGCTAATTCTCTGCAGGCTGATGGAAAGACAAGGTAGAACAGCAGTCAGTCAGAAAGACACACTTATTTTCATCTCTCATGCAGCTGGTATCTGAGAACATCTCAGTGAGGCCCTAAGGGCAGCAAGGATTTTGATTTACTCCAGAAACTGCTTTATTAGACAAGTGGCTTGCTTGGCAAAATTTAGAACAATCTCTTAAGCTATAAAGGCTCAGGGAAGGTTTTGACTTCCTGTGTCGCTCTAGCAAATATTGCTTGCACTGTATTTTGTGCAACCTCCCACCGTGACAGCACTTTAGATTTCCTGATGGAATGTCAGTATCTTGCGTGTTTAAAACCTTCATTGTTCATAATATCAATAATTATTATACAAACACAGTAATGACTAATTATTTCAAATCCTCATTAACTTCAGTACCGAAAGGAAGAGGAAACCAGGGCAGGAAAAACCTGCAAGAGCTGTTACACATTGCCCATAACATCAGTCACATCGCATCAGTACACTGTCTTCCTTGTTCTTCATTTCTCTCCAGCTCGGATATCCTCTGGCAGAACCAGCTCAGAGAACAAAAGCTGGGTTAGACATTTGTATGAATAAGAATAGTATCTAATATTATACTAGCTAATGAAAAATGACCAAAGATGGCAGCTGTCATGCTTCAAGGTGATAAACTGATCGCCAGCTGAGGTAAAGAAAAAATAGCTTCCCCACCTTCACCCACACAACACTTCAATGCAATTACAACGGGAATGCAATGAGAATTTAAACCTTTTCTGAGGTAGTCACGACTGGAAGCACTGGAACGGAAAACATTTTCTCCTTTGCCTTGAAAATTCTTATAGCAGTACAAAGAGTAGAGGTGGTGGCAATTAAGGTAAAGAAGATTAAGGTAAAAGAAGGAATTTTCTCTTTCCTCTTTAAATGCTGGCAGATGAGCCACATGTGGTTGTTTGCTGTAATTCATGTCAACACATTCACGAGTGATTGTTAATGAACTACAGGTAATTCCCAGCATATTGTCTGCTTATCCACCAAGAACCCATAATGCAGTTCCAGTAATTTTCTGCACACACTGTTTAATTCTAATTGGTCTAACTGCAGGTCTTGCAAGGCACCTTTGTGAAGTCTGGCTTCCTAACTCAACTCTAAAGCACTGAAGACCACTACTCAACAAGGTAGTAGTAGACACTCCCAAAGGCAAATGCACAACTCAGGCTCAGCTCATCTGCCTCTGCATACACCCATTTTATTCCTGTTCAATTAAGCACTCCTCTGAGCAGCTAGTTCTGTCTCTACTTTATTTACTGGGCAGAAGAAAGACGTGAACTCTCTGCCAGTGCTGCAGATTTAACCCATCATCTGAAAATTAGGCTTGTCTTTTCATTTCTTACATAATTTTTAATACGAGTAGTCATGCAATCACAGTTAAGATGTAACTTAACTCCAAGCCTTCTCTTGGAGCCATGTAAATTCTGAAACAGGAGTAGTAAATATGTATATTATTTACCTGGCTCTCCTTACTGCCTGTATTTATGCCTCTCTGGTAATATCTGTGCCTTCCAGAGTTGATCTTATATTTATGTTTAAAGTCTGGAACTACCACAAAGAGCCATAGAAGCAATGCAGAACCAAAAATGCTAGACAACCAAACTACCTGCCTTATTTTGGCACTCTTTTTATTGTTGTCCTAACCATAATAATGCAGAAATCAAGCAAATACCATTTAGTGCCTTGCAGTCTTCCCTCTTGAGGGACAGCATTCTTCTGTGCTTGGGGTGAACATTTTAGTAGAGGAAAGGCAGGTTGGAGATTTAGAAATACTAGCAAGAAGTTCACAGTTTAAGTACCCAACTATGAAAAAGCTTTCTAAGGAAGCTCTGAAACATATCCTCAAGGAGTTCTGATTCTGGATTCGTCTGATATCTTTTGAGAGGTTTTTCCTCATCAATCATCAAGACAATGTATACACCTGGGCTGTGTGCTTGGTGTGATCCTAGAAGAGTACAGCAGCTACTGTGCTCAAAAATAGATTAACATTCAACTTCTAATGTTGCTGAAGCTTGAACCATTTATTGATTTAAAAACTAGACCAATACCTTATATTGGTATTGAAACTAAATGGGAAGAGACCAAGAGCAGGCTTTAGGTGTCCACTGTGACCTGAAGCCTAGAGAAGAGGGACAGGCAAGCATATGCTTTCTCCACTGAAATCTGTGCATCGTCCTCAAATTCAGATTCAGATAAAACAAATTAGAGTAGCACAAACCGGAGATAATGAATGAATTGACATACTGCGGCCAGATCTGCATAAGAGAAGAAAGGCCAAACTTTCTTAGAAAGCCTGAAGTGAAAGATGACATTTTAGAAACTGATGTAAACCTGAGCCTCCTCAAGGAAAGTATGCTGATGTGTTTCAAAGCTTGATCTGCATAAGCACTCTAAGTAAACACCATAAGAACAGGATTTCTTTTTTAACAGCTTCATAAAGACCATACCTAACCTTTAAAACAAGCTGAGTTTATGCCTGCTTATTTATTTTCTATTTTTATACAGACATTTACATCTACATATATGATGGTAGAACTTTCCAAGAAGAACTGTTTTTCACTGGAAATTGCTCACTTTTCTTCATCCTTTGTTACAAGAATAGATGACTGTAAATTCTGTACTCAGAGAAGGCTTGTTCAAAACCTAATTTAAATGATGCTTCCTACATGTAAGTACAGAGGTGTGCAAGAAAGCTATCTGTATTTACATACTGGAAGACTCTGAACTGGAAATACAGTATTTTAGAAAAAAGCACGGAAGATCTTAAACTTGATTAATATGAATACTGTGCACAAAGAAGTATTACCAGGTTCTATTTGATTCTGTTGGGGTGGGAGTCAATCTCTTCTCCCAAGCAACAACGACAAGAGTAAATTGCCTCAAGTTGCACCAGGGGAGGTTTAGGTTGGATATTAGGAAAAATTTCTTCACTGAAAGGGCTGTGAAGCATTGGAACAGGCTGCCCAGGGAAGCAGTTGAGTCACCATCCCTGGAAGTATTCAAAAGACATGTACATGTGATGCTTAGGGACCTGGTTTAGTGGTAGACTTGGCACTACTAGGATAATGTTTGGCCTTGATGATCCTAGAGGTCTTTTCCAACCTAACTGATGGTATGCTTCTATGATTCTAGGTGTCTTGTGTTAGTGCTGTCTGCTGCCGTAGACTAAACTCCACACCTTTTCCTTTTAAAACCTACACAAACAAACAAATTGGAACAATAGATTAGCCAACAGAATTGTCCCAAACCAGCACACTTGCTGATGGTTGACATTTAGCAAGATGTAATGGTTTTAAAGTATCAGGACAGGGAAGATGAGACAAGAGCTGGGCTCAAAGCACTGGGCCCAGGAACTACCATTAGCATTGATTCTACCTTATGAAATAAGTTACCTGTTAACCAGAAAAGGGGGTCCTCTATCTCCAAAAGGCAAATACTAAAGAACATAATATAAGATGGCCTCCAACAGAAAACATCATTGACTTATCAGTTAATTTCTTGTTACAGACCACAGCATAGCATACAGAGACATGTTAGTACTGAAGACACGATAAATGAGCCAGCTCAGAGTTTGTGTTATCTCAGCTCAATTCCTTTTCTGTCTTGTGGTGGGTGACAAGAGGGACAGGGTTAGTATCCCAAGTGAGAATGTCAACCCTTTCCATTGCCTGGTCAAATAAAAAGATTCACGGAAATGAAGTAGCCCCTTTTCCAAGCTTGGTGCCTCACAGAGGAAAGGAAATACTTCACCTGTCTTCTGTTTGTTCAACTTTCCCATGTTATTCCAAATGCAGGTTCAACCCACTGATACATTACTTAACAGGACGGAAAAAGACTATGTTGCACTATTAGTCAGAAAGACACAGCAAGCTTCTGGAAACCTTCCAAGGGAGATGTTCTGTATGAGGTACAATTCACTGCTCCTAAATTAGGATTCTGGGCTCCCTGGATAGTCTCTGGGAAGAGACACAAGTGTTTCCAGAAGGTTGCACCTGGACTGGATGTCTGAAGAAGACAGTGCGAGTACATCTCAGATTGTTATTACATAGTAGCTTCTGTTCCACCTTTAATGTGTGTGTTTTCTACAGTGAGAACAGGGGGATTTCAGGCAGGACATCACAGCCCAGGACGCACACCCACATAGTGGCAGCAATCAGATCTAGATGCTGGCATTCTTTTTGTCTGTATGTCTTATTTCATTTTACTGAACTATTCCAGCATATGGCAAAAATTCCTAGCAGGGAGCAAGATCTGAGTTCTAATCACCTATTACAGATCAGCAACTATCCTATAGAAAAGGAATATCAGAAGCTGAGACCAAGAGTGTTTTGGCACAGTTTCAGTTTGTGTTCCCCATTTCCCCTCAACTGTAGGAGAGGTTACAAATGAGGTTTGTCTAGTTGGATACTCTGGAAATAAGACTTCAGACCTTCTAAAGAAAAAAGAAAAAAAAAAGGAAAAATAAAAAAGGAAAAAGAAAACAGCATTCTGAGAGTTGTGATAGCTTTAAGGAAATCCAAATTCAGTTAGGCACATCTAAATGTAAAAACACAAAGAGGCTGTGGCTTCCTTGCTGTCTGGGTTTCCTAAGGAAGGGTGGACCCATTTCCAGATAGCATGAACTTGGGTGGAAGGAAGGGGGAAGACACTAGCAGTGACATCTGACATGGATCTTTGCTCTCCTTATCTTAAAATACAAAAATGTGAAACGAGCAAGTTTGAAAGCTGAAGACTCCAGCAGGGTTTCACATCAGTCAGGCTTTTCAGGCTAAAGTGTATCAAAAAACGGGAATGAGACAACAAATGTTAGATGTCAGGACGATTTCTGAGCTCTTGCATAGTGAGAAGGCAAAAGAGATTTAAATCTGCAGCCTTTTAGATTTACAGTCTCTCCCAGAAGCTTGTGCTGCCCCTGCTCCATTCCCAGTCCCCAGGTGGCAGAGGAGGTTACAATACAAACAATAGCCATCACTGGGGCAAGGACACTTAAATAAATGAGTCCTGCCAGCTCCCCTCCACCGACAAGGGGCTCCAACAAGGCTGTACACAAGCAGAGGGGGAGGCTTCTCCTGCAGGAAGGCCTTTTTGCATGCAGCACGACCGCAAGGATTTGAGGAACACAAGCACCAGGAGGGAGCCGCTCTTGGATGCCCGAAGGAGGTGGAGTAACACACAGAGCAGCACAATGACAGTGGACAAAAGGCAAATTTAGGCCTCATATCAGAAAGATAAATTGCTGAGAGTTCTCAGGACCGGAGACTAATCCTCAAGGGGACACAGTGCCCTCCCTCCCCACACACACAGCCCCCATTGCATAGGCTTATCACACCTGCTCTGCTGCTTGAGATCAATCACTCTCTCATGGTCAGAGAACCAGAAGAGAGATAATAGTGTCGTATTCAAGGTCTGTGTCTGGGAACGTATATTTAAAAACCAGGCACACAAAGGCATAATTGCAGCCCCTCCAAACGAGTTGGCCCCTCGTGGTGTGATAACCAGCTCGTGGCCTTTAGGCTGCGTGGTCAGGCACTGTGAGGAAAGCAGAGCTGAGCCGGGGAGGAGAACAAAGGTGGAGGTAGTCCTGACGGGAGGGCTGTGAAAAGGGCAAGTTAGACATGAGGCACGTGTGTAGACACTCACTAGCAATGAAGTATATTGTGCTTTTGTTTTACTGTTATGGGTCGAGTTGTTATTTTTTCTGCCAGTTGTTTCAGGGAGTTTTAAATCTAACTGAAGACACTTTGAATCATCTATGTGTGCAGACCTGGCATTTACACTTTTTTATTTTAAAGGCATCATGAAATAAAATCATGAAGCACTAAAAATGGTAAATGAAAACAGAGTTTATAAGTCTCTGCAGTGCTGGACTATATATAAAAATACTGAAGTAATGATAACAACTTTAAACATCAGTTTATAATAATAGGAGTTTAAGACTGGGGAATATTATTCTAGATTTTATATATTCAAAGTAAATATGAATTTAAACATAAGAGCATACTATTTCTTTGAGCACACCAAAACAGAAACAGACCAGGACACTTTTTATGTGTAACCTGGGTGAAGTGAAAAAATTGGACAATCTGTTTGAAAGGCAGGAACTTAGCTATGAAAATCCAAGTGCGTATTTGGACCACCAAAATATCCAAGCTATATCTACACAGCATCACGGGGCCTTTCGACTTTTGAAACATCTGTGCTAGTCAAAGTTATCAGCTTCTTTCTTCAGGGGATACACACAAACACAGATTTCAACTGCCCTCTTATACTGCCCATAGTAAGTTATCATTTGGCAAAAGACAGACAGACGCACACACATTCTGCTTTTACAGATGGTCTCAGTTTTGAGACACAGACACAGACACAGACACAGATTTCTAGGTTGGAAGAGACCTCAAGATCAGGAGGTTGGACTCGAGTCCAACCTCCGACCTAACACTAAGTACTCCACTAAACCATATCGCTAAGCTCTACATCTAAACGTCTTTTAAAGACCTCCAGGGATGGCGACTCCACCACCTCCCTGGGCAGCCCGTTCCAATGCTTAATAACCCTTTTGGTAAAGAAGTACTTCCTAACATCCAACCTAAAACTCCCCTGTCGCAACTTTCGCCCATTCCCCCTCGTCCTGTCACCAGGCACGTGGGAGAACAGACCAACCCCCACCTCACTACAGCTTCCTTTAAGGTAACTGTAGAGAGCGATAAGGTCGCCCCTGAGCCTCCTCTTCTCCAGGCTGAACAAGCCCAGCTCCCTCAGCCGCTCCTCGTAAGACTTGTTCTCCAGACCCCTCACCAGCTTGGTCGCCCTTCTCTGGACTCGCTCGAGCACGTCCATGTCCTTCCTGTAGCGAGGGGCCCAAAACTGAACACAGTACTCGAGGTGCGGCCTCACCAGAGCCGAGTACAGGGGGACAATCACCTCCCTAGACCTGCTGGCCACACTGCTTCTTATACAGGCCAGGATGCTGTTGGCCTTCTTGGCCACCTGAGCACACTGCTGGCTCATATTCAGCCGACTATCAGCCAATACTCCCAGGTCCTTCTCGGCCAGGCAGCTTTCCAACCACTCATCTCCCAGCCTGTAGCTCTGCTTGGGGTTGTTGCGCCCCAGGTGCAGGACCCGGCACTTGGCCTTGTTGAACTTCATACAGTTAATGAGCAGCTCATTTAGAAGGCAGTTCAGTCTCCATGCAAAGTCTTGACTGGCAATGTCTGAATTCACTACACTGACTGGCCCGTGAACCTTTATGATAGATGCCAAGTGAAGTACATCAAAGTTATAGCACTAAAAACTGTTTGGAGGTATTGAGTTACTGGTCATCTTGAATGAGCACCGACATTTATTGCAGGTTCATGAAACGCATCCTTTTCAAACACCACTATGTTAAATGCATAGAAATTTACAATTTACATCAATCACTTTTTACATGCTATTATTAGCTACTGTGTTTAATGCTTATTACTCTGAGATCATGAGAGTTCTTGTAGTCTTAAATATTATGGCTTATGCACATTTTCAAGTTATTTAGTCCTTCTGTATTATGTACAAGAACATTTCAATGCAAAGAAAGATTTGGGGTACCTCTCTCTCCATCTCCCACTCCATCTTAGCTAGACTAATCGAAGGCTATAAATCTAAGTTATTCACTGCACTTACGGAGCTGTCTCAGATTCTTGTGTACGGGCTTGAGCACCTTGCAGTTAAAATATATTAGTTCAAGTCCCATATTGTTTTTGAGCTGCAAAAGAGGGAAATGCCAGACAGCTACAGTTGAATGATAGTCTTCATTAAGACACCTTTTGGTAAGGTATCTTTCTCCAGTGATGTTAAAATTATTTCACATTGTCAAACTTCTCTGGAAAGCGATAGCATCAAGAGATGTCAGAGGAGAATTTCCTGAATTCTCCTGCTACAGCAGTATGCTGCTCACCTGGGACATATTAAGCAAGGTCCTTACAGAATTGAGAAAGTAGCAGAGCTTATCTCCCGGCAAGCCGCTGTAATCCTAGCAGTTTTCAATTTTATCATGTTTTGTTTAATACTTCTTGAATTACTTTTTTTTTTTTTTTAAGGTTCTGTGTGTGAAAATAAGGTTACAGAAAAGTAGATGAGAGTAAGTCATTATCTGTCATTTATGTTACAATTCATAATGCTTTAGAACAGGGACTCATCTCTGTCTTTTTGAAGATTATACTATTTCAGTGCTATGCCAAACACCTCCTAATCATGTAACTATGACTGCTGTAAGTATTCAAACTAGTGTCAATGTAACACTGCACTCTTTATTTCTGCCCAATTTAGTGGTGAAATACTGCTATGAACTGTTAAAAAAGCTGAAATTTTGTACTCCCCAAATGCAAATAAGTTTCTCTAGTGGAAAAGGAGATTATGATACACAAACTTCAAGAACTTCAGAAAAAATGAGAATCAACAAAAGGAGAGGAAGGCCTGCTACATGCAGTTTTATCAATACAAGAAATACAGAGAAAAATTAGTTGTGATCAGTGTATATTAATGTCAAAATGAACGACATTTGTCACTTAACAGATTCAAGAAAGAAACCAAGCTACTAGTGCGTGTAAGAAAAGGCAAAAATTTTAGTCAGATGAGACAGATCTATGAGTAAAAACACAGAATAGAAGAAAGGGTGAATAAGGACATCGGACAGCCTTGCTTCTATGACAGCCATGAATTTAATTTCTGTCAGATTGAAAGGAACATATAGTAGGAAATGGTTTGATATTCAGCCGTGCCATATCAGATCACTTGGAAAAGATTTGGGGCAAAGCTAGAATGTATTATAAAATAGATATTTGAAACAAGCATTTGAAACATAAATAAAATATGTATATGAGCACAGATTATTCCTGTAAGAAAAAGTGAAGGAGAGTATCTAACGTATTGCAGGATGGCACTGACAGAACTCTCCACTGAAAGCACTGCTAAACCCATTCTTCCCATATCGTGAATCTTTTCAGCTCTGAATTAACGTGACGACTCTGTTTGACAACTTCTGTTCATTTTTGCATAGCACAAAAACATCTCCCTTAGAAAGTGGGTTTAGGCCCAAACATTGAAGTGTACTAGGAAGTTTTATGAGAGTCAGAACCTCAGCATAATCATATGCAGAAAACATTGCTTACGATTTTGCTTAAAACATAATGTGTTTTGAGGATCAGGGCACTGTAAAATAGTATTATTATAGTTAAGAGTCAGGAATGAATGATTTGCTCCTTTCCTAAGCCATAGAGAAATATGCTAGAAATGATACTAAGATGAATCTAGGAACAATTCCTAGTTAAGTGTTTACAAGGGTTTAAGAAAGTTTGTTTAACCCCCAAAGAAAAACCATCTATCTGCTCTAAAGACCCATTGCTGGAAGAGTTCAACTTGTAACACTACAATCATTGTGGCCAGCCCACAGCAAGAGAACAAGTGCTATCCCTGTTGCTTTTAATACAAATCAGCACAAGTTTTAATTAACAGTAAAGGTTTGGGAACTAGAATCAACACACATTATTAAACAGCACAATTTCAGTAAAAGCAACCACCAGCTGCTGCTCTGAAATGTGTTTACCTATTTGCAGGTAAATTGACATCTATCAAAACCTAAAAAAATCAATCCAAATACAAGTTGGGCATATTATCTGTAATATACTTCAGGAATCAGATGAAAATGACGTGTCTTCAGGAAGTACTTGAGTCTATGAAACTTTCTAAAGTGGACACCTTAGAAAAAAAACCTTCAGAACACAAGCTGCCAAATAAAGGGAGACAGCAGAGTCCTCAGCGTGTGAGACTACTTGGTACTCAGTAGGTGTCACACACTGGTACCTAAAAACTGCAGTCAACAGCAGGGCCTGTCTGAGCTCTGCATTATTTATTTTATGGGCTCTCCAGACTTCCGAGACCTTATTCTGATAACGTAAGTGAGAAGGTGAGATATAGGAGGAGAGTGGAATGACTGATGCCAGGCTGATACTACCTATGGAGTAAGCAGCCAAAGGATAATGACATGAACACGAGGGTGGTTTTGTGATAGTGACACTGGATCCAAATTCAGGAGTCTGAGGAGATACATTATGCACTCAGAAAAGCTATTGTCTTTCTTGCAGTCTCTCTTACTTATTTAGACTGATCTTTTTTTTGTAAATGCAAGCATGATTTAACACTCCGGGAATACTCAAAACTTAAAGAGGTACAGCGTCTCAGATGACCACTGTAAATCAACTGCTTGATGTACAGGCACTTCAGATATTACTGGCAGAAGTAAAATTTAATATAGTTTGCCAGCATGTGGAAAAAAATTAAGGTCTGACTCAATGAAGTCAGTGTGAATTTGGCTTGAATCAGCCATCTGCTACCTATATTAAGTACTATAACATTGTCTGCATAAACTCAATTCTGATCACATTTGACATTTCTTACAGTGCTAAAATTTTGTCATTTGTCAACTTGTATTTTTAGACCTCTCTTGGACTGACTGCCAGGGCGCCATATGGCAAAATTAGAAGTGTTCCTAATCCAAAGCATTTTAAAGGAATACTAACACATTAGTTAATAAAGAACAAATTAAAGCGATTGCAGATGATTGTAAATTGATGGATTTTATTTTTCTTAAAAAACATGATGGAATAATAATATAATAATTCTAAAAATCCTTCATGTTAGTATGCTACCTACTGACCCATCTACAAACACTTTGTATGAAGTTGCTGCGTTCAGAGTGATTTTGAGTATGGTGTAATATTTTAAAGGGCTTACTTTAAATTACCATGTCTTTTTTGTTGTTGTTGTTAAACTAATCAGTCTATTACCCATACTATAAATGTTATTGTAACCTGAAACACAGAGACTAAGGCCAACACAGACAACTAAGCTGTCTAACATGTTAAATAGCTTTTTTTTATTTTCCCAGATGGAAGCCCCAATCTAAGGAAGATTCTGGTTTGGGCAGATTGTTGCTGAAGAAAATGCACTAGCAACTTCAGAGACACAAACAGAACCCTGTCTTCCTACATAGGGTCTTTCTTTACTCCTTTGGATAATCAGAGATGTTACTTTAGAGCCTTGCATGTACAAGTTACAGTAAAGTCTTCCCGTGTTCAGTTTTTTCAGTTGTCTTCATGTCCCAGGCTATAGGGATCATCCCAGCCAGAACAACTACCAAATACCCTGCCCAATTCCATAAACTCCCCAGCACGGATTAGCCACAGAAATAAATCTACACATCTAAAGCCAGTAACTTGGTCACTTCATGGAGGAAATGCTAGGTAGTGACCTGGCAGCACCCTTTCCCCAAGTGAGCAGGCTGCAAAAGAAGCACTACCACACTTGGGCAGCCCACCGCATGCACATCCAGATGCACTGTGAAATCACAGCAACAGCAAATCAAATCCTGGAAATCAGAGTACCCAAAGCTCAGCAGCTTCACTTGGGACATGGTAATCTTCGGCAACTCTTCAAAAGGTATGTCTTAGCAGGATATAGTGCTCTTTGCTAAGATTGTGTGCAGTGGAACAGGATCCCACCTATCCTTGCTTGCTCGTAAAACCTATAAAAACTCAATTATTTTTTTTCTCTCATGAGTTTCCGGGTATAGGGTAATGCATAACATCACTAGCCTTCACTGGAAACAGCTCTTCTCTTCCATTCTCCGAGTCTTGTGCTGGCTTGAATTTTGAGTCTGCGCATGAATTGACAGACGATGTGCACACACACACACACACAAACAACTGTTAAACTTGTTCTATGTCAATGATTGCTTCTTGTCCAGCTATGTGATTTAGAAAGAATAAAGAGGTTAGTAGGGAGGCAACGGCAAAGTCACAAAAGACAAATACAACAGTGATACTGTTCGTTAGCCAAGTACACTAGCTCATTTTAATCTCTTCTAAGAGTACATTACATCACAACTCTTTATCTGTCCCTAACTGTATCAACTTTTAAGAACCTATAAATTATAATGAAAATACAACATTAATCTTCACTGCTTACCTCACCATTGTAAAAGCATTTATTAACATAAGCCATCGGAAGGGGTCTCCTTATGCAGAACGCAGTTATGGAAAGCTCACTCAGAATAAATCTCAATTTTGAGCTCCCTAGCTCAAAACGTCCCATGTTCTGTAGAGGTATTAACTAGGACCTCCCTAAGGCCCATGTCTCAAAGGCACAGCTGTGAGTAACAGCTGATTTGACAGGCACCACATGAATGTTACACACTGCTTTGGAAAGGTCTGACTGAAGGTCAATTAAACTATCAAAACATTGGTTTCTTTGAGGCTTTCTGTTGTCTACCGGATTTATTGCCTAGCATGTTACATACACCCCTCACAGCAATTGCACTCAGTCAGGTGCAATGATTAAGGAGGAAGCTGGATAATAATGCATGGCAACAGCACAGTTTATTTCTTAACCTTTTTATTTTCTTTAGATTACTAGCACTGCAAGTCTTAGCTCTTTATAATTAAAGGCCTCTATAGTGCACAGAAAATCCTCGAATTGCTGTTGTTACAAGCATTTAGAAGGAATCTGGCTCTAAATTTAGTTAGGAGTTTTAAAAGACCTAAAAAATATTTTATTATATACCTAGGAAAGAACGCTACTCTACTTAAACCATGTAAAATCACTTTAGCTTTTTCTGTAGAGTTGAAGCTTTTACCCTCTTCCAGTCACTGAGATATATAAGCACTAACATCACTACCCTCAGACAAACCAAAGTGGTTTGCTTGTCACCTTCTATGTCCCTTCACTATGAACATTAGAACAGAAAAAAACAGGCTTTTCCTCCAGTGATTCATAACACACCAAGTATATGATACCACAACAGTCTATGAAATCTATCTTCTGATATCTATGTCAAATAAATTAACACAATGAGCATAACCAAACCATTACACAGATTCGGCACGAGGGTACATACCAATTATGACATACTATGCAGTTCCACCTCTCAAATTCAGTTTCTCTGAATGATGATGTAGACCAGCTAGCATCTCCATGACCAAATGGTATTTGTCATTTGAGTAAACACTGTAGTTACACAAACAGAGTGTCTGAAATCTATTTTCTCAGTCACAGGGTTTAGATCAATATTTCTAACTACATCTTGGAATTTCTCTGGGTAAGAAAAACTCAGAGCATGATATTTTACTTTATGCATTTGAGCCTTCTAAATTGACTTGATACTACTGACAGTAAGCCTAGAAAACACATGCTTTAACTGTGCCTTTCTCTGCAGTATTACTTCTCATTTATATGCTTTGTGGGAATAAGCACAGTATTACAAGGCACTTTATGCCCATTTCAATAACTCCTGATGCTACGCCATATACATGAATTATACATCTCTTGTCATCATTGAGAAGTAAATAATATTCACTTACTATTGTTTCCACCCGTATTCTCTAGTATTTAGTAGTAGGTCTAGAGAGTAACTGGCAGAAAGGGCAGTTTAAAATGTTTTACTGCACTATATACATAGATTCATAATAATGGCAGTGAGAGCACAGCTGACCTCCACAAGAGTTTATTTTTGTTAGGATTTGGTTAGGATTAATAGCTAAAAATATTCCCCAAACACGCTCCACTGCCTGGTCTTCCAATCCTGAATGAACAGTTACAGCCCTGCCGTTGTTCAAGGGGTGCACAATGGTCTGAACAGAAGCCTGTAAGACAGCAGTGGAATAAGGGAAATGCACTCAGAAAAAGCCACAACCATGCTTCATCCCAAATATTATTGATCTCTCAAGTCCTGGCTTCAGCAAAGGGAGAGTTTCTTTGCAATGCTTTATATTTTTGAGATGGTTTATATGGAGAATTCAAAGTCTAATGCCCTGGGGCAAAAAGTAAATTAAGCATAATCCAATTTACAGTTACAGAAAAAAATCTAGACAACATCATGCTTTACTACATGTAATGGCTTTATGAAATATATAAAGGCTACTCTTCTATAAAATATATATTTTTTCATTCCAAAATGCAAATTTTAATTCATATTTACTCAAGACTTTCTTGTTTAATGTTTAAAACTTACTTCTATAAGAAAGACACACAGTGGCCAAATTAAAGATCTATTATAGTGTTTTTATTAACAAACTTTCATTGGAAAGTTCTGGGCGCATTAACATAGGAGGCACATTGGCTTCGATGTTTGGCATTTGACAATCAACAGAATTGCACTTCACTGTCACAGCCTTGCTACAACAGTGTGAATTTTCATGGCAACCTTCACAGTGAGCCTCTCCCACTGACCTATTCAGCAGGTGGTTTTCATCATTTTGGTCAGCATTCAAAACCTGGTCGTTCTGCAAAGAACGCTGATCTATCATCTTGCTCTCAGCTTTCTTTTTCTGCTTTGACATAGAGGCTTTCTTGCTTTCAACCCCGTTTGCTTCTGTGCCACCCTTTTCATCACACTTGTCCGTCTTCTGGCAGAATCCCTTGTGGTTGTTGGATACACTGCTCTCACATTCAGAGCAATGAACAATGAGAGGACCTACACTGCGGCAGAGAAATTGCGAGGAACTCATTACCTTTGGAACTGTTCTCATGTTTTCCTCTGGGTTTTGGTGAGCGTGTGAATCTGTCCTGTTTATTCTCTGATGGGTCTGAAACTGTTGCACTGACTGGAGGAAAAAATTTTTAGGCAGCGAGTTCTGCGTCATCGTTCTTTTGAGCCTTCCTTGGAGGCAACTGCAGTGGAGGACATGCTGGACTGGGTGCACATAACCTTCAGCAGCTTGCTGTAAAGCATTTATGGGACCCACAGGGTTTGGGATCTGTACAGTTCCAGGTGAAGGAGAGCACTGGTAACAGAAGGGATTGCTTAGCTGTTGACAGGAGTGCGGACTCCACTTGACTGCTACTTGTTTATATGGATCTGGACAGCTGCACTGCCTGTTTTGAGAGAAGATTGGGCATAGAGCATGTTGGTCGATAGACTGTAACACAGCTGAACCAGCAACGTTTTTTATGCTTTTGCTCACTTCACTATTATATACCGAATGCATAGGCATACAGGTGTTTTGGGACCTGCTACTGAAGAGTTCTGAGCAAATATGAGTTTCCTCATACGTCACTTTCTCTGCAGGGTTACAGACACCAGCTTGTGATGCCAGCGGCTCAAGCTCATAGTGCTCATGCTCCATTTCTGGTTTTTGACTTCTGGAGTCCAGCTGATACTTGCTAATGGGATGTGATTTATTTTGACTTCTGCCTCCTTGGGCTCCTGAAAGGGTCTGAGAGAAGGCATTACACCGCAATTTTTTTGGTAGCGGGATTTGGCCACAAGTGCCCTGAGGTCCAAGGCATCGGCACATGCACTGAAAGAAGAACGTTGCAAAAGCCCAACTAATGCACATTATAAGCATCATGAAAGTGCCAAGCTGTGTGTATGCCAACACTGTAGAGGGCATCATCATTGCTCCAGCTACAAATGTTGTCAATGCAGCCATTGCAATAGCAGAACCCATACGGCTTAAAGAAAAAATCACCTTTCCCTCTCGGTCAGAGTCAGGAGCAAGGCGATAAGCCACTCCATAATGAACAGCAAAGTCTACTGATAAGCCAACAGCCACAGAAATAGTGACAGATTCTAGTACATTCAGCTCCCATCCAAGAAGAACCAGAGAACCTACAGTGACAAAAATAGTTCCAGCTATTGAAACTATTGCGTAAAGGCTTATAATTATATTCCAAGTTGTAAGAAGCATTACACTAAATGCAACAGCAACCGAAAGACCCATGGCAATAAGAGTACCATCAGAAAGACTGTCCTGAAGATCATAAAATTCTAAATTGCTTACAAACCAACCATTGCTAAGGCCTTCAGGAGCAGAACTAAGCTCATTTGAAATCCATGAGTCAACCTCTTTGTAGAACTGATGCATTTTCTCATAAGCCAGTGTGAAGAGGTAGGTGCTTTGAAACTCCAGCACCACTGCCCTGATGGTGTCATTAAGGTCGAAGCGAGGCCCTGGGGTTTTGCTATCTAAATGGTACCCTGTGCTTCTTTCTAGCTCCATTATAGCTCTCTTGATGCATAACTCAAAAACTTCTTGTTTGTACGGAAAGCTCCAGTGGCTGCAGCAGGGGTAAAGAGATGGCTCATCACAGTCCTGATTTTCCATCCACTGCTTAAATGTTTCAATAAAACAGCTTGTGAAGTCTTGTTCTTCAGTCTGATAAAAGAATGTTTGATTTCTTAACTTCTGACAGAAGCGCAAAATCCAAACCTGTGAAGCGGGGCTAGCAATATTAAAACTGCTATCTAGTTGCAGCTTTCCTTTACTTTTAGGATTTAAAGGGTCACCGTTATCTTCAGGAGTGACACCCCAGATTACTGTAATAGGCATGTGGAGCTCCTCTCCGTGGTGGACACGTTCAAACATAAAAAGTTTTTTTGTATTCTGCATCATATCGTTCAAATGGGTGAGAAGACCTAAATACCTGAAACTCAGAGAGCTCCAATGACGGCAATTTCATCTTTGGATTAACACACACAATATATGCTCCACCGATTGTTAAGGCAAGGAACCAGAAAAGCCAAATATAACGGAATTTGATAACAATGCATGGCAAAACTTTTTCAAAAAATATCCTGGATGCTTCTGAGACTGCAAAAATAATCTTGTGGAAGGTTTGGCACAACACTGTCCAGCAGTTTTTGTTGTTGTATACCCTCTGCTGAGGTTTTTTAAAGCAACTGAAAATATTGAGAAGATACCGTTCATGTAATACAACTACAGCAGGTAGCCAGGTAACCATCAAAACATAATTTACCAATATGGCAGTGCCGGCATAAACACCAAAACATCTGATTGCTGTGATATTGCTGACATAATTAGCATAGAAGGCAGCAGCGGTAGTAAAACTGGTGACAAACATGGAAAGAGCAGCGTGCTGCAATGTGATGCTCACTGTCTCAGAAGTTCCAGCATGAGGTTTATCAAATTTTGTGTAGTTCCAAACATCACATAATACAAAAGCATCATCTGCTCCAATCCCAACAAGAATAATTAATGCTGTGAGATTCATGAATGGAAAGAACTCAAAATTAAATACTACCCGATAGAGAAAATAAGAAACAATCAAGG
The DNA here is from genome assembly GCF_013377495.2 of Cygnus atratus. Classification (NCBI taxonomy): domain Eukaryota; kingdom Metazoa; phylum Chordata; class Aves; order Anseriformes; family Anatidae; genus Cygnus; species Cygnus atratus. Next base: position 98,080,859 of record NC_066364.1, read on the forward strand.
AACTAATTATTGCAAACATAGTCATCAGCGTGATAAACATGGACTTCGTGTATACACACATAACTAATAAAACAATTACAATGGCTATGGCAGGATACACAGTATCCATCAGTAGGTAATCTTGAAACAAACTATGTTTTATTCCAAACTCAATCCCCGTGACAGTTGTTACACCATCAGAAGAGTTCCAGTTCTCAAAGTTGTCTAGGTAAATACTCATCATGCTTTCTCCTTTCTCAGTTGGAGAGAAGAGCATGCTATATTTTAAAGCTGGTAAGACATAGTCAGCTGTCTTTGGGCTTAGGAAATCCTTGTCCACTAGATAGTGAAGGATCTGGTAAACAGCATTGTACTTGGTACATTTGCGAGGCACGTTTGTACACTTGAGTTGGTCCTTCCTTTTGGCATTCATATCCCAGCAGTCCGGCCCCAGGGTCCCATTGTAGTAGTATTTGGCACATGTGCGAAGCAGCTTTAGGGTGTGAGAGACATCTCGTTCTACAATTTTTTGACACGATGACCTGTTGTTTAGAATGGCAATATAATTGCCCAGAGTCCAGCTGGGACAGCACGAAGCAGCAGTGGCTCTCTGGCAGAGATCGCCAAACTGGGAATGGGATCTGATCTGTGTAAAAACAGGCAGAGCCAAAAATTCATTTTAAAGCAACCACCTGAATTTTTAGAAACATTCAGACACACAAAAAAATCCTTAAGTGATAAAAATTCAGTTTACAGTCCTTTTGTGTTAACATTTTAAATTTCTATTTCTGCATGCATTGGTTTTGATCAGCGTCCTCTTATATACACCAGACTGAACCAGCAGTAACTCAGTGTTCTGACTTGTCAACGCAGTGTAGATTTGGCAGAAGAGTTAAGAATACTGTATTTCTATTGTTTGAAGACGCACTGAGTTTTTTTCCAGACTGAGGATGGTTAATTCTCTTCTATTATCTCATACTATAGTCCTGAAAAGAGACCATCAGCTATACCTTAACAAAGTTTCATTCTGCTTTCAATCACATACTGATGTTCCTAGGAGAAGCAGGGATTTACCATCCAGAAGAAAGGACATGACAGCTTTTACAATGACTACCATCATCTGACCTATCTTCTACAACCCCCACTTTGAGTTTTTTCTTGCTCTCATATAGCTGACAAATATTTCTCCCGAACAGGTCAGCATGCTGCTGCCTAGGCATTGCTTGTCCAAGTCATGCAGGGATTTCCAAGTCACAACATAATTCATCTGTGGCATAAGGCCCCATAAAATAAGCGCTGTTACACAGAGATGGCAGTCGTGCCTCTGAACATTGCACCCACCATGGGAAGAAGTCCCATGGGTCAGCACAAGAGTGAAGGAACAGAGAAAGATGCAGCAGGAAGGCCAGAGAAGTTACAGGGACAACCAGGCACCAGTGGCAAATGCAGACAAGGCACAGAGCTAGGTCACAGTGAGGGGAACCTCTGTTGTCAGCTCAAGTCAATGCCCCAAGCCGTGGAACTTCTATCAGAGCTTTATGAAAATGATAGCAATTTTAACATTTTGGTTAAGGAATCTCCTTACCTAAATGACTGTTAATCTGGTATGTGGAAAGTCTTCTTTGACTTTAAGAATATTCCAGATTTAGTTGAAACTACTAAGTGCAGGACTTAACTAAACTGCCATAAGACACTTTTGGCAAAATTAAAGCATCTTTAAGTAAAATTGAAACTGCTAAGTAACAATGTTAGATCATGGAAATGTTTTCAAGTTGGTAAAACTCATTCTTTATGCAGCAGAGGGAATTTAAGTCTTAAAATTTTCATGTCTGCTGCTACACAAAACTTTCTGGCTTGTTGTATGTGCTGAACTAGAACTAATCCTTCAAATACTTAGATACATGTAAAACTTCAGTCTTAATCAAGTTGCCTATAATGAACACATTTTAATAAAGTCATTAAAGCTATGTGCTTAAGAGTTTACAGGACTGGGACCAGAAATCATTATCCATGTATATTTCAGATCACCTCAATTCAAAACATACTACTTTGCTTTTCTAGCAAAATTGCATGGGTTTATTATTAGCAATCATTTATAATGCAGACAAAACCTTGCAGTTAGGGATTCTCATGACAGTTATAAAAGCTTTAATATGGACTTAATTTTGTCAACCAATTTCTGAACAATAACAAATTGGCATTCCAAAAAACCAGGATAATTCACATTTGATTGTTTCCAGATAAAAACACTCACACATGCAAACACAGGAAAAACCGAACAACCTATTAAATAAAAGGAAGCACTGGAATAGCCTATCTGTGTTTTTCATGGCACACCTCCAGGTTTATCTTATGAGGATATAATAGGCAAACCCTTGGGTCAGGCAGGCAAATTGGTAGGAAAGGATTGTATTGTCTTCTCTGCATATTCAAGTTCAAAACAGGACAATGAGGGTTATATGCTGTTCTTCAACACTTGCTGCAGGCCATAAACATTCACCGGTAAAGTAACTGCTGCCAAAGATAAAGTAACATGAGCTGGCAGCTGGAAATGAGAAATTAAAATGCAAAATTTAGCTTGGGATAGCTTATTAAAACACTACGTAAAATGTTAATACATTGTAGCATTGGGCTTTGTTAGTGATCCAAAGGTATGGCAAAGGTCATTTTGCTGTTGCCTAACTCGGTCAGCCACTGGCAAGATTTCCATTTGTTTTGGAACAACTAAAGAAACCAAGCAATGCAACCTGCGCACATGCTGCGTCTGTAGGCAGACCTGCCCAAATGGATATATGAAGTGACAGAAATCACAAATACATGTTTTTGGGGAAGCAGTCTGAGAAGATAATTTACAGTCTTTGAAGTTTATAAAATAAGTGTTTATGGTTTATAGGGAAAACATCCTGCAATTACCAGCTGAAAGAAAGGGCTCTTCTCATTCAAGTAGTTACAACATTTCTTACAGCTATTTTGTATATAATATTTCCATGAAGATTATAGGACTACCATATGCTGAGCAGCTGTACAATGAAGCCCCTGACTGTCAGTAAAATATACAGTTAAAGTGGATACAAGCAGATGGGAATACAATTATCACATGGGATATATTGTTAGCTCATATTAAAAGCAAATACTACGTGGTGCTGAAATCCCACTTGTCATTCAAAAATTACATAAACACTAAGGTTCACATTTTCAGAAAACACTGTCCATTCTTGGAATACAGAAAGTTTTGCCACTCATTTGAACAGAAACAGAATTTTGACCCTCAACAGTGATGAATTCAACAACAAAACTGACTACAGCCAGAGGAGATTCGGTAAGACTGGAAGGCCACAGAAGTGTCAATTTCTTCTGATAGCTACAGTGCAAGTCAGCCTCCTCTCTAGAGACTGGTTGTTAGCTGAACTTCACATTTAGAAGTGGGACTTATGTCAGCACTTCATTTGAGTTCTAAAAAGTGTTAGAAATGCTCAGAAATTGTTAGGATTGTTTAGAAATGTTACTTGTAAATAGCAAGCATTTAAAAAAAAAAAGGAAAAAAGCTTCAGCCTTTTCTCAACCCCGTGTCTTACTTTTATTACACATTTACATATATAGACCAGCAATAACTAAAACACCTAACCATATCAGTTTATTTTGTCAACTACCTAGCTAAAAGACCATGCCACTATCATGCTGCACTACTGTTGTGCTCAGCTGATGTGCCTGATTATTCTTAAGTAAATACGTAAATTACAACAAAGATCCATAGAAACATTATATGCAACAAATACTCTTTATGAATATTTACATCATTCTGGATGTGGCTGAAGGAGACAACATTTTATTTTCTCAGGTGTTCTTATTCTGAAGGATGAGCTATTTTCATGGAGTCAAGATGTGTGGTGCTTGGTTTTTTACTTTCATGCTTCCCTCAGAAAGTAAAGCCATATTTGAAATAACATTTTACTATAAAAGTATGTGTATAGGGAGGGAAAAAGTCATCAGAAGTAATGTGAGCATTAAAAACAGTATTTTTCAGAGGTAATTACCTGTCTTTATTTTCTTACACAGATATATTATTTTTTATTCAGACAGCATTGTTTTGCAATGATTGGTATCGTCCTATATATAGGACGGTATATAATCCTCCTCCACCCCATTCTGGATGGCATTAGTAGCAAAAACAAATTCCTCTGTATAATCTAATTGTAGAGATTGTTGTTTGTTAGCTTTCTCTACACAGACTGACCATTTTACAAGGATGTGAACAATGTCAAATGCTCTCATATACTGTTGGATGACAATGAGCAGCAAAATGAAGCTCAAATAAATGCTTTCTATCTGCATATTAAATAATAATACAACATCTTTACTTACCCTCAAGTTATCTACATTGCACATTGACTTAATTGCATTCAAATTCCATAAATTCTCTCCTTCTGTTGATGTAAATACCACTCGTGAATAGCGATCACCTGAAATTACAGGAGGACGGTTTATGGACTATTTGGTTGTGTCTGACATCAAATACTGATGTAAAATCCCACCATTCCAATGATGCCAATGTATTTTTTTTCAGGTCATGGGAATCCACCTCCTTTTCAAGATGATAATATATTTATCTGTAAGACTTAGTCCACATGAAAGTTTCAGTTTCCTTAAAGTGCTTATAGTAAATATGGCATCTTAAATATTACATACTATTTAGAAGCTCTACAGACTTCTACTCAAGCAAACTATCTTCTGAACTATGACAAACAAATAAAAAAAAATCCAACAACAGAAGATCTAATCAGCAAACTATGACATTCTTGGCACAGCATAATGTCAGTGCATAGATAATAGAAATCAAAGGCTGATTTAGTAAGACATTCAGGAGTGTAAATAATAATTATAAAGATGTTTCTACAAGACTTTTTGCTTTAGAAGCAAATGACTGCAGTGGAAATTGTGATATCTGTAAGGCCATTTTAAATAATTCTACAGTTTAGATACATACAGCTTAAATTAAAAATTAAATCATATTTATTATAAGACAGCTTTTAGGAAAAGAAATCATTACTTAGTGGCATAGCTGACAAGGGAAACATATATACATGGACATATGTATGGTACTGAGTAACAATATATGGTACTTTGGGTTAAGAAACATTATCACTTTAATTATAATATTTCCAAAAACAAAAGGCTGATTTTTTCCCACTGCTGAGAATATGCAGAGCTGTTGCCCTTCACAGAACCGCAATGAAAAGACTCAGCGGTAGTGCCTTATGATCTCTGGCTGTGCTTTAGGATCAAGGAAACTGAAATCTGTTGATCCTAGAGCAGACACAGAAGGATACCAATGACCAATACGGGTCAAGAGGAAAACAACTGATTTCTTTACATAACAAACTGGAAACTCCCATAGAAGCACAATTCCTTCAAGACTGACACAACTGAGACTATGCAGGAACAGTAATGGAAAGAATGAGTCTATACAGACATAGCTGGCAGGAGTTAATTCTGCTTCAAGCTATAGTTAATGCTCAGTAGTGTTTCTAATACATTTCCTCTTCCTTATGAAATAACTTTTCAGTCTAATTTGGTTCTGCTCACAATGATGACATTGTTCATATTGTCTCACTTTACATGTAAAACCTCAGTGTAATTGAAAAACAAATAAATCTGTTTTTCACCTGTTTTTACTGCTCATTGCTTTCTCTCTCAGGTCAATAGTATAAACAAATAATTTCATAATTATGTTTTTGTGCTCTGTTATCAGTCCTCACACATACAAGTAGCAGCAACAGAGCCCAAGTCGGCATTCTTTGAATAAAGATGAAATCTACATCTGCTAATGTGTGTAATCTGCCATAATGTAACTTATCAATGTTTTGTCTTATGCTTTGCAAAAAGTTTAATAAAGACTTCTTTGTCCTCCAGTTTAAACATTTTCAAAAGCTTTTACTACTTTAAGAATTTGTGGGATTTTTGGTTGGTTTTGAGATCTTTTGGTTTTGTTTTGATTTGTTTTTAAAAACAGCCTAAATTCTGGGCAGGATATGACCTGTGGATGTCTTTTAGGAAAGAGTCTCATATAAACATCCAGAGCAAAAGTAATTTGTTTTAGGTGGTTTTCTTTTTTTTAGAGTTGATGGCACAGACAAAACACAACTTCTTCCCCAGTGTGAGTTAAGTGCTATGTCTATAAGCATACATAAAACACTGCCCTTACACTGATTACAGCATTATCAACAACAGGATATCTTTACAGGAAATGGAACCACTTTAAGGACATAATTGCTTCCTAGGAAGAACCAATAGAATATAACATTTTAGCCCAATAATTTCAAAGGCTTCTGCACATACAAAGAAGGTGTTTATCACGAATATACTAAGCAAAAATATTTTCCTAATCAGGCATACAATAGACAGAAGACCTCAGAAATGATTCAACTGTCAGAAGCTTATTCTCCTTACATCATTTCTCCACTTACTTGGAATATCACAGAAAAAGGTATCCTTGTGAAAGTTCCATTCTGCTTGCCTCTTTTCTCTTTCGTAGTGATCATCTGACCATCTGTCATCTTGATGACTGAAACGGAATAAATGGCTTTCACTTACTTTACCAAAGAAATTGTTAAAAGACGTATCCAAACAAGTTACACATCTCAGTAGCTCTTCTATTACAGTGTGACTTCTTTATTCAAGAACTGAAACATTCATTGCATTTTTTGTTATTAGAGACTTCAAAGGCTGACACAATATTTCAAAAATCTTATGATGGGAATTATCTAGGTCCTTGAAAATTGTAGATGACTAGATCCAATATGTATTGAAACCACTGACACTATATACAGTAAATTCAGTGGGTACTAGAGCAAGTGCTATGTACACACAAAAAAGCACAACAGAATAAAATGAATCTTTAATACAAATTCTTACCTTTTAGCTTGCTCATCTGCATATTTAAAAGGATAATTTGCAAGTGTTGCTTTGTACCCTGTGTTTTTCACCATATTGTTCCATGTAACCAGTCTCTGTCCTATTGCTGTCCCTCTTGGTTCAAAACCCTAAGAAAGATTATTATAAAATTCCATTAATACTTTTAATTCTTTAGCTCAAACAGGAAAGTGGAAACATGACCGAAGTGATGTATAGTTTTCATTATGAAGCATAGTTACTCCAGGCATCTGCTCTAAATGTAAAATGCTTTATGACGGGCCAGTTTGACAAAATAATGACCAACTATATAAACTGACAAGGCATTACAAATTCTTGCACATATTACTTATCTCCCCGAGAAATGGTGATTATTTAGTCTACTAAATGTTCAACTTACTTTTCAGAGTAAGGGTATTCTGTAATGTCCTCTTCTGTATCTTAATTACAACTCTTTACTGATTTTTATGATCTTTATGATCTTTTTTTTAAATGATCTTTATGAATAAAAACTTTATAAAGTTTATAAAGTTTTTTATGAATAAAAACTTTTGATCTTTATGAATAAAAAAATGAATATATATATATATATTTCTCCAAGAACTAGGCAGGTCTTCCATTTCAAAAGTGACTTTGAAATATAATTAGAATAACTTGACTGTTTTCAGAAAACAGCCACTACATACGGATATGTACAGATACATGCTACTATAATACAAATAATAATAAATTACAGGAGTAGTATATCCATATTTGAGGATGGAAAAAAATGTATTTTTTCCATAAAGCTACTCATGGGTAAAATAGCTCAAGAAAAATAAGAAATGAGCACAGTATTTAACAGAATCTGATATAGATTACTTTCAGTCTTTCAATATGGATACCATTTCATCCCCAGAAGGCACTTAGAATACCCTTTCCTTTAATAGGTCCTGGCCCGCACTCTTTGAAACTTGATTTAGAACGTATGGTCTGTGTTGTACTGTGCTGTACATCTAAAACTAGGATGAATTTACATTATTCAATGTACAGCAGTTCTGTTGTGGGGCACATGAGATTCGAATGACAACATGCAGAACTAGTTGAAACTCATGGATAACACACTCTGATGGCAACTGCACCTTTGTTATCACTCTTTGTTACCAATGTCAAAATCTGATACTTTTAAAATTATTTTTGCTAAAGGAATCACCAGGCTCTTTAACATTTCATTTCTTTCATGGATCTATTAGACAAAGCTTGATTTTGCAAGCTTACTGCTGATGGAAACTCAGTGGAAGTTGATTCCCAAAGAGATTCACAGTACAGAGGATCTTTTCAGGCACATCAAGCATCAGGGGAATATACCAGTTGCTGTACTTGCATCCACTGTTTACTGCTAATATTGAAAAAACATCAAGCCAAAAATACTTATTGGACAGTACAAGTGACTAGTATTCACTTACCAGCAATGGATCTGAGAAATCTGGAAGATCTGGAACTAATATTCCAACCAGTGCACACACCACTATTAACACAGTACACATGCCCAGGACCACCACGGGCCAGTCAGCTATCAGCGCAGCATAGCTACATGGAGAGCAGCAGAGAAAAATATGTTACAGAAAAGAAAGTCATGCAGAAACAAACCTCCTCCCTCCTGAAACACTCTACTCGTATATAAAAAAGCTCTTCATATCAGACACAGGAAAAAATGCAGTCTTTCTCTTAGATTTTATTTATACTGCTACAGAGGTGATTAATTACGGGCTACTGAAATAGATATTTCTGTTGTTCAGTACCCGTTAGGAATTTAAACTGCCATAGGAATCATTTATGTAACATTTTTATATTAAAAATGAAAAACAAACATATGTGAAATGAAAACTCTAAGTCTAAATACAAATTTTTGAGATTAGTATTTCTTCCTTAACATTACACTTAATTTCTGGCATGGATATTATCCTTGTTTGGGACCACTAGAAAATAAATGTTTTGTTAAAAAACTCAGGATAGAAAACATCACAGTTTCTTCTTTGAAAGTTTAAGCTTATTTAAGAAAAGATATCAGAGGAAAAACAGATTTTTAAGCAGAACCCAAAAGGAAACATTTCCTCTATATTTAAAACTGCCATTTAAAAAATATACTCAAAACCTATATTCTAACTATCCACAAAATCTGTTTTAAATTCAAAGATGAAAGGGAGTTGCAACATGACACAAGCTAATCAGCATTAATGTTTTAGTCTTCTAGAATAACATACATCCTTGGACTTTAACTCCCGGTATGTTCTCAACTTTGAGAGTACAAGAGTTTTACAACCAAATCTAATTTTCATTATTTTTGGAAGATATTTTTTTTTCTGTTAAGTTGACAAAAGGTATCAGGAAAGAAAACGAAACCCAGAAATCTTAATTCCTTAACATTTTTTCTTCAAGTGAAGAGTTGAACTCATACAGCTTATGTTTCAAGGGTAACATTGTCTAATCTGGGGATCAAAGACTACTGAGAGTCCCACAAAGTTTAAAAGGCATTTAAAAATTGTAGGCTATGAATCATTCTGCACTGATTGTCTCTGTACACACTAAATATTGATCAAGAAGATTTATACCCCATTTCCTCCTCAACTTGCCTGCAATGTAACATGAAAGCAAGTTTATAGCAGAGCTAGATTATTGTACTATCTACTACTATTGTATTACTATCTTAAAAGATTGTTTCTTTTTCAGTTTTAGGCCAAGCCGTTACCTAATCACAATTTGATCATCTGCTCTAGAGAAATTTTCCATCCCATTCCTAAGATGGGATGTAATGCCCAGTTCCTTGCTCCAGCAAAAGCTTCCCATTTTTCTAACTGTAAAATCAACAGCAGCGAGCAAGCTTATTGCTGACTTTTTGTAGCACATGCAAGTCAGTATGCTCCAGGGGTCTAAGCACAGGTTTAAGGAGCAAGGGAGTCCAAAGCACTGGGTGTATCCCAATATCCCATTTGGTAAATGTGGAACAATTCTTACATTCTCACACAAGAGGTTAATTAGCAAAAGCTTGAAAAGCAATCTGAAGCATTAGTTTTTATTAAAGTGAATCACAAGGGGGCAGCTTGCCAAATGAGCAATTGTACAAAGTAGAAGAGAAGGGAAGTAAATGACCTAATAGAATTTTCCTATTTATAGGATTAAATGTTTTCATAAACACCAAGTGCTAGACTGACTAGTTATTACAGACATTTGCTCTGAAGTCATAAAATTCTACCTAAATTAGTTATATTTTCTTATTCACTAGTGCCAGATACCCCTTTGTCATGTTGTTTCTATGCTTCCATTGTCACCTGAGCAGCCCTTCAGACACTAGCTGCAAAAGAAAATGTGTCCTAGGTGAATTGTTTAAAAAGTTAATAAGCCATATACAGAAGACAGCAAGTGTTTGTTTACACTTGTACAACTGTCCTGCTTCTTACTACATGCACTGAAATTCACATAAACAAAGCTGACCTGAGATGGAACATTAAAAAAGTCCTAACCATGCTACGTTTTAATTTTGTCTGAACATAATTTGGTGCCACTGAGGGCTCTGGTTCCAACCAAGATGCCTACAGGCAGCCCAGATGTTGTCTACCTCTGAGTGGCTAAACATGTGGCAGTTCCTTTATTTTTCACCCATTAAAAAGCCAGAAAATTAGTCTAATTACGTTTTCTCTGTGAAAAGCCAATGCTATGAATTAGATTCTGCATCTGATAATTTTCAAATCCAAGAGAAAAATCTCTTCCACATCTTTCCTCAGTCAAGGCATCACTCCCATTCAGAAGGCGCATCCTTAGTGCTAAGCACGTACCTCAGCACTTTTCCGTATCGGGATAATGCCTCGTGCTTTTTGATGCCTAATTAAAACTATGCTTGCACAATGAACCAGGCATATTGTGATGTTACTACACTAGTTTTTTTTTCTCCTTCTAAGTATTCAAGCACTACATGATGAATTTTTTGTATCTATGACGTTGACTGAAATCTTTTTAGGCCACTCATTCACTGCTTTCCATCTAGTTGTTAGAATGGTATAGTTTGAAAATATGTGCAGTTTCCACTAATTTCTTTCCTCCTGATATTTCACACACATGAAGGAGTGTTTTTTCTTCATGTTTTAAACAAATAAAAATGCTTAGGAGATTCAATAAGTAATTCAATCTAGGCTAATTTCACCATTTTGGCACCACTAAAGACTGGTTTCAAGCATTTTACCCCAAGGTGATCTAGACTCCAGGCATTTTCTTAAAAAGTAGGAAGAAAAGAGCATTTTGCTTTCCCTTCCATTTTAAGCAAAAGAATAAAACTTGGACAGTGTAAAGCTTTTCAGTTCAGCACTTATATGCAGACATACTCAGTTTAAACCACTGCTCAGTCTCACATAAAGAGACAGAAACATATCACATATAAATTCAATACAGTAAACACGAGCAATGGCTATTTGTGTGACTGCACTCGTAGTACCACTGATTTAGGCAACTCACACTAGATAGTCAGTGAACGAGCCTGTTTTTTACTGAAGATAAATTCTACAGGTGGATTATGTTTTTAATGTATGTTGACTTGCAATGATTTCTTGTTGCTATTACTGATACATGAACAGTTTAGTTAAGTTGCTCTACTGTTTTCTATGATCCTGCCATTCCTCAGAGCACATGCTGTCCAAACCTAGCATTCTTGACCATGTGGGTTTTCTGCTTTCGTTTTAGGAAGCAGCGAAGATCATTATGATGAAATTATCTGAACTTTTCTGTCAGGTTATCATTCTCGCTGACACAACCAAGCTGCTTCTCAGAATAACCCTTAATCAGAACAGTAATAAGCCACAGAGTTTTTAAGCTTCTGCTGACAGTGTACATATATAGAACGAGAATGGCATTGGCCGTAGTAAAAATTACAATAAGATATTTGCCAGAAAAGCAGTCTGCATAATTTTAAAATTCTGCCCCAGTATTTTGTCTCTAAAAGCTTCTCCCAAAGAAGTTATTTACGGAAAGACTACTTAGGCCACTTTCTGTGGTCTATTCTCTTCCTGCTCCCACAGGATCCACAGCTGTTTGATTAGGGATGTCAAGGGGCGCATCCCTGGCTACACCTTTCCGTGTTAATTTAGGGACCCACTGAAGATCAGTTCTACTAAATGCTTCAGAAATCCACTACCCACTGTGTGAAGAAATACTTTCAATATAAATGTTTTTAGTTTGATTGCCTACTATTTTTCTCAAATGTACCTCATTCTTGCATGGGGAATAACAACTTTATGATCACTTTATATCTTTATGATTCTGTAAACGTCTCATGTGATGGTATTATACCTTACCTTTTTGGTAACTTGAATGGTCTGGCTGGCCTGGAAAAGAGGGAAAAAAGAGTAATTGAAAATATATGAAATATATGTGCACATGCCAATTTGGTTAATTTTTCCCATACATGGATAAGCAACTAAATGATAAAAATCAGCTGTTTCAGAATATGAATTATTTTAGAAGGCATACAATCATACTCAATTGAGCCTTTGCAAACATGTAATTCAGAGAATAATTATAGCTACAAAGACAGCTGCGTTTTCAAAAGTGGAATTTTATGCAGCTGATTTTTGGGATTACTATTTAAGAGGCTGTTCCAGTTTTCAACAAAAGACTAAATAAACAAGATAAAAATTCAGTACCATTAAAAATCATGAGAAAGTTTGCATATGATGGGAAAGGACAACCAAAACACCATGTTCTGACACTGCAATTCATGAACCTTCTTAATTGTCCTTCGTAATTCCATTACAGAAAATGATTTTGGCCAGAATTTTTGTCTTACCATAATACAGAGAATAGCATGACAAAAAGTACCTATATAAAATAAGTTTTCTATTCAAGTTTCTGGTTTTTATTAAAAATGTAATATAAACAACTTGATGAGGAGACCGCAAACCCAAATGCAAATTATTCATACTCGCAACTATTCAGTGAACACTACATTTTGTTAGCTATTGATCAGCAAGTCCAGCATACATTTCACTTAAAAAAATTCCCATGAAGTCCTTTCAAGAATTTCCTGTCTATGAACACGACACACAATCACTCTGAAAATGTAACCATACTATAGCCCTGATTTAGTTATGAACTTGTTTTACCATCATGGCCATATTTAATACTACTTCTTTAAAAAGTATAGAGAACTATTTAAGAAACAGCTGCTTGCATAAAATAGGTCACTTGGTACATCTGCGCTGTGGTCTCCAAAAGAGTGAAGATTTGCATATTTTCATACCACTGGATTAACAGCTCAAACTTTGGACCCTCCAAAGGTTTTCACAGAAGTTTAAAGCTGAATTCAGTGCTCAAAATTTGCTGTCATTTGAGGAATAAGATTTGTCACACTAGGCTGAAATTGTAGTCCAGGGGAATAAACATTCTGACATAAGCACTTTAAGGTAGCTGCAACCATGCCTGTCCCAGGTGACAGTACTGCTTAGGCTATATCTAATTCAGAGCAACTATAAGGGGAAAGGGGAAATAATTCATATAAAACTGAGCCTCCATCTTTACACTCTGTTACAGCAAATAAGAAGTATAATATCATGCAAAAGAGCTCGTAACGCAGCAAGAGGTCACTTCAGACATACATTCAAAGTATTGCAAAATAACATGATAGCAAAAGATATGATGAAAATATAATTGACAAAGTAATATAAATTCTACAATTCATGTTATCCCTTTCTTCAGCAGAGATGATGGAAGAAAAAGTTAAATTAGCAAAGCTAACGCTGATGCTAAGCCCTCTTTTATTGTATATCCTCATTCATTGTATATCTCAGGCAATATAGCATAAATACAACTGTGATGTAACATTTCATCAAGATGCTGGCTTGTATCAGGGAAAGTGTAGCCAGCAGGTCTAGGGAAGTGACTGTCCCCCTGTACTTGGCTCTGGTGAGGCCGCACCTCGATTGCTGTGTTCATTTTTGGGCCCCTCACTACAAGAAGGACATCGAGGCCCTGGAGCATGTCCAGAGAAGGGCTACGAAGCTGGTGAAGGGCCTGGAGCACAAGTCCTGTGAGGAGTGGCTGAGGGAACTGGGGTTGTTTGGTCTGGAGAAGAGGAGGCTCAGGGGAGACCTTATTGCTCTCTGCAACTACCTGAAAGGAAGCTGTGGGGAGCTGGGGGTCGGCCTCTTCTCACAGGTAACTAGTGATAGGACTAGAGGGAATGGCCTCAAGTTGCACCAGGGGAGGTTCAGGTTGGAAATGAGGAGACATTTCTTCTCTGAAAGAGCAGCCAGGCATTGGGATGGGTTGCCCAGGGAGGTGGTGGAGTCACTGTCCCTGGGGGTGTTGAAGGAAAGGTTGGACGTGGTGCTTAGGGACATGGTTTAGTGGGTGACATTGGTGGTAGGGGGAGGGTTGGACCAGATGATCTTGGAGGTCTTTTCCAACCCTAATGATTCTATGATTACATATATATAAATATATATATATATGTATATGTATTTCCTCAAGAAAATTTAACTTCAATAAGAATTAAAAAAAAAAAAAAAAAGATTTCTATTAGTTGTAACCCACTGCTGTCTGGAATTGCTCCAACCTGCCAAGTAGTGGAGATGCTAAACGGAACATGAATGTAGGCAGCAGAGTAGTACAAATTGCTCCTCGCAGCCACGAGGAAGCTGGAGAAAGGGATGAGGAAAGCAGAATACATAATTTGCAGTTACAGTAACTCAGTTTGAGGAAATGTACAGACAAGAATTTTCTCTTAAATTTAGCCACAGGCTAAATTTATGAAATGTCACCAACCTTTAGTTTGTAGTCCATCATGCACTAATCTGTATTTCAGAGATACTGAACACACTAATTCTAACAACTAATACCAAAAATCTTTCTGGTTCTACTGGTGCCAAGAGAAGAACAGCATACTTGTCAGAAACCAAAATTCACAGAAGCCCGAAGAAACTGATTTCTGAAATGATCTTGCAACAGTAAGTTGCCTGAGGCTGAAAGAGAAGCTGTGGCAGGCTCAGGAGGCTTCTCATCATCCTAACTAAAACCTTAACCACAAAACAAACTTTCCTCAACACAGGCTAGACTGGACAAAAAGAAAGCAGGTATTGGGGTTGGAAACCACTAAACCTGAATCTTAAGGGAGTTGTAATGGGACTCTATATGAAGAGAAATGCTTAAACAGGGAAATCTTTCACGGACAAATTCAGCACCAGTGAAGAACATTAACTGAATCTGTGCTTCCACACCTGTATGGAAGGGACAAAACTACAGTCAGAAAACAGATTTTTGTAATTACAAGATATGCTTTTTGGTTTCCAGATCAGAGAGGAACATATCCACACATTTACTGTTAATACAGTGACCCAAAGATTAATTTCTACCTTTTATTTTTTAAGATCTGCATTTCCACATGTGCTCAGTTACTTGTGAAAGCAAGTCTCTTTCTCATCTGTGAAGTAATGGAGTTTACCACAAGCAACAATACCATGCAATTATTTAGCACAAAGAACAGCCAAGCAAGGACCACAACTACAGCACTAGTGGCCATAATTCAGGTCTATACTGACCTGTATAGAAGTGTATATGGCAATTCCAGTTTATATGGACAGATAAAATTGCCTTCTGTATGCTTGGATTTTGTCAATTTTAGTGACGCTTTTCCAACAAAGTTAATCTACAAGGCTGAAAAAAACAGCAGGTTCTTTAGTTGATTATTAACTCCCACAGCGGGAATGTTTTCCTCTGCACAGGCTGTAGCACCACTCTCCACATCACCTCACGTTATGCTGTATGATTGTTACAGTGATCTGCGTGAGCCTGTAAAGGGTTATCTGGTTCATCCAGAGAGCTGTGTCCACATCACGATGCAATCCCCCAGACCTGAGGGTTTGCTCAGACTGTGAGGTACAGAGCAGCCACAGAATCATCTGAGCTCCTAAAAAAGCTGGCGAGATAAAATTTTGTTGGGAAGGACCAACATGTAATTGATACTGCTCTGGGGATGATGCAGGCATCTTCTCAATGTATCTTTTTGTGTATTCTCTTTTTTCCACTGCTCTCCCAGTCCCTTCTGCATGCAAAATCTTAGAAAACGTGCACATCTTAAATCTTCATCGAACTTTATCCCCCATTTCAATTATGTCTCTGTAACTATATGGCAAAACCTATTTTCTCAACAGAACGTAAAATTTGTTTTAGATAGGACTTCCAAAAGTAACTTTGGCTGATTTGGTTTACATAAAAAGAGTAAAAATACCAACATAACCGTTTCTTATGTTCCCTCTTTCCCATCAAAACCAAACTACATTTCCCTCTGTTTCCTCCACCTGCAAAATATATTCAGTGCTGAACAAATGATGATGATTAAGTTCTTCAAAGTTAGGGAGGGTTAAAGGTCACACCTGCTATCAAACTGTTTTGTTTTGAAAAGCGTGCATTAAAAAAACCTGTGCGTACTAGAGTGAATTCCAGCAGTGTAACCAATCCCTTGCAGCTGTTGTGATGACTCTATTATATCAGTCAATAAGAAAAGTTATCCCTGAAAACTATGCACAAAAATTCTTTAGTTATGCTCTAAAATACAGAAATGCATGGTAAAACCAGATCTTTCCCACTTAATTAAAGCTGCTGTGTCTAATTTTTGAAGTATTATACTTCCACTTAGTTTAAATAACACCCCCCAAGCTCTACAAAAAGTCTAGACAAAAAAAAAAAAAAAAAAGAAACAAGAACAACAACAACAAAAAAAAGTTTTCCTGAGAAAGAAATGGTGAATTCCATAACTGTATTGGGACAAAAGCCAAGTTGATGTTTGTACTGAATTACCCTTGTAGTTAGTTCTCACAAGTTTGATACCAGAAAGTGACAATTGCATTTGTTTATGACAAAACTAGCAAAACAAAGGTATTACATAAATTACACTCACTGATTAAAATCCAGTATAAGCTATGCCAAGGGGGAATAAAAGGACGGGCAATATTCTACTACCATTACTGCAAACCTCATCTCTACTCAACAGACACTTTGCTTTATGCTTTTGTTTCCTAATGGCTATTTTAGCTCAAGCATCACACGATTAGGAAATACAAAATGAAAAGATAAACAGATTGGCTAAAAAGCTCCTAAGTTCTTCAACATGAAACTTATTTGGTTGACTAGCATCCTTCTGTGTGAGATGGTGAAAAGGAGGAGTGGTGCTTTTAAAAAGTGTTGCTATAATATCAGACTGCTTATTAGGCAAGCATTATTGTCTAAAACGAATGTTTCATGAGCGTGTTCCTTCAGCATGGAACTGCTCCAAATGAATTTAACACTTAATAAAATTGTGGATGGCTTATTGTTTATGTAGCGCATTTGTTTTGCTTGTCTATTGCCATTCAGAGGAATACAAACCTGGATGTAACAGATGACAATACAATTACCTAAATATTCCACGACATTCTTTTTGCAGTCTTTCCTCAACAAATCTCTATTGTGAAAAAAGTATCAATTAAAGTAACCACTTTCACCTCACACCAAAAAGAAGCAATGCCAGCTGCTTCACGAGTAGATGCAAGAAAAGCTGCAGGAAGTAGCTATGACAGACCATTAGGAAAACCGACTGTGTTTAGAAGCATACTTTGATGAGAGCTTTTTACCTATTGTGGAGTAAGCAACATTTAAAAATGCATTGGCGGCTATCAAATAATTAAAAGTTAGAAAAAGATACTAATACAATTTTTGACCACAAGCATTCCTGCCTACTTGTTTTAAGTGTATTAACTTGTTTATACAGTAACTTGTTTTATCAAGTCAGTTAAAGAGGGTCGATACATTTCAAAACACGCTTTTGTATTAACTTGGCTAAACAGCGTACTCCTAAATCACATTAAATCCCTATTATAATTCTGGATAAAGCCCTGGTTAAATATTTGGCTTCTGAGTTATTTCATGACACTTACACACAATTATTTCTATTACACAGTGTGCAGATAGAGACTGAAGCTCAGATGTAGAGGGACTTTTCCCCTTTGTTCCTTGGAGGAACCACGAATGAGTCAGACTAAGCTGAAGTGAATACATGTCGGGCTACCACCCCAGATATGAAGCAGCACAAAGGCACCGACTGGGACTGTTGCACCCTGTTCTATGGTATAAGGCAACAACTAAAAGAACCATAGATAAACCTGAAACTGTCAGTGCAGGTGCTTCCTGTGTGAGTTAGAGAAGCAGGAGAACTTCCAGCCTTGGCTAAAAGGCGCTGTTGCACAGAACCGCAGAACAGCTGAGGTTGGAAGGAGCCTCTGGAGGTCCAACCCTCCCTGCCCAAGCAGGGACACCTAGAGCAGGTTGCCCAAGACCACGTCCAGGTGGCATTTGACTATCTCCAGGGAGGGAGACTCCACGGTCTCTCAGAGCAACCTGCGCCAGTGCTCCATCACCTGCACTGCAAAGTGATTCCTGATGTTTAGACGGTTGCTGCTGGAACGAGCATTTCTTGACAACGCACTGCTCTTCTTCATCCCGTTACCTGCCATCAAGCAGTTTATTGCAGACCTTCAGATGGATGGGCAATAAGCATCTCAAAGAGATAAACACTGGTATTTGCAGCCACTTTTCCTACTTCCCTGCAGAAACTGGTCTCAGATGAAAAAGTACCAACTGCTGAGAAATACAGCATATCCATCTGAGATCCACGCTCAGCTGCTTTTAAATTACGAACAGTAACAGTGGACCATAATTTCACGGCTCAAACATGTGTCCAAGTGTAGCACACAAATGGTCTCTGACAGAAACTTGGCAGATTAGGAGAAGCCCAGTTTTCTAAATGAGAAAACTAACTGGTCAGATTGCTAGCCTTTGTCATTTTGGCTCTGAGCTCCGCAAAGTTTTGAAAATAAAAGCTTAGCTTGCAGCTATTTATCACAGAAGCAACTGAAAAAGTTGTCACAGGGATGCAAAGTGATCCCCAATAGTACTGCAGAGAGCAAAGCCGCAGGGGCAATCATGACAACTGCTCTAGTAAAATGGGATCCGGAGCAAATGCAGTAGATCTGTAAGAACTTATCTTCTGGCAGTATGGACAAACACTGAATGTTTGCTTAGTCTTAATTCTGCTTTCCTCATGCAGCTATTCGTAACAGGCAGGTATTGTTTTTCTCAGTACAAATAACATCATGTCCATAAAAACACATAGCACATTTGTGGAATAGTGTACTCTACAGGACACAAACTCTTCTTTTTGGAGCACCTTGTATACCACAGGTGTCTAAACACAGTGATACAAAAAAAAATCATTAAAAAAATAATTTTGTCTTACATTTCATTTAATGATGAGTCCAAAATGTTAAATTAACTGTGCTTACTGAAAAA